>NC_089782.1:5131568-5486568 GCF_040412425.1 Macrobrachium rosenbergii
ATTACAGATTAGGAGTTATTTGCGGTGGATCTGCGTATCATCTTGTGTGCGTAGTGGTCCCCACTACATCATTTTCAATGCCCTTTGAAGCAGGCATGCCTTTGTGCTTCCTCCCGCAAATTCCCAGTCATTTGCTGTTCAACTTATTACACCAGAATTACGCTACCTTTCTTCTGATGTGTTTCTTTTGTAAATATAATTAATTAAGTTAATATCCCAGAGTTTATCTAATCACTCCCCTCTTGAAGTAGGCCTTCAGCCATGCTTTGTTGTTTATAATTTTAGCTGACCTCAAGGCCAGAGTCCAGATTTTTGTGGTAATTAAGGTAAGTTGTGTATCATCCTAGTATACCCCATTAATCTAGCAAGACCCCAGCTTTAAAATTATAGCACTGGTGACCCTGCCAGGATCTTGCAATCTGGAACATTGCAGATTGAGTCCTTACCCCTTTGCAACGTGCATTTATCAGCTAAATAGCCCCTCCTCGATTTGGGACCACCTTGCCATGGTGAGGGGCCTCCTGAACCCCAGGAATCTGTTCCCAGGTTTGAGTCGAAGAGTCCCATATTCCATTATATATTTTTGATTAAATTTCTGGAATTTTCCACTTTTACTAAAATTTATTGCACCTGATAAACAGGAAAAGATATCATAGCTGGGAATGGGTTTATATCCGAAGCTACATAGTGAGAACTGTAGTAGGACCATCAACTGCCTGATAATGTTCAGACCTGAGAGTTACCAGATTGACAGCTCAAAGGCGGAACTATTCTTTAGGGCTGGACCATGGATTCCAGGGGGGTCTGGTTCTAGGGATAGGACTATCGTCATTCCGTCCAGTTTGCCCATGATATGATTAGGATGGGGATAATTGTATTCTTGAAATACTCTCAGTCCTAGCAAGCAGGTTTGGCTTACACTTGGGCCACTCTAATCATGTTGTGTTATCCCTGTGGGGTAGGGTAGGGGTGGACATTTGGGAATCGGTTCTCACTTGTGCCACTGGTAGAAGAATAACCTCCATGAAAGGCTGATGATATCTTTTTAAGGTTTTCATGTTTACTTGTTATTATTTTTTTTTTTTTACTTAAATCTTTTTGAAAAGGCAGTTGTAAGGATTCAAGTACCCCTGAGCCCTCTGATGACACTGACTCAGCACAGCTAACGACCTCTGAAGCTGGCTCTGGCATCATTTGTCTAGAAAAATCCAAAAAAATCTTGATGTAATTACACTGGAACCATATGCTCCAGGACAGAGCAAACCAAAAAAAAAAAAGCAAATATCGTCTTGACCCAACCTTGACTCGCTTTGACTCCCTTTTTGGAGTGGCAGTTGGTCAAGGTTTCTCACCTTAGAAACTGACCAAAAAATATCAGCACGCAAGTTGGAAAATTATTTATTGAGCAGACACTCTGCGACTGAAATGTTGCTTAAACAAATAAAAAAAAAAAGACATGGCTTATAGAAGCCACAACAAAGTCAGTCTGAAAATTATTTAACAATAAAAAATATAGATAACATAAATATAAAAATAAAAAAACATGATACTATGAACAGTATTCAGGGTACCATTTTACTTCCTGAGAATAATAATGAGCCAGTTGAAAAGAAAATACTATTGAACTCATTTAAAAAAGAGATACCCCAAAGTACAGGATTGTGAACTATATGATCTTCCAAGTAAACAGATGAATAAACAAATCTTAAAAATCGCAGAAATAAAATTTGAAGGTCAAGATCTACCTCAGAAAATAAAAATTTTAGGCCAAACCAGAGAAGTAAGACCATACGTCCAAAAGCCGCTACAGTGTAAAAATTGTAGTAAATATGGACATGCGAAAAAATATTGTCGAAATGAGCCTGTGTGCGCGTTTTGTGGATCTGAAGAACACGCCACACACGGAAGTGCAGCAAACTAAAGTGTATAAACTGTGGGCAAGACCATCATGTAAGATCCAAAGAATGTATGTACTATATATACTGTACAATACAGAGTTAAAAATATTGCAAGAAAGAACTAGAATGTCTGTAAAAGAAGCTAAATTAGAATTGAAAGTAAGAGGAATTCAAGATCCGTCTAAGAAACGTACATATTCTTTAACAACAAGAACCAATAATGAAACAAAAATGCATACAAGTAGAAATAACGGAGCACAGAAAAGTAAATCTCAAGAAGAAATGAATGCTTTAGAAATAAAAACTAAAACGGTAAAGAATAAAGAAACAGGTACAAATGGGATGGATAATGTTTTATCCCATTCATTTGAAATATTAATGCGAATAGGAACACAGGAGGATACTACTACGGAAGTAACAGAGGAGGGTCGTGATGGAATGGAAATTAAAGATAAAAAAAGGCCTTTGGAGAGAACACCACCCAAAACGAAAAAACCAACTATAATTAGAGCAACATCGGTTAAACCAAAGACAAAGGATATTAAGAAAGAACAAAAACAAACTAAGAATATACCTTTATCACGTAAAATAATAGTAAAACCTATGGATACAGATATCCAAACGCTGAATTTAAAGATAACAATGACTATGTCAAGGGAGAAGAGATTACTCCATCACCAATAATTGGTACAAGAGCAAATGAAACAAGGAATGAAAAACATGCAAACACATGTGGATGTGGATGTAATGACTGTTTTGTAGAGCTTTGCAACAAAAATGTAACAAAAGATGGTTTAGCAAACTTTATAAGAAATCTTATGAGATAAGAAAAAAGAAACCACAGATTTGAGTACCCATGAAAAAGGATGCATGTGCATTGAGCACTTAGTATATTACAAAGAAAAACAAATGAATGTCGTGAGTAAATTATTAGAAAAAATCAAAGTTGATAGTATAAAAAAAGAGAGTAAAACTCGACCGCTATAATAAAATATTTAACTATATTATACAATGGAACGTAAATGGTCTGCAGACCAGATTACACCTAGGAGAAATACAACGATTACTAAAAGAGTATGAACCAACGATATTATGTTTACAACATGTCAACAAAACAATATCAACAATAGGTAAATATACCTTAGCATCTTAGCAAAATTTAAAAGAGAAGTAATTCAAGGAAGAATCATTTCATGGAGGAAATATGTATCAGACCTCTCTAATAATACTCCCATGCAAAATATATGGGAAAATTTCAGGAAAATAAATGGTACTCATGTTAAACCACCTAGACATGCCATAACAAAAGATGGGAAAAGAATACGTGATCCAAAAGAAATAAGTAATATAATAGGAGAAAATTTAGCAAAAGTAAGTGGTAACAAAAATTTAAATGAGCATTTCTGCACAAAGAAAAATAGTATAGAATTCATAAAAATAAATTTTGAAACAAAAGAAGATATATATTATAAAAGAAAATTTAAAATGGAAGAATTTGAATTTGCTCTGTTGAACAGCAATAAATCTGCCCCTGGAGGTGACAGTATTTGTTTTGAAATGATCTGCCATTTAGCACCTTTGGCAAAGTCATACATATTAGAGTTTTATAACCACTTATGGCTTCGAAATTTATTTCCTGATGAATGGCGTAAAGCTACAATTATTTCTATCCCCAAACCTAGAAAAGATCCTAGTAATGTAAACAATTACAAACCAATTTCTTTAACAAGTTGTGTATGCAAATTACTAGAAAAAGTGGTAAATGCTCGACTAACATGACACATTCGAGAAAATAAAATTTTGACTCCCACTCAATTTGGGTCATAATGTAACAGATCTGTACTGGGTTCTCTGCCTAACATGGAAGACTACATATGAAGAGGATTTGAATGAAAACAAATTACTGTAGCCGTCTTTTTTGACATTGAAAAAGCATATGATACTAGATGGAGATATGCAATATTAAAAACGTTACATAAAAACAGCACCCGTTGACATTTACCTAGGTTTATCCAGAACTTTCTGACGAATCGTACTTTTCAAGTGAGAATTAACTGTGTTGTCAAGTACATTTCCACTTGAAAATGGTGTTCCACAAGGAAGCGTCCTTAGTGCCACACTGTTTACTCTAGCAATAAATGATATCAGTAATAATCTACCTATTGGAATTAAAAGTAACTTGTATATGGATGATTTTGCCATATATTATTCAGCATCTCGAATAAAACATGCAGAGCGAATCATTAATAAAACTATAATAAAAACAGATGAATGGGCCACATCTGTAGGACTCAAATTTTCAATACAAAAGACTCAATCAGTAATGTTTTATAAAAATAAAAAGTGGAAAAAAGGTGAAGAAATAGATTTAAAAATCAGAAATCATTCCATACCAATTGGCCAAACAGCAAAATTTTTGGGATTAGTATTTGATACTCACTTGAACTGGAAAGCCCACATAACATACATGAAATCAAAATGTAAAAGAGCATTAAACCAAATTAAAAAACTATCTAACACTACTTGGGGAGCCGATAGACATACCCTTACTTTACTGTATAAAGCAACAGTGCTGTCTATCGTTGACTATGGAAGTGAAATATATGGCTCGGCATTAGACGCAGCGCTGAAAACGGTAGACCTAGCTCATAATGAATGTCTTAGAATATGCTGAGGAGCTTTTCGATCATTACCAACGTCATCTTTACAAGTTGAATGTGGTGAACTACCTCTGTCTCTCCATAGAGAGCTAGTAACAATGAAGAGTGCTCTGAGAATTCAGACAAATGATTCTCCAACCAAAAAATTATTTGGATTAAGAGATGTGTTTATAAACAATCATCCACCTCCTTTCCCAATTAGAGCTAGAAGATTGTTTGAGCTGCTAAATATAAATATACAACTACCTTTAATGTTAAAATTACCTCCTCCTTGGACAGTGAATAAAATGAGAATTTGTACACACTTAAAATATTTATCAAAAAGTTATTCATATACCCCAGAACACCATAGACAACATACAGTAGAACATATAATCTGAAAAGGTCCACATTACGCAATATACACCGACAGATCTAAGTCACAATACGGAGTGGGGTATGCTGCAGTATCCTTGGACAAAAGTTATCAGTTCTCTCTACCAGACAATGCCTCGGTATTTACAGCTGAGTTATGTGCAATAGCATCAGCCATAAAAATAATTAGAGAAGCCTCATGTAATAATTTTGTAATTTATAGCGACTCCAGAAGAGCTATAGGAGCCATTCAAAGCTATAATAAAAAAAATAATATTGTACAACAAATTAAGTTTTCACCTCATAAACTGTATAATAATGGAAAAAATATTGAAACATGTTGGATCCCTGCCCATGTAGGGATTAAAGGAAATGAAGAGGCTGATAAAGCAGCTAAAGAAGCAGTCCACATGACAAGAGCAAATATAGACATCCCTATTAGTGACTATATAAGATAAATAAAAACAATCATTGTAAGTAAATGGCAAAATATATGGAATGAAGAACCTGAAAATAATAAATTAAACCAGATAAAATTCAATGTTGGAAAATGGAGTTCGTCATATCAGAGACAGAGACACACACACAAATAATTCTGACGCGTCTTCTAATAGGCCACACTCTTTTGACACATGGGCACTTAATGGACAGTCCATGTGGCCCTCCTCCCAAGTGCCCAGACTGCAAAGTGTTGATAACTGTGAAACATGTAATGTGTGAATGTCCAAAATATAACCTGCAGCGATTATCAAATTTTGGAAATAGATCAGTGTAGGAAATTTTGTCAGAATCCATTACATTTTCAGTAATACCAATTTTAATGTTCATGAGGAGCTGTGATTTAATTGATACAATATAAAAAGCAAATAATAGAAATACGAAGACCCTTAGGGGTCTAATGAATTTTAAAACAAATAAATTTTAAAATTTTAATAAATTTATTTTAAATTTTAATATACTGTACCTTTTTAGTGAGTATATATGGAAACTTGAGTATGTATGTATGTATTTATTGTGTGAGTGTGTTCCAGTATGAGAGCGTGTATCTCTGTGCAGTTTTTAATTTTATTCTCAATCATTCATTACTATATCGAATGACCTATTTGGTCCCAGTGCTAGGCTTCTAGCCTAGGCCTGTCATTTCATCCAAATCCTTTGGGCCAGCCCTATGAGAGCTGATAGTCAGCTCAGTGGTCTGGTTAAACTGTTTAAATAATCTAAAACCCGTGCCTGAGCCGGTCATTGCAACCTGCGGCCCTCCCACGCCCACCGGAACATCTTCCTCCCTTTCCCAGTCCTCCACAGAAGCGAGTGTGAGTAAGGATTCTGCCACTCCTCAACTGGCCGATGAACTCAAGCAACTGCAACGACTTGGGGCAGAGTCTGTAACGAATGCCCCTGCTCCAGCCATCAAAGAAGTCGAACCAGGTGGCACTCCATTGTCCTGCTCAGGCTTGGTTCGACCGATTCCCCTGCCAAGGAAAACCGTCAACCTACAACAGGTCCACGAAGGAAAATCATGGGCATAGATGGCTGCTGAGCTCCTTTTGCACGTGCCAACCTGGCACACTGCCACCCCTCTATCCTACGAGGACCTTGGCACCTCTATCCAGAAGAGGGTGTCAAGTTTCCTCACCTATTTATTTTCCTTATAACTGTAATTTATTCTTTTCCTTTAACATTTTTCCTTTCATTATTTTGTTCAATTAATCCTATTATTTTACGCCTCACAAAAGCCTTTTATTTTACTTTGTTTCCTACTCTGCCAATGCAGAGTGCAGTTGACAGATATCCCAATTTTGTAAGTCCTAGGACTTCCCTTTGAGGCTTCTTTGGTTAAAGAATGAACCTAGCAATTTTCATAGGCTAAGGAATATAATTTCGGCACATTAATTATCACCTGTTTACAACAATTGTTAATTACTTTGTATCCGTTATGTATTCTTTTGTTATTCTTTTGTGATGAATCTCGAGTCCCCGACTCGCAAACTGTGTAAATAAAAACAATGTTATACCTCACGTACGTAGATGAGTGCCACAAGGCACCTATAAGGTTAGTGCCGTGTTGTTGGCATGCCTTACCTGTGACTCCCAAAGCGAGATAATCTCTTTTATTATTGTTCTTTCCTAGTAACTTGTAACCTCTGGCTTCCATAGCCAGTACTATGCACTGATGCATCACATGTACTTATAATATGTGTCCCTGGCACAAGTGTTATAGTGCCCCGAATGGCACTGAGCCGTCTCTCTGAAGTATCGTGGCAACACCTAACAAAGCCCTCGAATACTTTCGTTGTATTGCCTCCTCAAGGGATACTAACCGCATGAACTTGTGACTAAAAGTTTTACTAATAAGTGCATGGAGTATTCTAAGTACAACAACATTAACCTCTCGATGTTAGGTTCAATTTTATTGCATATTAAGTAATAATCTAGTTGTTTTATACTCGTTAAATGCTGCTTGTTTTCAATTAAAATTATTACCGTTGCCAGAAGAGTAAATTAATTCTGCAACGTAGAGTAAAAGTCATAAGTGATTTCTTTTGCTTATAATTGACTGTGATATTTAGCAGAAATATTACATTTTAGAGTAATGTACCCCAAAGGTTTTGAAGAGAGAAATTATTGCCTGTTGCGATAACGTAATTTTAGCCATTTCAACACGACTAAAAGTGTAAATGCCATCAAAGTGGGGGAGGTATCAAGAGTATCCTCTCATGCGCCATCTTCCATCCAGTAAGTCAAAGAAATAAGGACTAAGCAATTAGTTCATTCATTTTAGTATGATTCACTGTAGGTGAATTCGCCTCTATAGCCTCTTTCACCATTGGCTTTTGGGGGAAAACCACTTTAATCTCTTTCTTGACCAAGTGCTGTCAGAAATCCTCAAATTCCAAGTGCGGACATGATCAGAGCCGATCGTCGCCTGAGGCAGGCCAGCTGGTGCATTTCGCCCTCTTGAAACTGCAGCCACGCTGCCCACAATTCCGTGTGGGTAGGACGATCCTAACACCACCTAGGAAGCTATAAATGGCCTTGGAGAGTGATGCTCGGCCTTAGAATTGCTCAGGCAGCCCCAAAGGACGGATGTCCTGTCCCTTGCTCCATTAAGCTGTCTATTTCCGACACGCAGCTGGCAATAACCAAAGCACCTTTTGTTGTGAACTAATCCACCTGCCCTCCCTCTCGCTGGCCCTCATAAGAAGAGAACTTCCTCTTTGAATTAGGATAAAGTGCCAGGATTTAAGTTTTTTTTCATCAGTCACGTTCCCTATTCGTCTTTAACTATTTTCCGTTCTTTTCATAGTGCGATATACCTACAGAGAGACCTGTATTGCTTTTTATATTTTGTGCTGTTTAATTTGCAAAGCATTGACGAGAAGTGTAACGCAATCGTATGACATTCAAGTCACTGGAATCGAGTTGTCTAGGCATCTTCTACGCAATTCCTCAATTCCATGATTACAGTATTGTTTCGGTCGAGTAACCATAAGTGTTTCGATTACAGATTAGGAGTTATTCGCGGTGGATCTGCGTATCATCTTGTGTGCGTAGTGGTCCCCACTACCTCGTTTTCAACGCCCTTCGAAGCGGGCATGCCTTTGTGCTTCCTCCCGCAAATTCCCAGTCATTTGCTGTTCAACTTATTACACCAGAATTACGCTACCTTTCTTCTGATGTGTTTCTTTTGTAAATATAATTAATTAAGTTAAACCCCAGAGTTTATCTAATCACTCCCTCTTGAAGTAGGCCTTCAGTCGTATTTTGTTGTTTATAATTTTAGCTGACCTCAAGGCCCAAGTCCAGATTTTTGTGGTAATTAAGGTTAGTTGTGTATCATCCTTGTATACCCCATTTATCTAACTAGACCCCAGCTTTAAAACTATAACAATATATATATATATATATACACATATACAGTGTATATTCATGAAGCTACAAATGTCGTTTAATATCCAATTCACGCTACTTCGGGAATATCCCCGATGGGGAATTATCACCAAAGGGGAGTTTCATAAGAGATAAACGGGTCAGTACCGCCGGGTCTCAATCCCTCGACACAGGACCTTCAAACAACTCCAGGTAATGGTCAAATCACTAAGCCACCAAGAGAGGTATAAATTAATGCCGAATCTGCCGTACTTAACACACCTCTGCCATGATAGCTCATTGGTACGTTTGGAACACGCAGCTCTTATTATGAAATTTTGATCACACTGTGACTTATATGCATTCTTGAAGCTAAAAATGTCGTTTAATATCCAATTCACGCTGCTTCGGGAATATCCCTGATGGGGAATTACCACCCATATCCATACCATACACATACCCATACCTATACCCATATATCTGTACCATACCCTTACTTATACCATACCCATACCCATATCCATATCCGTACCATACCCTTACTTGTACCTACTGTATACCTGTACCCATACCCTTGAGTTCCTCGATGGACGGGTCGGTAAAGTTCTTGTCTAGCACTCTGCTGGGCCCGCATTCGATTCTCCAGCCGGCCAATGAAGAATTAGAGGAATTTATTTCTGGTGATAGAAATTCATTTCTCGCTATAATGTGGTTCGGATTCCACAGTAAGCTGTAGGCCCCGTTACTAGGTAACCAATTGGTTCTTAGCCACGTAAAATAAGTCTAATCCTTCGGGCCAGCCCTCTCTAGGAGAGCTGTTAATCAGCTCAGTGGTCTGGTTAAACTAAGGTATACTTTTTTTTCATACCCATACCCATATCTGTAGGCTACCATATCCATTACCCATAATGATACCATAATATCCATACCATACCCATAACCATACCATACCATATCCATACCCATACCCACAGCCACGCCATACCCATACCCATACCCACACCCACAAGTAAATTAACCCTACTAATAATAGTCAGCAAAGGTCTACGGGCAGCACCAGCCACTTACGAGTATAACTTCCAGTGTGCAAACAAACAAACAAACAAATAAATAAGCAGACAAATAAACAAACATTTCAGAGTGTTAGTATAATACGAGTACTAGACCATTCATGACCCGTTGGGTCACTTTTTTATTCACTACATTTTTAACAAAAGGTCCATACCCATACCATCCCATATCCATACCTTACCCATACCCATATCTGTATCATACCCATACCCATACCCAAATTAACCTTACTAATACTAGTCGGCAAAAGTCTGCAGCAGCACCAGCCCTGTTTACGGGGGGAGGGATATGGTAAGAGGGATGGGGAAGGGGGAGTAGGAGGGTGAGGTGGAGGTGGAGGAGAGGGGGAAGGAAGAGTAAAGGGGAGGGGGAAGAGTGAATAGGTAGGAAAGGTGGAAGGGGGAGCAGGAGGGTGAGGGTGAGTGGGAGGGGATGGGAAAGGTGGATGGAAGATTGAAGGGGAGGGAATGGAAGAGGGAAGGGGGAGGGGAGTGGAAGAGGGAAGGGGAGGGGAGGGAAGATGGAAGGAGAGGGGAAGGGACGGGAGAGGGGAGAGTGGGGGGAGGGGGAAAGGGGGATGGAAGAGGGAAGTGGAGGGGGAGAACACAGCTAATTTAACACTTGATCTTGTGCTCAGGGAGGGGAGGGGAGGGAAAGGGAAGGGGGAAGGGAGGGGAATGGAAGAGGGAAAGGGAGGGAAGATGGAAGGTGAAGGGGAGGCGTAGGAGGAAGGGAAGGAGAGAGAGGGGGAGTTTTAGTATTAGAGACATAGATAGAAAGGTAATTGAGAGGAAGTCAGCCAGCTTCTCCTAACTAACACCACTTGCTATTCGCACACATTAAGAAACGGCGTCTCTTCTAATGCTGTGAGCAGGCCATACCTGAGCATTAGGAAATTTGAGTTTTGGAGCTACTTTGAATGGCCCACTGTACTTTTGAAATTTATTACTTCAAAAACAAACCTCGAAAGGCACCCTTCCAGAATAAGAGCTTTCAGAAAACTAAGTTTCACGACTGTATCTTTTACCGTTATTGCTCCACAGGTATGTTAGGACCCTCACCCACCCACCCACCCACCCCTACCACATTCCCTGAACGCCAGAAATAGATATCTGGATCTCAGGAACAGCTAAACGGAATTCGATGAAATTTTGGCACGATTAGAGACCTTAGTGGGAAACCTCTAAAGCCAATAGAGTTTCATCCCTGTCGGCTGAATATTTCCAGAGTTACGGAGAGCCAAAGTCGGCGTTTTTGTGGATTCTGGGTTGCTGGGCTTTACTAACCTCCAACTACCGTGGCGGTTGATCTTGAGAGGTTCTCTCTCTCTCTCTCTCTCTCTCTCTCTCTCTCTCTCTCTCTCTCTCTCTCTCTCTCTCTCACTGTGTAAGTTCAGTGTGACCCTACATGACAACTGAAGCAAATAATCATTCATTCATACTTCGTAAAACCAATGCTGATATCAGTTGTTTTTTCACTATTAGTATAATTAATGTTAGTTGTAGCAGTATCAATCGTCTATTTACAAGAAAATTTTTTTACCATTAAGTAGTTTGTGTGTTACCTAATCATATTATCGCGGTAAGAACGAGAGAGAGAGAGAGAGAGAGAGAGAGAGAGAGAGAACTTGGGTTGTCTGTGAGATGACCTGAAGAGGCTTTCAGTCAGTTTATTCTTTTATACTCGTAGATCATTTCAACTTGAAAACGCTGAACTCTTAAATAATTCTTATATTCATAATTTCTTTTTATTTTACTGATCAACATATTCATGCCTGTAACTCCTGAGAAGTAGCTCTTCCTAGAAATGTTTATTTTGACGCTCCAGAGACTTTTGGCCTGGTGGAATCGTTACAAAAGAAACTGTTCTCAAGATAATCTCACATTGAGTGAAACATGCATATATAATTGTGACTGAGTTTCTTACACTGTCTGTGTGATTCTGTATGCAGCTTTTCAGACTTTCATTCAGGCTTGCGCCATGCTCTGCTGAAACAACCACTCTTCTTGAAGTCAGGGCTGACTCCCGTTCCTACCGGTTGATTCATTAATAAATTCAAAGGATTCCAAAGGTTGCAACTGTATCTACTTTATTCACTGCCTTGAGAAGTGGTAAGGGAGCATGACAGCAGTCATACAGTATTAGGTTTGCAGGAGGAATGCAGGAAATGGTGATGTCATCGAATACATGGAGGGGAGAGACTGGGTGCAGAGTCAAGGCCACAGAGGAGAAAGCTGTGGCCACCGAACGTTCGGCCACCACGCCGTCTCCTAAGTACATTGCGCAGCGCAAGTGGTGTGTACGTAAGGGGCAGCTGGTTTTCCCGAGAGCAAAATGCTATTTTATAACCCCATTCCCATTAACAATGTACTGTACTAAACAGAATTAATTTGTAGTTGAATTTTGAAGTTTCAAAGTATCGCTGCTATGTGCCAGACCTTTGTTTCTTTCGTATAAGTATATTTGCGGATATTTTTAAACAATGTAAATTTTACCTTATATTTAATATATTCTTGATCACTCTGTCCAAAATTACTTTAAGTATGATAAATTCAGCATGGCCAGTTTCAATAACGTTGCAAGAGTCTATGACTCCATTTTTAGAGCAGTAAGCTGGATGACTTAGAATTTAGCCAATCCTTGTGGCAACTTATGGATAGCGTCAAGTACCCTAGTTATTAGCCTCTATCGAGAAGTAGATGCGGCGGGAGAGACCTGAGTTCCCTCCGTCTGTGTGTCTGTCACGCGCACCTTGTCATCGCAACTTCTCCTGCACGACTGAAGGGATATCAGTCACTCAAGCCTAGTCAAAGGTAAATCATCATGTACACATGTGCAAGATAGATCACCCGACGGTTGCCCTCTCTGTCTCTTGCTTGATCAAAACTTTTGAGCTGAAAGGGATAGAGGCTTCATGTATAGCATGCTGACTTTCAGATGGCATCAAGGTTAGAGATCTTGTGACCTTGACCATGACCTTCATTCCAAAGATATCTACCATCAGGGGTACTGGAGTTTCATAAACCCGTTGTTGGTGAAAATTGTCAGTTATTTACCTATATATATATATATATATATATATATATATATATATATATATATATATATATATATATATATATATATATATATATATATATATATATATATATATATATATATATATATATATATATATAGGTTATACGCACATGTATATACATACATACATACATATATATATGTATATATACATTTATCATAAAATAACGTTCATTGTCAAATTCATTATAGCTAGGGAAAACTTACAACCAAAGTGATTGATATTTTTTTAAATGCTTTGGCCTGGGTCAGGATGCGAACCTTCGCCTTCGGTAGCCGAGTGGTCAAATTCGGCTGTTTGTCATTGTTTCTAAACCAGCGGCCCAGATTGGAATCCCGTGGGCCAAAAGCACTTACAATTCCCAGTGGTTATAATTTTTTCAAAATAAACAATTTTTTTATTTATATACCTGAATAAAAAAAATTAATGCGTGTATTTGGCAAAAATCCCTACTCACCTATATATGTGTATACATATATATGTGTATATATATATATATATATATATATATATATATATATATATATATATATATATAATATGTATATATATATATATATATATATATATATATATATATATATATATATATATATATATAGAGAGATAGAGAGAGAGAGAGAGAGAGAGAGAGAGAGAGAGAGAGAGAGAGAGAGAGAGAGAGAGAGAGAGAGAGAGAGACTCGAAATACCATCAATAAAAATCGAAGTCACTAACGAAGTTACTATTAAATGTATTATTTTATTTAAACCATTCAAGTTTATCATCAATATTTTTTCATCCTGTGTTACTGATGAATCTCGTTCCTTTTTAATCATGGCGTGGCACTTGATTCTTCCTTCCGATCAGAAGTTTAACGAAGAAAAGCAAAAGTGTCTTTGCAGGCATCTTGACTCTTCTTCAGTCAATGAAGACCAAATAAGACTTGCACATAATTGCAGGCACTCTAAGATTTCTGTCATAAAAGCAGTGCATGACCCCTACCGACCCTTCACTGACTTTTCTCTGAAAGCATAATGGTGTCTTCTCTGAAGAAGACATGGCTCTCGCAAAGGTAAAGTCCGACAGTGATTTTGTGAAGGCATGAAGGTCATGGTCAAGGTCACTAACCTTGGTGCCTCCTACAAGGGCTTCTTCCTAAGTGGACGGCAGCATTTCTCAGTCTATGCTGCCATCGGACTCCTCATATTCTTCTTGAAGCTTTTTTCTCACATTGACAAAATCTTTTCTGTTTACACCTGCTGCTTCTTCCAGTCTGTCCTGTATTGCTGTAAGGGCACGAATCATGGTATGACAGTAGAATTATGTTTAACAGATTATATGTCAAGTAAAGAATATATCTTTAAGAAGAATATGAGGAGCCAGATGGCAGAATAGAGGGAGAAATGATATCATGAGGGAAAGTACTGAAGTCCCGTACGTAAATGAGATAATGCTGAAAGGGAGATGGAGATGGAGATGGCTTGGACATGGCCTTCGCCCAACCCCTGTGAGAATACCCTATGATAGAATCAGTTGAGATACGGTGGGCACCAGAAGAGCTGCAAGACCTAGATCGATCTACTGTGATGAGAACGGGAAGAAGGGAGACTGGAGATTACGTGGTGGGAAAGAAAGCAGAGGAAGGATGAGTGGGTGTGTCTCAGGGGCCACAGATGTCGTCGGACGGAGTCGGAGGCGTTGATGATGATGATGACGACTGCCTCAGCTACTGCCACTTTCACTCACCTTCTTCACAAGTTGCGAATGCAGTGACAGTGACCCCAGTGGGATTCCGATGTGGATTTCCCCAATGACGCAAGAGTGCTATAGAACGAATTAGACAGGATTAGAACACCAGAGCCCTCTGAGGGAAGTATGCATTAGCATAAGTGGTTCTATGGTGGTTTTTCAGCTTTAGTAAGTCATATCATCGTGAAACTTGATAGTAAATCGTCTATTGATATGTAAACAAGACACCATTTCTGTTCCAGAGTCTTCACTTTCAAGTCTAAATTGGATTAATTTATACGATCACCATTTGTGAACTCGGATATGGTTGCTTTTGTTCATATGTAGACGATGTGTCAGTCTCACGTTTCAATAGAAATTTGATCATTTGTTAAAAGTACCGGGAAGTTTTTATTTAATGCATAGATAATACCCGTTCGTTTTCGTGCATTCGAATTGGTTCAGAAATGGGGAATAAACGATATCTGTGTTAATGCAAAATAACAGATTTGGGAGAGTGGGCCCCAGACCGCAGTCTCTGGAGTCTGAGGATCAGAGAGGGCTCTTTCTCTCTCTCTCTCTCTCTCTCTCTCTGCTGTGGGTGAGGAGATATGTAGAAGCTGCAGGGAGGACAGACGTGTGGACGGCATAAGTTGGACGCACACCATGAGAAGTAATGCTAGAAGGATCCTTTAAAGTGCAATAGTAGAAATGTTATGCATGTCTTTACACTGCATGTATGTATGTAAGTATGATTTCAAATGTATCCAAACGTCTTTCATTTACTATAGGGAGTGTCAAGTAAGGATGATTACCAGATCAGCAGATCTCAAGCATCTCCAGTACTTCTGCATCAAAATGGCAAAGCTACCCCGGCCATAATGGACTGTTCTTGTTATGCAGTGGACTGCTTGCCATTTTCATTGGGTAATGGAAGCAGTGAACATGGTCATAATCATCTTAACACCCAGTACCAGATGTGCGCCATTCACCAACACTTTACTTTCTTCTACATGACACTTTTCTTTTTTTTTTTTTTGGAATATTGGAAATTTTAACCATTATATATATATATATATATATATATATATATATATATATATATATATATATATATATATATATATATATATATATGGTGGTCCGACTTTTGCGCGCAAGACAAATGAGCGCCGACAGTTGAGCGCCGACAATTGAGCGCAAGACAAATGCGCGCACTAACATTTGAGCGCCGACATTTGAGCGCACGAAATTTTAACAAAAAAAAAAACACGCGCACACATACACGCATACTTCGTAAAATTGGTTTTCAAAAAATGGCATGTTATCGGTTGTTTATTATCGTTAAAATTCGTTAAAATCTTTTGTTTACATTGTTAACTTGTTTGGTTACTATCATTAACTTTCATTTTGTGTGCGTATCGTTTGGTTATTAGTATATCTTTAAAAGAGAAATACCATTGATTTATTTTAGTTCAAAGTACCCTCGCTATGGAGAAGGTGACATCATCCAAAGGAAAAGATAATATATTGTACGAAGGAAGGCTACTGTTACAGACTTGACAGAGTGCTTAAGAGTGGGAAAGAGTCATGGCGTTGTGTAGACCGGAAGTGCAAAGGAAGGATATATGTTATTGGAGATGAATGCACATCTGCCAGTGAGCACGATCATGTGCCAGATCCTGCAGAGTCTGAGTCTACATTATCAATGATGCAACTTCGTGAAAGAGCTGCAACATCGAATGATCCACCAAGGCGACTCATTCAAGAGGCACAACTTAATTTGCGTCCGGAAGTAGTTGCTATTCTTCCAAAGTAGCAATCCCTTCAGCGAACAGTAGAAAGACAACGGAAAGCCAAAGGATTACTGTATCTCTCGGCTCCAAGTGACGTCCAGTAGGAGAAATAGATAGATATACCTCAAGAACTTGTTTGCACGTATGATGGAGACAATTTTCTTGCATATGACTCCGGTAGTGATGACCCCGATAGATATATTATATTTACTACTCCTCAGAATTTGAAATTGATGAAAGAAAATAAGCACTGGATGGGAGATGGAACGTTCAAAATGGTTCTTCAACTATTCTATCAGCTATATGTGATTCACATCATTTATAAAGGAATCGTGCTTCCAGTGGTTTATATTCTCCTTCAGAGGAAGTCAGAGGAAGCATAATTATAACCGTGCTCTGACACAACTACATTTCATGGATACCGAGATTGTTCCAGCTTCCATATCGGGCGACTATGAAAAAGCATTTCATAAAGCTTTTCTTTCTGTCTCCAGAAACGCTGAGGTGTTTGGGTGTTTTTTCCATTTATCTCAGGCCGTATGGAGAAAAATACAAGACTTAGGATTGATCAATTTATACAGTAACAGTGAAGAAATACGAAAATGTACAAAAATGCTTGTGGCCTTGGCGTTCGTTCCCCACAATGATATTACAGATGTTTTGAATCATTACAAGATATAATCCCCGACGACTTAGACGATTTGGTATTTTACTTCGAAGATACTTGGATAGGAAGACCTTGTAGGAGAGGAAGAAGGAGAGATGCTATGTTTCCCCTCGTGTTTGAGTGTTTACGAACGTGTCGTCAATGAACATCCACGTACAAATAATTCGTTAGAGAGGTGGCATCGGGCAATGCAGCAGTCAATAGGCATATACACCCTACAATATACAAATTCATAGAAATTTTAAGAATAGAACAAAATCACACCTCAACCAAATTGATCAGAATAAACTGTGGGCGGCATGAACCTGTAAAACACAAAAAATATGAACGAGTAAACAATGCTATAATTAAAACTGTTAGTGAGTATTCTTCAAGAGAGCCATTAGATTATCTGCGTTCCATATCATATAATCTTACCCTACAAAAGTAGTTATATTCTATTTACAAATTGTTTTTATTAATTTTCTATTTGTGGAACTTGTTTTTAAATATCTTAGGTACTCGTACATGTCAATAAAAATTTAAACTGTCGCACTTTTCTTTTTATATGTATTTTCTTTTGTATATATTATATATATATATATATATATATATATATATATATATATATATATATATATATATATATATATATATATATATATTCATTTATCTTTATTTATTTACATGCCATAGCAAATAAAGATTAAGATTGTTTCTTCTTCCTTTATATCCAAACGCTTGTAACAGTGAGTATTAAACGTCTATAATGTCAATACAAAAAAATAAGAAGAGGATTGAATTTTGAAATTATGGCGCTCAAATGTCGGCGCTCAAATGTTAGTGCGCGCATCTGTCTTGCGCTCAATTGTCGGCGCTCATTTGTCTTGTCTTGCTCAAAAGTCGGTGCACCATATATATATATATATATATATATATATATATATATATATATATATATATATATATATATATATATATATATATATATATATATATATATATATATTATATATATATATATATATATTATATATATGTGTGTGTGTGTTTGTATGTGGGTGTCCTATACTTTGCTGTATATCTTAACGTGGCAAGCCGCCCGTTGCTAGTTTAGTGTATTATTAATGCATGAATCGGTTTATTTCCATAGGAACACTAAATATATTTAGTGTTCCTATGGAAACAAACTCGCCTTTAATGTGTTATTCATATCAACTGCACTAGTGTGCTGTACCTATGTTTATAAACAGATATGTATGACTTACATATGCAACGCAGGTGCGTATTTAAGATTATATATAGAACGATCGCACGTATAACGCAACACGACACATGCACATGCACGCACGCACGCACGAACATACATATTCACATTTGTTGTTTGGACTGTGAAATTGTGGAAGACTTCCCAACACCATCATGAAAGTTGACCTCACTTAAATTGTTGCCAAAGTTAACGAAACTTGTTCATTCTTGAGTTCCAAAACTGATTCTTCCTTTATCAAAAATTGTTATCCTTTCACTTGAAAAGTTGAAAATGCATCTCCTAGCATCTGAAAGTATAGGACATATATATGTATATATATATATATATATATATATATATATATATATATATATATATATATATATATATATATATATATATATATAGTGGTCAAAATTTCAGCATTTTATAAAGAAAAGTGTCATTCAGAAAGTAAAGCGTTCATGAATGGCGTACATATGGTACTCGGGGTTTACTGTTTCCATTATGCGAGAAAAATGCCAGGCTTGTTTTGTGGGTGAACTGAATACACTCGCTGCCATTACAGATTTCCTTCTCCTGCTTTGGAACGCCTGACAGATGGTTTCTTGTATCGTCAGTAGTCATCATGTTACCTAAGTGTCGGTATTTTGTATTATGATTGCGTAACTATTACTGTTTCGATTTACTGAAGGGCAAGAGTACTAGAGAAGAGCTTTAGCAGTTTGAGTCGTCCACTGGCGCAATAGCTGCCCTTGGATTTACCAAACAAATCTAGGGGTGGTTCTTGAATATGGAATGATATTGCGTAAGTTGCTAAGGATTTTTTTTTTTTTTTTTTTTTTTATAAACAGAGCTGTCTGAAGCGGTACTTTGAATGTTTAATAAACTTGATGACTTGAAAGAGTCCGGGAGAGACTCGCTGATTGTCTTCTCTTCACATGACTGAGTCTCGCTTCATGGTGTAAGCGTGCTTCGCTGAACAAGGGTTTTCAGCGATGACGGCCATGATGTAAGATCCTGTGGAAGATTTAAAATCCGGGTGATAAACGCGATCCATCGTGCTAAGGAAACTAGAGGTGTGTTCATGTGATGCTGTTGAGAGCAACAGTTTTCATTGCGTTGTGCCCCATAATGCGAGTGCTTTCTCCCTTTCTGTCTATCGGGGTGGAGGCAGATGGACAGAAAGCCGGTTTACTACTCATTTTTTCATTCCCAATTTCAGTTGTCATTTATAAAATTGCCAGTGTATGCGCTTCCCTGTTTATGCATTTTTTTCGTGTGTTAATAAAAAAAAAAAACTTTTCACCATGTATCATTCCTGGTCAGACTATCGTGAACTCACGCGTTGCTAGCTGAATGCGAGTCTTTGTTCAAGAGGAGAAACTGTACATTTTACTACGAACTTCCTTCCAGTTGCATGAATGAGCTTTCACGAGAAGAGCGTAGAGACGGCGTTGTTGGGTGGCCTCGTGCCAACTTGAGCGTTCATGGGAATCCCATGACTAATCCGTGGTGGTCTTTGTGTGCAGACCACTCGGTGTTTTTGTTCGTTTGCTAGTGTAAGCGAGCACTTGGTCGTCGTTCGCATGCTTTGACTTGATTGACTTTGTTTTATTATTCTATACTTAGGGCCCCTTAGACAATATCTACAATCTACGGGATATGTCAGTGGCTTGCAGTTAGAATTTGATACTGACAATTTCTTAAAGGGTGAGAAAATCTTTTTTATGGAAATGTGCGTATGGTCAAACAAATGAATATATATGTATGTGGAAGAGGACTCCAGTTAAACCCACGATATTTGAATAAATCTTCCAGCTTTCTACTGCAATTACAAATCCAAAGAAAAGTATTCAAACATCACACCGTGCTGGACAAATGCACTGAACTGAGACGTTCAAAGTGCAACTCGTGATGCCTGAAGAAGAGTTACGTCCTACTCACTATACAGGAGACCAAAAAATACTACGTAGTTAAAAAAAAAACTGAAGAAAAGAGAAAAGTAGCTTCCGCCGTTATTTTTGTAATCTGTGCGAATGCAGCCCTCTCTCTCTCTCTCTCTCTCTCTCTCTCTCTCTCTCTCTCTCTCTCTCAGTGAGGGTCTTTTTTCCCCCAGAATAGCTCCTCACTCTTAAAAATGTGTTCTTTCATCACTAACAATGTAAGAAAGAAACAAACCACCTTAATATAAAAATAAACTTGACATTGGTACCTTTATGCAAGATTTTGTTTGTGCATCTGTGTATATGGAGAGTTCATGTGTCAGTCCGTGTGCTGCATTCTTCGCTTTCTAGTTACAATGGAAAGATGTCAAAAAAACTCTGCATGAGAGTTCATGAGTACAAATTAATAAGGCTGCGAAAAGAACAGAATCACGTTCAGAGCTGTACGAGCGAGTGGTTGGGAAAAGGCGACAGTTGAAAGGGAAGAATAATTGATAGCAACAAGGATCATTGGATGAAATGCGATGATGATTGCGAAGGAGGAGGCAGTACTGACAGGAAATAGTTACAGGCATGTTGCCTCAACCACCAAGGGTTATGTAAACCATTTGTGGAAGGCGTTTCCTTTAACATGTCCTCTTTGCACCCAAGACTCACAGGAGAGGAGGCCAGGACAACGAGTTAAGAGGTTGTCGAGAGGGATGCCTCCATCAATCACACACACTCACACACACACACACACACACACACTGTTTTAAAATTCATATCATCCACGCGGGTACTACTTGGAGCTCAAGCAATTCGCTTCTTTGTGTCAGTTTGCATTTCTTACGTTAGTTGCTTTGTTTGTAGCCTTATTGATATTAAGATGGTATCGAATTTGTCTAGCGTAAAATGGGTCTCCTGTTTTGGAGTAGTAATATTTTAGCAATTTTTAGTCACCAGGTTTATAATTGATTTTCTATGGTTTGTCCTACAGATCTTCCGCAGATTTACAGGGATCTGTGGTTGGTGTATAGTTTGAATATCGTATTATGTATTCGTATTCCTCCTGTAGTTTGTGATAGGTTTCTTCCATTTTATTTGGGTTTTGTTCGCTAATCTATTCATTGTCTCAATTTTCAATTCGTAATGCAATTCCTCCTTTAGTTTCCTCTATGATCTTGGTTTTGAACCACTTGCAGTCGTTTTTATTTGCTGTGTAGCATATGGTAAGGGTATTCAGCTGTGGGACGTGGAAGAGTTTTGTATTGTATTTTATTTTCTGTGGGGCGCTTTTGAACCTGTATAATTGTGCTCAATTACTGTTCTAGATATTTTATGTCAGATAATGTGTCCTAAGATTTCGGTGTTTTGCGTAACCGTGGGGATGATGGTATCATTTACTCTTATACCCCCATATCTCCAATGAGTGGACATTTTTGTGCCAAGGTTGTGATTTGGCTTTTCTGAGAATTGCATTTTATATTCCATTCTTTTTCGAATTTTCTTTTTGAGCCAGTTCCGTGCCAAGTTACGGTTTAGCTTCCATAATTTGGTTATTCTACCGTCCAGGTGCACAACATGCACAATATCATGAGCAAAGTGGGTTGTTTACTGTGATTATGGAAGGGGATGGCCGCTAGCATACATAGTCTTGGTTTTAGAGAGTAACTCTGAGGTATTCCTGCTTCGGGTGTTATAGTATTACTTTAGTGACATTGAATGAGTGGGTAACTTGTTTTGAAATGAGAATTTAATGGCCAAATCGACAAGTGTGTGTGTGTGTGTGTGTGTGTGTGTGTGTCCTTTGCTAGTTGAAGCCCAGTTACTTTTCAGAAGGAAATTGTTCAAGAAAATACTGCACCCCTTGTTGGGCTTGTCTAGAAATGTTAATCAGTGCTCTCAAGTAGATTGGAAGTGTCTTGTTGCTAGTATACCAATGAAGATATTGCATATTACTATTTTGCAGTTATTATGAAGTTACTTTAGTTGAATTATGGTGATACCACTGATGCAAGGAGCTTTGTTTCTCCGTTTCTTGATGACGTTGCTTACGTCCCTTGTTGCAAAGGATCTCATCACGGGGTGGTTAGCATGTGAGCAGTAATAATGATTACTGTCTCATGTGATGGGGAGAGTTTTATTCCTCTGAACCAGTCAGTTGCTGTCCTTGCATTGCTGTTGTAGAATTCATGACCTTATTTTCTTTTAATATATTGGCCCATATGTCATTCATGTCAGACTGCTTCTGAGGGGCGGTTAATATGCTCAGTGATAATTATTTCCCCATATCCATGATTGTCATCACTAGCATCATTTTCTGTCTGGAATTTGAGATGAGTGGTTTTGTTACTTTTAGTTTTAAATTTTCTTCAGAAGGTTTTGTTACTTTTAGTTTTAAATTTTCTTCAGAAGGTTTTGTTACTTTTAGTTTTAAATTTTCTTCAGAATTTTGTTAGTTACCTTAGCACTCGTTTGCTAAGTGTACAATACTAGTCCATTGCTCAGCTTGGTTGCCTTTGAAATTAGTATTAGGAGGCTATAAAATTTTGTGTTATTTGAGCTTTAGGTGGAATTATGCATTGATGTGATGATATGTTTGGTATTGTGTTAATTCTTGTTTATCTGTGTTGTGGGAGTGCATTTTTTATCTGTATGTTTGTAGAGCTTACACAAGCGTTTTTTATTAAGTGTATATATGCTTGCTTTATTTTCCTGTGTGGATGGATTTGATCTGCAACTAAAATATTGATATATGAAATGATCCCATATCTTATTTCTTTTATGCGTTGTTGTGGTTAAAAAGCATGAACTCTCAGTAGATAATGTGTTAGGAGTTCCCTATTGGCAACTGGCTTTTTAAGTCTTGAAATGGAGACCAGAATGTTTCTTTTTCTTTTGTGTATTTGAAGATTTATTTGTTTTTCATTTGGACTAGAATATGGATTTACAGGTCTTATGTCTCACATTTAACATCGGCTATTAGTAATGATTATTATTTTGTGTGAGAATAATTTATTCAGTGAGTTTGGAACACTGGGTTTTTGGTTGGGAATAGGCTGTTTCCACTAAGATACGTCTGGAATGTTGTTTTATTTCTCCACATTCAGTAGATATTTATTTTTCTTCCTGTTTTAAAATTTTTCCTACATTTTACATCCTCTATGCATGTGCATTGGTTTGGTGTTTAAGGGTTCAGTTGTCATTTTTTGTGTTTTTTAATGGCAGTGGAATGGGATACTTCTTTCTCGATCTCAGATTCTGTTTCTTGTCTCTGTTATTGTTTGGTGGTGGTGGGTGTTTATTTTATTTCCATTCTCTGTTTGGGCCTGGGCGACTTTCAATAGTGATTGTATTCGCTTGTGGGGTCTTTTATGGATTCTGTATCCATGTTGTTGTTGTAACAGGATTTTGTTTTTCTTTGCTTTACAAGCTCTTCAACAATAGAGGTTTTCATGTAGAATTCTGTTTCTGTGTGGATATCAGGATTGTAAGCCTCGGTGTCTCTGTGAATTGCATGTTGTTTTGAACTGTCCTCAGTATGTAACTGGATTCTAGTTTCTATGAGTACAAGGATTAGAGAAGGGGTTCGGGGAACAGAGCACAGAATTGATCTGACCCTTTGTTCATCAGTCCCAGGGAAAGTTGAGGTAACTGTGACGACAGGAAGGGAGGAACAGATATGGTTTTAGGTTGTGCTGTTGCCTGATGGATTTGGTAAAGTAGCTTCCAGGAAGTTGTTTGCAGTTTGCATATGCTTCAGGATTGCATTGGGGATACTATTAGGTTTTCATCAGTGCACATTTTATTATTGCTGCAGTCTTAAAGTACCTTTGCCTTTCTGTTGAGGTTTGGGAGGAAGAATGAGGCTGTACCTATGGTAGATAGAAATTCAAGGTGGGGTAGAAATTTGAGGCAGCATGATGTGGTCCTTTGCAATTCATGCAAATTGGGTTGTCACAAATGGGTCAGGTTGTGTTATGGTGCTTACTGGGACAAATATTATATAGAAAAGTGCTTTTAGAGCAGTTTTCAGCAGTGTAGATGAACTGGAAACTTATGAAGCATTCCGTGTTTCTGTTGCATCTCTCACCTTCGAGTTTTTATGCTTTAGGTATAAAGTTGAATAATTTTAGTCCGTGACAGAGTGCCAGATCAGTGTCTGCAGTGCTGCTCTTAAGTGTGTAAAAGGCACTTGAGTATAGAAGGTAATCTTTAATGTCTTGAAGACTTAAGGTATATGGATTATCTTCAGATTAAGAGGCAGTAATATTATATATATATATATATATATATATATATATATATATATATATATATATTTATATATATATATATATATATATATATATATATATATATATATATATATAAACGTGCTCATGTGTTCATTATAACCATCGTAGTCACAGTAAAGAAGTAATTCAAATGAAGTGGTTCCGACAACTCGCTGATTATATATATATATGTTATATATATATATATATATATATATATATATATATATATATATATATATATATATATATATATACATTTAATTTCCCTTGCTTTGTTTGTCTATGAAGTTGAGTTGCCCTAACATTGAGTCAGATGTGTAATAAATACATTAGATTTCTTGATAATGTCATGAACTCCCTGCGTTCATCTGTTGCCGCCCAGAATCAAGTAAGTATCCTCGGGACATTCGTAGCATATATATATATATATATATATATATATATATATATATATATATATATATATATATATATATATATATATATATATATATATATACACATATATACATACACATACATATACATATACATATGCATATACATATCAATTTTTCAGGAATGAACCTCAGTCTCCCAAGTGACAGGCCAAGGCAGTACCGACTGACCTCCCAAGGTCATGGAAAAGTTAGACCCTAAGTACTCCATACCTGAAGTTTTTTCCGGGCAGGCGTCTGAAGCCTAACATACCAGCAAATTTTACCCAACTTTCCCACCCAACCAACAAATTTTACCCAACTTTCCTACCCGTCAGCGAGTCAGTTGGTACTATTTCATTTGAATTACCCCTTAACCTTGAAATATGAAGGAAATAATGAACTCAAGGGCATGTGTTATTACATAGAAATAAATTTCTGACTCACATCAGGAATGAACCTCAGTTTCCACAGTGACAGGCCAAGGCAGTACTGACTGACTTACCAAGGTCATAAAAGAAGTTGGAACCTAAGTACGCTATACCTGCAGTTTTTCCCTGGCAGGCTTCTGAAGCCTGATATGACAGCAAATTTTACCCAACTTCCCGACCTATCAGCGTGTCAGTCGGTACCATTTCATTTAAATTACCCTTTCACCGTGAAATATGATGGAAATAATGAACACATGATCTCATGTTGCACAGAAATAAATTTCTGAATCACATCGGGAACAAAACTGGATCTCCTGAGTGACAGGCCAAGGCCGTGCTGACTGACCTACCAAGGTCATGAAAGAAGTTGGAACGTAAGTGCTCCGTACCTGAGGTTTTTCCGTGAACACATGAGCACAAGTTTCACAGAAATAAGTTTCTGACTCACACTGGGAACAAACCTTGGTCTCCTTAGTGACAGGCCAAGCCAGAATTAATTTTAAAGTTTAAAGAACAAAAACTGTGAAAAAAATTATACCTTTGGTCTTTTAGACATAATTATGAAGCTGGTTCCTTTCTTGATTTTGTAAACATACAACATCCTAATGTTAAGTTTACCCTAAAAAAGAAAATGAAAATTGGCTTTCTTTTTTAGATGTCCTTGTTCTTAGACAAGATAATATTTTTAGCACCACGATTTTTAGAAAACGAACTTTTACGGGTTTGGGGTTGAATTTTTACGTTTTTTTTTATTTTAACTTTAAAATTGATTCTGATTTTGCTCTCCTTCACAGGACCTCTAATGTTAATTTCTAATTGCCTGCTATTCCAGGGAAGGTTGTCTTTTCATATAAATATTTTAAGGATAACTTTGTCCATACAGAACCGGTCTTTAAGATGCTTCACATGCTTTCAGAGAAATGCTTTTCTGTCAAGCCTAAAATTTGTGCAGTTCCCAAGTTGGGTTTTTATGTTGAATTTCTGGTTTTATAGGGTGATACTTTTAGAAAAAACTTTTCACAACATATAGCCTGCAAAATAAGTTTGGAGCCATTAAGGTCCATATTACCTATTAATCCACTTACCATCGGTTCATTATTTAATTACAAAGATCGTCTATGCCCTTATATGTCCTCCGGGTGTGCGTATAGCTAAATGTGTCCTATATGTAATTTAGGACTTATATTGGATTCTTCAAGAGGTTTCTGAAGGTATGCATAGACTCTTGTCATGGAGTGAGCTATCGGACAGGCACAAATTTCAAACTCAGAGTTTTCTAATATTAGGAATCATTCGAAAATGTGTAAGACATCTATCGAAAAATAAAGATTTTACAGTTTTAGGGCGAGCCTCTAACAGCCATGAACTGGCAGTTCTGGAATCAATGATGATTAAACGACTTGTCCCCCGTTACATAGCCAGACCTCTGCTGGCACGCTGAACCTTTCCTAGTCTTTCTTGTCAGTCCCAACATTGTCACTGAATAGGTCGCTTCACCTTTGCTTATCTTCTGTTTTTAAACTTAAGATACGTTTAAGAGATTTTGTGATACTTTGCTTATTCTTAGATTGTCATTTTTAATTGTTATTTTTAATGGTTTAAGTTTGTATTGATGGTCCTTATCTTAATTTTATATTTGTAATTTGTGTGTGATATTTATTTATTTATTTTGTACAGCCCTTGAAAATGTAATGAAGACATTACGAAACATTGGGAATAAATGACCGTTTTTAGCAACAATTCTTTGTGTCCTCCTCATTGATGTATATCCGAATGTATATCCAGCTGTGGCCACCACTGCATGAATGTAAATATTTTATATATACATATATATATATATATATATATATATATATATATATATATATATATATATATATATATATACATATATGAATGTATTTTCCTGTAATACCAGTGTAATATGAATATTCATGTATATTATATATATATAATATATATATATATATATATAATATATATATATATATATATATATCCTTTAATATAATACTATATATATATTTTCATATATGTTACCGAAGGGGAATTTTTAGTTGATAATAAGTCCACCGTCCCGTGGGGTCATGACGGACGAGGAATCAGGACTACAGTGACACACTGTCGTATATATATATTTATGTTTTGCGTTTGGAGATTTATATATATATATATATATATATATATATATATTTATATATATATTTATATATATATATATATATATATATATATATATATATATTTATATATATATATATATATATATATATATATATATATAATATATAATATATACACTATATATATATTACATAAAAGAATATTCATATGATATATATATATTCATATATATATATATATATATATATATATATATAATATATATGACATTCATGCAGTGGTGGCCACAGCTGGATATACATTCGGATATACATCAATGAGGAGGACACAAAGAATTGTTGCTAATATCATTCTTCATTTTTTACATTCATATTTTAACACTGAATTTTATTAGTGTATCATCATTCACCTATTCATTATCAATCATATCATTAAATTATATATTTCACCTTCATTATGGCGCTGAATAATCCTGATGGGTTCCGGTGCTTGGTCTTCAAGACCTAAATTTCGTAATCAATCAATCAATCAACATGGACACTTAATGAACAGTCCACATGGCCCTCCTCCGTAATGCCCAGGATGCAAAGTGTTGATAACAGTCAAACATGCGTTTTGTGACTGTCGAAAATATAACCAACAGCAAGTATCAATGTTCGGAAATAAATCGATGGGGTGAATTTTGTCGGAATCTTATACATTTTCAGTCATCCCAATTTTAACATTCATGAAGAAGTGTAACTTAATAGACAAAATACAAAACCAAGGAAATAGTGAAAATACAGAAGCTCGTAGGGCGTTTATTGAATTAAAAAAATATATATATATATATATGAAATTTTATTTTATTCTTTTTAATCTTTAATTTTTTTTTTTTGTATATATATAGAAACGAGAAAATGCATTTATCGTATGCATGTGTTTCAGAGTAAAAGCATTTTCATTATACAGTTTTTTCTTTTAAACTTCATTTTCATTATTCATCATCACGCGAATGACCTATTTGGTCCCAGTTCTAGGCCTATGGCCTAGACCTGGTATTTCATCCTAATCCTTCGGGCCAGCCATATGAGAGCTGATAGTCAGCTCAATGGTCTGGTTAAACTATTTTAATAATAATAATTGTCAATTTTGAAAATACAGTAATATCCATTACTGAATTGCATTAATAACCATCATTGGTAATTCATATGATAATGGTGACGGTATGTGTAAGTTTTTATGAGTATAGGAAGACCATTGTGGGTCTTTTATGAATACCTTCTTAAACAAAAAGTAGCATTTCGTGTTAGCAGTGACAAGATAAAGTAGTTTCTCAGAAAAATATAGATCCCTATCCGGGAAAGCTTCATAGTGCATCATGTACAAACATGTACGTAGAGGTTTTATTCATTCCTGCTCGTTCATTTAGGAGGCAAGTGTACAGGCATAGTGAATTTGCATTGTGAACAACTTGTTAACGAACCTGGAAGAGAAACATGAAAGGTGCAAAAGTCGGACGAGCTCATAATTACGCAGAGTTCACTTGGGGGTGAGGAAGTGTCTGGCACCCATCATGACAGCATTCTGTTGCGGTGCCAAAGAGGGCCATTGGCTCCAACGTGGCTAGAAATACGGAGAAGGCCGAGTGTATTGATTAAAACTCCCCGCACCTCCACCCTGCCCGTAAGCTTTCAGCCTTGGCACCGTGGCAGCGTTTCGTGTTTTCCTGGACACGTGGCA
Organism: Macrobrachium rosenbergii; assembly: GCF_040412425.1. Taxonomy (NCBI): domain Eukaryota; kingdom Metazoa; phylum Arthropoda; class Malacostraca; order Decapoda; family Palaemonidae; genus Macrobrachium; species Macrobrachium rosenbergii. The sequence continues at coordinate 5,160,806 of NC_089782.1, forward strand.
TAGGGGCCTGTCATCTCAATGGCACTGGCCTTTTCTCTTGTCAATAACCTCGCCAGACAACGCCGAATTGTTTCATGACCCCTGCCATTTGTCAGTCATTATTAATAATATTTCTTTATTTTAACTTTTTTTCAGAAGACTCAAAAGCACTGTTGCCACGACTGAGAATTATATATATATATATATATATATATATATATATATATATATATATATATATATATATATATATATATATATATATTATATATATATATATATATATATATATATATATATATGTATATATGTGTGTGTATGTATATATATATATATATATATATATATATATATATATATATATATATATATATATATATATATATATATATGTGTGTGTGTGTGTGTGTGTATGTGTGCGTATAGATACGTATATATATCGATGTTTGGCAAACGTGAAGAATGGGAGTTAGTCGCAGGAAAGGCTGAGACTCAGTTCTGATTGTTTGTGAATCAAGATCTTTTCTTGCTATTTTTATACGAAGTCAGTAATATTTATAGTAGGTTTTTCGTCAGCACTATGCTGTAAGTGTGTCACCAAACTTAGCAGAATTAGGTTAACGGGTGGGATCAATTTTCGTCTGAGGAGTTGTTCGGGGGAGCGCTTGTAATTCCTAGGAAATGCTGTACTTTATTTAGCGTTGGGGCAATTGCCATGATGAAATAACTATTTCTTGTGCAGGATACTCAGGAAGGCAGCTGTTTTTCAATTCACTCATGTTCTAAATGCAAAGGAAAATCTGGTCTTCTCATGGAAATAAAAATATTCTATATATTTTTTTTAAATTACTAAGATGAATTTAATTTTATCAAGATGAGCCATTATAATGATTGGATGCATACGTACATTTGTATGCTTTGTATGAAAGGTTGATGAGATGTTTTTATCAGCTCAGTACATATGTATGTATGTATATATACATATATATATATGTGTGTGCGTGTGTATAATACACACACGTATATATTATATATATATATGTATGTATGTATGTATGTATGTATGTATGTATGTATGTATGTATGTATGTAAATATATGTGGGTGTGTGTGTGTGCAAGCAGAGTATTTGGCCACGAGTACATGATCTTTCCACTTTTAATTTAAGAACTTTCCTCTTCGCCAACAATGTATATATATATATATACTGATCGATAAAATATGTATGCACATTTTAATTTGGACAAATGATTATTTTCGACCTTGTCGTGGCCCCAACTTAAGGGATTGTTGCATGTCCTTCCTCAGTGCCTTGGACACTGATCGATATGTCATTTTTCCGGTGCCTTCGGTTGCATACTAATGTTTGGAGTTGTTAACATAGGGAGATCATTTCTTCACTCGAATTTGTAAGTCATTTTTCTGAGACTTGCCTTGTTAATATTATGGCAAATAATTGTTATCAGAAAAGAGAAAAAACAAATTTACGTATAGAAAATATGTTAACTTTTGTTCCCTTCAAAAATGATGTCTATCGGAAAATATTCATTTTAGGAATAAATTTTGCTTTCGAAAAATCCTACATTGTACGAGATAGTTTCTATTAAAGAAAGTTAACCCTAATGCGAAAAGTTTTCCTAATAGGAAATTTGTTTTTGTTGGCCATTAAAGACGGATATTTTTCAGGTATGGATGCTACTGTTTTGAATGGAAGCCAGAAACCATTTTTATTATTAGAAGTTGATGACCTGTTTGTTGCCATTAAATTAAGTCAGACAGTCAGCAGTGACGTAAATTCGTTAATAAGCTTTACAGGAATGTATTTGTTTACTTTCAATGGCAAAACAAATATGTAGAATTCTAAATTTAGATATTTTTCAAGCGCAGTGGTTAATTTGTCTTTGTTAACCAGCATCTGCAGGTACTGTGTCACATTTCTCTATGTTAACGGCTTACAGGTAGTTATCTGCGATTCTCCTTCTTATTTTTATTATTATTTAGCACTGAAAATAAGAATCTCCTTTCAGTGTTTGCGATCTCTCTCTCTCTCTCTCTCTCTCTCTCTCTCTCTCTCTCTCTCTCTCTCTCATGTTTGAGAAAAACCATAGCGTAGAAACGATGTACAGTACGGTGGCATGACACCAATGCTGGCGTTCTTGGTATAAATTGAGTCAGTTTATCTTAGCCAATCACGATCATATGTACGAATATAAACTGGTTCATTATGATACACATAACGCCAGCAATTATCCCGACAGGTGAAGAACCGATTTACCAGTCAAACGGAAGAAGATATTGTGTACGGGAGGGAAAATATTTTCTGAAATGACGTGATGGGTGCTTTGAAAAAATCGAGAGATCGTCGTGCCACGGGCGCGCGAATAGTAGGGATTCCCATATCTGAGAACAGAGGAAGGAGGATTATCTACATAGAGAATAAAAGAAATTGTTAAAATCTTGTGTTCGCCAAGAGTAATACCATTCACGAAATAGGCCATAGTAAAGTGGTTGCCTGTTCGATATTCAAAGTCAAATTGTTATCGTAGTTTAAGGTCGTTAGTCTTTTCTGTTAATATTACAAGGTGCTCATTTTAAGGAAAACTTTATGTATGTCTAAAGCTTTCGTTGTTATTATCGTTGGTTAACTTAATCGCGTCATGACATCTGGAGAAGGGGCGGCGTGGGTGGGTAGGGGGTTGGGCAAGAGAGTATGGGGGAACCCGGGAAATGGTGCATAGAGGGTAAGAGAGGATTTAAGGAGATCCTGAAGGCTGTTATCAGTATGCCATAATGCCTTGTTGCAAAGGTTACTGCGTAATAAGTAACTTAAATCGGTTTAAGAAGCAGACATCTAAGGCCTGACTAATACTTGTGAACTTCAAATGTCATATTTTCATTGGAAAGAAAGCTAAAACCGCCCTCACTGCAGTCACATCACCACCGTTACAATTGTTGATTTGTCAACAACATTTGACAGAAGCATGAATCATATCTGGGCCGAAAGAGGAAGACAGCCAAACGTGCAATTGTGGTAACACCGTTCATTTGGCTTGACCTTTAGTGCCATCTTCATTCGCAGCTCAGGATCTAGACCAAGTGCCCAGAGTGACTGTGAGGAGTGTGTCGCATCACAATTATTTTTGGTAACATGGGATATACCCATGCAGGTGGTATTCCCGGGATTAGCTCGCAGTACGAACAGGCGCTTTGTTTGTTGGCATAAGGAAAATGTCTTAGAAAATACTCAGCCTCTCTCTCTCTCTCTCTCTCTCTCTCTCTCTCTCTCTCTCTCTCTCTCTCCCCGAAGAACTGCTTTTAGGCAAGGCTGACAGTCGTCAGGAAAAGTTCAAAGTTAAAGATGATGAGTGATGGAAGTTGCACTAATTAACCTAAATATATTCATTCGGCGTACTACACTTAATGGGAATCCCTTCGAATGTCAGTGTCATAAGAACAGAACTATCATGAGAATAAAACTATTTGTTGTTTACTTGCAATTTAAAGATCTGGGGTTTTTCAGGCTGATAACCTTAAGAGACCGTAACAACCCATATCTGAGGATGCTGCGAAATCCCAGGATTTTCCGACTGACACCTGCAGGCTGTTTCTCCTAGTGCGTCTTAGTTTGCTCGCTCATTGGATTGCTCAAGTGATTTAGTTTGTTACTACCATTGGCTTATTTTTCATGCTTCTGCTGTCAGTCTTTTCATTAATCTTTTGTTGTCATGCATTCTCTGGAATTTATTGGTGCCGGTTATCTAAGTGCATCAGAATAATTTGATTGCGGTAGACGCAACTGTAAAAACAATGCTTTGATTAGTGCTATGACGATATGCTGATTCACCTTAGAAATTGTCTTGAGAACAGACGCTAAATGATTGATTGTTTACTTGGAATGTGATACCTGTTTGTTTGCGATTACAGTTACTTAAGGATGATGAAGACAAAAGTGCAGTGTCCCCACAGATGATTTTCATATGCTTGGACAACTGTATTAATCTTGACCAAGTCATTTCAGTCGACCCATTGCTTTCTTTTGTTTCAGGTGGTCGTGTTTGCACTCTGATGTTTCCTCTAATTCCGGGATTTTGATGTTTGATCTCATGTTTTGCCTTCATCACTTTCTCTTTTGATTGTCCTCCGAACTTCCAATAACGAATAGTACTTGTAATCTCTTTTTATATGAATACTTTGATATAATAATGTCAGGGGGTCTTCATTAGTTCGATTTTCCTACAAAGGTTTCATTTATCTTGAGTCATTCCACTTCCTTGAGTTTTATAATATTGTGAAATCATATATCAAATAACCTTAGGCTTCTGTTCGTCCCGTTTATTGTCAGTGGGAGGGAGGGAGGGAGGGAGTGATAGTTTTGGGACATGTGGGTATCCTTCTTTGACCTCTTCGGCTGTTGCTGAGAATGAGAATCCCCGAGGTGAGAGCGAGTCTTTATCAGGTGGCTGTGATGCAAATGTTGATTGTTTTCAAGAGCAATGCAGTTTGAGTTCTTGGGCTGTTTATTTGACCACAGGGTGTTTTCCCCGTGTCTTGGTTATGATGATCGATCCTGCTACCAGTTTCAGTGTGTTTAGGAGAACGATGCAGTCGTAACCAACGTCTTAAATAGACTTTTCTTCAATCATTTATCATGAATCCTAATAATGATTTGATGAGAAAGTCAATACCGCATTTTTGTTAAATGAAAATAGTTTTATTTTCCAAGGTCATGAAAATTCTGACTTACGTGGAATCCAAGATCTGTTTTTCATTTGTTTTACCGGATGAATAAGTAGAAGGGACATAATTCTTGAGAGTTAATGAGTATATTTGTTCATTCAGTATTGTTGCTACGCTGATGCCGCTGATCTTTCTTGGCTATATGTAGGATGATACGGTCACTTCAGAAATTGCTGAACAACATCTTCAGAACATTTTCTTTTCATTTTATGCCTATTATCAAAAGGGTAAGAGATGATCATATATTCAGTTTCATCCACAAAACTGAAACAGGTGCAAGTGCTTGCGAATGATGTTCCCTCGCGACCAGCTTGATGATCGTCCACTTTATCCAGAAGACCTTTCACTAAACACCTCAGTGATTGTGTGTGTGTATATAAATATATATATATATATATATATATATATATATATATATATATATATATATATATATATATACAGTATATATATATATATATATATATATATATATATATATATATATATATATATATATATATATTTACTTCAAAAGATTCAAGAGTATTCCTGTCCGCCTTGCTGTCTGAAGTAAATATATATATATATATATATATATATATATATATATATATATATATATATATATATATATATATATATATATATATATATATATATTCCTGAAGCTACAAATATCGCTTAATATCAAATCCACGCTACCTCAGGAATATCCCCGATGGGGGGAATTATCACCAAGGGGAATTTATAAGTGATAAATGGACGGGCACTGCCGAGTCTCGATCCCACGACACAGGACGCCGCATCCAGCTTAATCCAGTCGACGCTACCACTGAGCTATCAAGAGAGGTATAAGTTAACGCCGAGTCTGGTGTACTCATTTACCCGTCGAGAGCGGAAATTGTACTTAGCTTCGCATTAACCCACCTCGACCATGATAGTTCTTTGGCACGCTTTGGAACACGCAGCTCTTTTATGACATTTTTTTATCACACCGTGATTTATATACGATCCTGAAGCTACAAATATCGCTTTAATATCAAATCCACGCTACCTCAGGAATATCCCCTCGATGGGGAATTATCACCGGAAGGGGAATTTATAAGTGATAAATGGACGGGCACTGCCGAGTCTCGATCCCACGACACAGGACGCGCATCCAGCTTAATCCAGTCGACGCTACCACTGAGCTATCAAGAGAGGTATAAGTTAACGCCGAAGTCTGGTGTACTCATTTACCCGCCGAGAGCGGGAAATTGTACTTAGCTTCGCATTAACCCACCTCGACCATGATAGTTCTTTGGTACGCTTGGAACACGCAGCTCTTTTATGACATTTTTTTATCACACCGTGATTTATATACGATCCTGAAGCTACAAATATCGCTTAATATCAAATCCACGCTTACCAGGAATATCCCCGATGGGGAATTATCACCAAGGGGAATTTATAAGTGATAAATGGACGGGCACTGCCGAGTCTCGATCCCACGACACAGGACGCCGCATCCAGCGAATCCAGTCGACGCTACCACTGAGCTATCAAGAGAGGTATAAGTTAACGCCGAGTCTGGTGTACTCATTTACCCGCCGAGAGCGGGAAATTGTACTTAGCTTCGCATTAACCCACCTCGACCATGATAGTTCTTTGGTACGCTTGGAACACGCAGCTCTTTTATGACATTTTTTTATCACACCGCGTGATTTATATACGATCCTGAAGCTACAAAATATCGCTTAATATCAAATCCACGCTACCAGGAATATCCCCGATGGGGAATTATCACCGGCGGGGAATTTATATGATAAATGGACGGGCACTGCCGGAGTCTCGATCCCACGACACAGGACGCGCATCCAGCGAATCCAGTCGACGCTACCACTGAGCTATCAAGAGGTATAAGTTAACGCCGAGTCTGGTGTACTCATTTACCCGTCGAGCGGGAAATTGTACTTAGCTTCGCATTAACCCACCTCGACCATGATAGTTCTTTGGTACGCTTGGAACACGCAGCTCTTTTATGACATTTTTTTATTTTTTTATCACACCGTGATTTATATACGATCCTGAAGCTACAAATATCGCAATATCAAATCCACGCCACCTCAGGAATATCCCGATGGGGAATTATCACGAAGGGGAATTTATATAAGTGATAAATGGACGGGCACTGCCGAGTCTCGATCCCGACACAGGGCGCGCATCCAGCGAATCAGTCGACGCTTCCACTGAGCTATCAAGAGGGTATAAGTTAACGCCGAGTCTGGTGTACTCATTTACCCGTCGAGAGCGGAAATTGTACTTAGCTTCGCATTAACCCACCTCGACCATGATAGTTCTTTGGTACGTTGGAACACGCAGCTCTTTTTTATGACATTTTTTTATCACACCGTGATTTATATACGATCCTGAAGCTACAAATATACGGCAATATCAAATCCACGCTACCTCAGGAATATCGATGGGGGAATTATCACGAAGGGGAATTTATAAGTGATAAATGGACGGGCACTGCCGATCTCGATCCCACGACAGGACGCCGCATCCAGCTAATCCAGTCGACGCTACCACTGAGCTATCAAGAGAGGTATAAGTTAACGCCGAGTCTGGTGTACTCATTTTACCCGTCGAGCGCGAAATTGTACTTAGCTTCGCATTAACCCACATCGACCATGATAGTTCTTTTGTACGCGTTTGGAACACGCAGCTCTTTTATGACATTTTTTTATCACAATCGTGATTTATATACGATCCTGAAGCTACAAATATCGCTAATATCAAATCCACGCCACCTCAGGGTAAATGAGTACACCAGACTCGGCGTTAACTTATACCTCTCTTGATAGCTCAGTGGTAGCGCCGACTGGATTCGCTGGATGCGCGCCCTGTGTCGTGGGATCGAGACTTCGGCAGTGCCCGGGCCCATTTATCACTTATAAATTCCTTCGTGATAATTCCCATCGATATTCCTGAGGTAGCGTGGATTTGATATTGCGATATTTGTAGCTTCAGGATCGTATATAAATCACGGTGTGATAAAAAAATGTCATAAAAGAGCTGCGTGTTCCAACGTACCAAAGAACTATCATGGTCGAGGTGGGTTAATGCCGGTTAAGTACAATTTCCGCCTCGACGGGTAAATGAGTACACCAGACTCGGGCGTTAACTTATACCTCTTTGATAGCTCAGTGGTAGCGCCGACTGGATTCGCTGGATGCGCCCCCTGTGTCGTGATGATCGAGACTCGGCAGTGCCCGGCCCATTTATCACTTATAAATTCCTTCGGTGATAATTTCATCAGGGATATTCCTGAGGTAGCGTGGATTTGATATTAAGCGATATTTGTAGCTTCAGGATCGTATATAAATCACGGTGTGATAAAAAAAAATGTCATAAAAGAGCTGCGAAACCAACGCATCAAAGAACTATCATGGTCGAGGTGGGTTAATGCCGGTTATCATGTACAATTTCCCCGCCTCGACGGGGTAAATGAGTACACCAGACTCGGCGTTAACTTATACCTCTCTTGATAGCTCAGTGGTAGCGCCGACTAGATTCGCTGGATGCGCGATCTTTGTCGTGGGATCGAGACTTCGCAGTGCCCGTCCATTTATCACTTATAAATTCCTTCGTGATAATTTTTTCTTCATCGGGATATTCCTGAGGTAGCGTGGATTTGATATTGCCGATATTTGTAGCTTCAGGATCGTATATAAATCACGGTGTGATAAAAATGTCATATATATATATATATATATATATATATATTTATTTCAGACAGGAAGGCGGACAGGAGAATACTTTGAATCTTTTGAAGTAAATATTCATTCCCAACGTTTCAGAATCCATGATTACATCTTCAGGGGTTCCAGAATGAAAATAAAAAACACTGACAACAAAAATCACAGAAAAATACACAAAGGCAAAGTCAGAATATATAAAAGTGAAAATCGGCTAAAAAGAGAGATTTTAAACAAAGGATTCTGAGGATCAGGCAAAACATTGAATAAAACTAAAACTAGCAGTACACATGAAAACACGCACAAAAAATTTTACAAATTTAAAAGGATTTTTATAAGCACTGAAAAGTTAGAATTACAATAAAAAATAATTAAGGGAATGGAGCCAACGTGTCAGTACGACACAAATAGAGAAAATGGCGTATACGAACTACAAACAAAACAGCAGAAACACTGTTATCATGACAGGCACAAAGAAATGGCTGAGTTGTGTCTTCAGTTGCGATTTTTTTTCTTCTTTTCTTTAGAGACTCGAGTATTAGTAGTTCGAGTTGGGTCGAAGTTGCGATTTTTTTTCTTCTTTTCTTTAGAGACTCGAGTATTAGTAGTTCGAGTTGTGTCTTCAGTTGCGATTTTTTTTCTTCTTTTCTTTAGAGACTCGAGTATTAGTAGTTCGAGTTGTGTCTTCAGTTGCGATTTTTTTTCTTCTTTTCTTTTTAGAGACTCAGATATTAGTAGTTCGAGTTGGGTCTATTAGTAGTCGATTTTTTCTTCTTTTTTCTTTAGAGACTCGAGTATTAGTAGTTCAGTTGTGTCTTCAGTTGCGATTTTTTTCTTCTTTTCTTTAGAGACTCGAGTATTAGTAGTTCGAGTTGTGTCTTCAGTTGCGATTTTTTTCTTCTTTTCTTTAGAGACTCGAGTATTAGTAGTTCGAGTTGGGTTGTGTCTAAGTTGCGATTTTTTCTTCTTTTCTTTAGAGACTCGAGTATTAGTAGTTCGAGTTGGGTCGATTCAGTTGCGATTTTTTTCTTCTTTTCTTTAGAGACTCGAGTATATTAGTAGTCTTTTTTTCTTCTTTTCTTTAGAGAAAGGTCGGTTGCTTCATTTTTTTTCTTTTTTTCTTTAGAGACTTTTTTTCTTCTTTTCTTTAGAGTATTAGTAGTTCGAGTTGGGTCTTCAGTTGCGATTTTTTTTCTTTTTCTTTAGAGACTCGAGTATTAGTAGTTCGAGTTGGGTCGAAGTTGCGATTTTTTTTCTTCTTTTCTTTAGAGACTCGAGTATTAGTAGTTCGAGTTGTGTCTTCAGTTGCGATTTTTTTTCTTCTTTTCTTTAGAGACTCGAGTATTAGTAGTTCGAGTTGGGTCGAAGTTGCGATTTTTTCTTCTTTTCTTTAGAGACTTCGAGTATTAGTAGTTCGAGTTGGGTCTTCAGTTGCGATTTTTTTCTTCTTTTCTTTAGAGACTCGAGTATTAGTAGTCTCGAGTTGTGTCTTCAGTTGCGATTTTTTTCTTCTTTTCTTTTCTTTAGAGACTCGAGTATTAGTAGTTCTGAGTTGTGTCTTCAGTTGCGATTTTTTTTTTCTTTTCTTTAGAGACTCTCTAGTATTAGTAGTTCGAGTTGGGTCCTAAGGTTGCGATTTTTTTCTTCTTTTCTTTAGAGACTCGAGTATTAGTAGTTCTTGAAAGTTGTGTCTTCAGTTGCGATTTTTTTCTTCTTTTCTTTAGAGACTCCGAGTATTAGTAGTTCGAGTTGGGTCGATTTTTTTCTTCTTTTCTTTGAGTTGCGATTTTTTTCTTCTTTTCTTTTAGAGACTCGAGTATTAGTAGTTCGAGTTGGTCTTCAGTTGCGATTTTTTTTCTTCTTTTCTTTAGAGACTCGAGTATTAGTAGTTCGAGTTGGGTCTTCTTTCTTTAGAGACTATGACATTTTTTCTTCTTCTTTTTTCTTTAGAGACTTCGAGTATTAGTAGTTCGAGTTAGTAGTCGGTTGCTTCAGATTTTTTTTCTTCTTTTCTTTAGAGACTCGAGTATTAGTAGTTGAGTTGGGGTTTTCTTTAGAGTTCGATTTTTTTTTCTTTTTCTTTAGAGACTCGAGTATTAGTAGTTCGAGTTGTGTCTTCAGTTGCGATTTTTTTTTCTTCTTTTCTTTAGAGACTCGAGTATTAGTAGTTCGAGTTGGGTCTTCTTTTCTTTTTTTTTCTTCTTTTCTTTAGAGACTCGAGTATTAGTAGTTGAGTTGGGTCTTCAGTTGGGTCTTCAGTTGTATTTTTTTGTGTCTTCAGTTTGCTTCTTTTTCTTTAGAGACTCGAGTATTAGTAGTTCGAGTTGTGTCTTCAGTTGCGATTTTTTTCTTCTTTTCTTTTAGAGACTCGAGTATTAGTAGTTCGAGTTGTGTCTTCAGTTGCGATTTTTTTTCTTCTTTTCTTTAGAGACTCGAGTATTAGTAGTTCGAGTTGGGTCGAAGTTGCGATTTTTTTTCTTCTTTTCTTTAGAGACTCGAGTATTAGTAGTTCGAGTTGGGTCTTCAGTTGCGATTTTTTTTCTTCTTTTCTTTAGAGACTCGAGTATTAGTAGTTCGAGTTGTGTCTTCAGTTATTAGCGATTTTTTTTTTTTTCTTCTTTTCTTTAGAGACTCGAGTATTAGTAGTCTGAGTTGTGTCTTCAGTTGCGATTTTTTCTTCTTTTCTTTAGAGACTCGAGTATTAGTAGTTCGAGTTGGGTTGCGAGACTTGCGATTTTTTTCTTCTTTTTTCTTTAGAGACTCGAGTATTAGTAGTTCGAGTTGTGTCTTCAGTTGCGATTTTTTTCTTCTTTTCTTTAGAGACTCAGTATTAGTAGTTTGAGTTGGGTCTTCAGTTGCGATTTTTTTCTTCTTTTCTTTAGAGACTCGAGTATTAGTAGTTTTTCTGAGTTGTGTCTTCAGTTGTGATTTTTTTTTTTCTTTTCTTTAGAGACTTGAGTATTAGTAGTTCTGAGTTGTGTCTTCAGTTGCATTTTTTTCTTCTTTTCTTTAGAGACTCGAGTATTAGTAGTTCGAGTTGAAAGGTTTTTTCTTCTTTTCTTTAGAAGTTACATTTTTTTTTCTTCTTTCTTTAGAGACTCGAGTATTAGTAGTTCGAGTTGGGTCTTCAGTTGCGATTTTTTTCTTCTTCTTTCTTTAGAGACTCGAGTATTAGTAGTTCGAGTTGTGTCTTCAGTTGCGATTTTTTTTCTTCTTTTCTTTAGAGACTCGAGTATTAGTAGTTCGAGTTGTGTCTTCAGTTGCGATTTTTTTTCTTCTTTTCTTTAGAGACTCGAGTATTAGTAGTTCGAGTTGTGTCTTCAGTTGCGATTTTTTTTCTTCTTTTCTTTAGAGACTCGAGTATTAGTAGTCTTCTTTTCTTTTTAGAGTTGTGTCTTCAGTTGCGATTTTTTTTCTTCTTTTCTTTAGAGACTCGAGTATTAGTAGTTCGAGTTGTGTCTTCAGTTGCGATTTTTTTTCTTCTTTTCTTTAGAGACTCGAGTATTAGTAGTTCGAGTTGGGTCGAAGTTAGAGACGATTTTTTTCTTCTTTTTTTTAGAGACTCTGAGTATTAGTAGTTGAGTTGTGTCTTCAGTTGCGATTTTTTTCTTCTTTTTCTTTAGAGACTCGAGTATTAGTAGTTCGAGTTGGGTCTTCAGTTGCGATTTTTTTCTTTTTCTTTAGAGACTCGAGTATTAGTAGTTCGAGTTGTGTCTTCAGTTGCGATTTTTTCTTCTTTTCTTTAGAGACTCGAGTATTAGTAGTTCGAGTTGTGTCTTCAGTTGCGATTTTTTTCTTCTTTTCTTTAGAGACTCGAGAGTATTAGTAGTCTGTTAAATGAAGTTGCGATTTTTTTCTTCTTTCTTTAGAGACTCGAGTATTAGTAGTTCGAGTTGTGTCTTCAGTTGCGATTTTTTTCTTCTTTTCTTTAGAGACTGAGTATTAGTAGTTCGAAAGGTCAATTTTTTTTTTTCTTCTTTTCTTTAGAGACTCGAGTATTAGTAGTTCGAGTTGGGTCTTCAGTTGCGATTTTTTTTCTTTTTCTTTAGAGACTCTAGTATTAGTAGTTCGAGTTGTGTCTTCAGTTACGATTTTTTTTTCTTTTTCTTTAGAGACTCGAGTATTAGTAGTTCGAGTTGTGTCTTCAGTTGCGATTTTTTCTTCTTTTCTTTAGAGACTCAGTATTAGTAGTTCTGAGTTGTGTCTTCAGTTGCGATTTTTTTCTTCTTTTCTTTTAGAGACTCGAGTATTAGTAGTTCGAGTTGGGTGGTTGCGATTTTTTTCTTCTTTTCTTTTAGAGACTCGAGTATTAGTAGTTCGAGTTGTGTCTTCAGTTGCGATTTTTTTCTTCTTTTCTTTAGAGACTCAGTATTAGTAGTTTGAGTTGGGTCTTCAGTTGCGATTTTTTTTCTTCTTTTCTTTAGAGACTCGAGTATTAGTAGTTTGAGTTGGGTCTTCAGTTGCGATTTTTTTTCTTCTTTTCTTTAGAGACTCGAGTATTAGTAGTTTGAGTTGGGTCTTCAGTTGCGATTTTTTTTCTTCTTTTCTTTAGAGACTCGAGTATTAGTAGTTCGAGTTGTGCCTTCAGTTGCGATTTTTTTCTTCTTTTCTTTAGAGACTCGAGTATTAGTAGTTCGAGTTGGGTCGGTTGCATTTTTTTTTTTTCTTCTTTTCTTTAGAGACTCGAGTATTAGTAGTTTGAGTTGTGTCTTCAGTTGCGATTTTTTTCTTCTTTTCTTTAGAGACTCAGTATTAGTAGTTCGAGTTGGGTCGAAGTTGCGATTTTTTTTCTTCTTTCTTTAGAGACTCGAGTATTAGTAGTTCGAGTTGGGTCTTCAGTTGCGATTTTTTCTTCTTTTCTTTAGAGACTCGAGTATTAGTAGTCTGAGTTGTGTCTTCAGTTGCGATTTTTTTTCTTTTTCTTTAGAGACTCAGTATTAGTAGTTTGAGTTGGGTCTTCAGTTGCGATTTTTTTTTCTTTTCTTTAGAGACTCGAGTATTAGTAGTTCGAGTTGTGTCTTCAGTTGCGATTTTTTCTTCTTTTTCTTTAGAGACTCGAGTATTAGTAGTTCTGAGTTGTGTCTTCAGTTGCGATTTTTTTCTTCTTTTCTTTAGAGACTCGAGTATTAGTAGTTCGAGTTGGGTCGGTTACGATTTTTTTTTCTTCTTTCTTTAGAGACTCGAGTATTAGTAGTTCGAGTTGTGTCTTCAGTTGCAATTTTTTTCTTCTTTTCTTTAGAGACTCGAGTATTAGTAGTTCGAGTTGGGTCGAAGTTGATTTTTTCTTCTTTTCTTTAGAGACTCGAGTATTAGTAGTTAAGTTGGGTCTTCAGTTGCGATTTTTTTTTCTTCTTTTCTTTAGAGACTCTAGTATTAGTAGTTCGAGTTGTGTCTTCAGTTGCGATTTTTTTCTTCTTTTCTTTAGAGACTCGAGTATTAGTAGTTCGAGTTGTGTCTTCAGTTGCGATTTTTTCTTTTTTCTTTAGAGACTCTGAGTATTAGTAGTCTGAGTTGTGTCTTCAGTTGCGATTTTTTTTCTTCTTTTCTTTAGAGACTCGAGTATTAGTAGTTCGAGTTGTGTCTTCAGTTGCGATTTTTTTTCTTCTTTTCTTTAGAGACTCGAGTATTAGTAGTTCGAGTTGTGTCTTCAGTTGCGATTTTTTCTTCTTTTCTTTTAGAGACTCGAGTATTAGTAGTTCGAGTTGGGTCGGTTAAGATTTTTTTTCTTCTTTTCTTTAGAGACTCGAGTATTAGTAGTTCGAGTTGTGTCTTCAGTTGCGATTTTTTTTCTTCTTTTCTTTAGAGACTCGAGTATTAGTAGTTTGAGTTGGGTCTTCAGTTGCGATTTTTTTTCTTCTTTTCTTTAGAGACTCGAGTATTAGTAGTTCGAGTTGTGTCTTCAGTTGTGATTTTTTTCTTCTTTTTCTTTAGAGACTCGAGTATTAGTAGTTCGAGTTGTGTCTTCAGTTGCGATTTTTTCTTCTTTTCTTTAGAGACTCGAGTATTAGTAGTTCGAGTTGGGTCGGTTGCGATTTTTTTCTTCTTTTCTTTAGAGACTCGAGTATTAGTAGTCTGAGTTGTGTCTTCAGTTGCGATTTTTTTCTTCTTTTCTTTAGAGACTCGAGTATTAGTAGTTCGAGTTATGGGTTGCGATTTTTTCTTCTTTTCTTTAGAGACTCGAGTATTAGTAGTTCGAGTTGGGTCTTCAGTTGCGATTTTTTTCTTCTTTTCTTTTAGAGACTCGAGTATTAGTAGTTCGAGTTGTGTCTTCAGTTGCGATTTTTTTCTTCTTTTCTTTAGAGACTCGAGTATTAGTAGTTTGAGTTGTGTCTTCAGTTGCGATTTTTTTTCTTCTTTTCTTTAGAGACTCGAGTATTAGTAGTTCGAGTTGTGTCTTCAGTTGCGATTTTTTTTCTTCTTTTCTTTAGAGACTCGAGTATTAGTAGTTCGAGTTGGGTCGAAGTTGCGATTTTTTTTCTTCTTTTCTTTAGAGACTCGAGTATTAGTAGTTCGAGTTGGGTCGAAGTTGCGATTTTTTCTTCTTTCTTTAGAGACTCCGAGTATTAGTAGTTCGAGTTGGGTCTTCAGTTGCGATTTTTTTCTTCTTTCTTTAGAGACTCGAGTATTAGTAGTTCGAGTTGTGTCTTCAGTTGCATTTTTTTTTCTTTTCTTTAGAGACTCGAGTATTAGTAGTTCGAGTTGTGTCTTCAGTTGCGATTTTTTTCTTCTTTTCTTTAGAGACTCGAGTATTAGTAGTTCGAGTTGGGTCGAAGTTGCGATTTTTTTTCTTCTTTTCTTTAGAGACTCGAGTATTAGTAGTTCGAGTTGTGTCTTCAGTTGCGATTTTTTTCTTTTCTTTAGAGACTTGAGTATTAGTAGTTCGAGTTGGGTGAAGTTGCGATTTTTTTCTTTTTTTTTTAGAGACTCGAGTATTAGTAGTTCGAGTTGGGTCAAGTTGCATTTTTTTTCTTCTTTTCTTTAGAGACTCGAGTATTAGTAGTTCGAGTTAGGTCAAGTTACGATTTTTTTCTTCTTTTCTTTAGAGACTCGAGTATTAGTAGTTCGAGTTGGGTGGTTGCGATTTTTTTCTTCTTTTCTTTAGAGACTCGAGTATTAGTAGTTCGAGTTGGGTCGAAGTTGCGATTTTTTTTCTTCTTTTCTTTAGAGACTCGAGTATTAGTAGTTCGAGTTGGGTCGAAGTTGCGATTTTTTTTCTTCTTTTCTTTAGAGACTCGAGTATTAGTAGTTCTTAGTTGGTCAAGTTGCGATTTTTTTCTTCTTTTCTTTAGAGACTCAGTATTAGTAGTTCGAGTTGGGTAAGTTGCGATTTTTTCTTCTTTTCTTTAGAGACTCGAGTATTAGTAGTTCGAGTTGGGTCGAAGTTACGATTTTTTTCTTCTTTTCTTTAGAGACTGAGTATTAGTAGTTCTAGTTGGGTCTAGTTAATTTTTTTTCTTCTTTTCTTTAGAGACTCGAGTATTAGTAGTTCGGTTGGGTGGGTTGCGATTTTTTTCTTCTTTTCTTTAGAGACTCGAGTATTAGTAGTTCGAGTTGGGTCGAAGTTGCGATTTTTTTTCTTCTTTTCTTTAGAGACTCGAGTATTAGTAGTTCGAAAGGTCAAGTTGATTTTTTTCTTCTTTTCTTTAGAGACTCGAGTATTAGTAGTTCTGAGTTGGGTCGAAGTTACATTTTTTTTCTTCTTTCTTTAGAGACTCGAGTATTAGTAGTTCTGAGTTGGGTCGAAGTTGCGATTTTTTCTTCTTTTCTTTAGAGACTTAGTATTAGTAGTTCGAAAGTCTAAGTTGCGATTTTTTTCTTCTTTTCTTTAGAGACTCGAGTATTAGTAGTTCGAGTTGTGTCTTCAGTTGCATTTTTTTCTTCTTTTCTTTAGAGACTCGAGTATTAGTAGTTCTGAGTTGTGTCTTCAGTTATGATTTTTTTCTTCTTTTCTTTAGAGACTCGAGTATTAGTAGTTCGAGAGTTGGGTCGAAGTTGCGATTTTTTTTCTTCTTTCTTTAGAGACTCGAGTATTAGTAGTCTCGAGTTGGGTCGGGTTATGATTTTTTTTCTTCTTTTCTTTAGAGACTCAGTATTAGTAGTTCGGGAAAGGGTCAAGTTGCGATTTTTTCTTCTTTTCTTTAGAGACTCGAGTATTAGTAGTTCGAGTTGGGTCAGAAGTTGATTTTTTTTTTTCTTTTCTTTAGAGACTCGAGTATTAGTAGTTCGAGTTGGGTCGGTTATTTTTTTTCTTCTTTTTCTTTAGAGACTCGAGTATTAGTAGTTCGAGAAAGGTCGAAGTAAGATTTTTTTTCTTCTTTCTTTAGAGACTCGAGTATTAGTAGTTCGAGTTGGGTCGAAGTTCGTACAGTTACGAAGACAATTTTGTTTTCAACAGAAAAGTTTGACAAAGTTTCGTATGATAGTTTTCGGGGTTGGAGATTTTCACCCCAATACGAAAAGGAACCCCCTGTGAGAATCTATTCGCACTTTTAGAAGTCTCCGAGTGGATCCGACATAAATCACGAATACTTGTGAATACTTATGAATACTTACGAACCACACGAAGGACATCATAGCACAAAGCTGATCTTTGAATATAAAAATAAAGCCAGTCGTTAGGGGTTAACAAGAACAAGTCTAACATTCAAAGCACCGAATAGTATTTGAATAATTCAAGTAAATTTCATTCTAAAATGATATCAAGACAGTGTGTGCAGTTTGGGTACCGTGGGAGTGAGTATACTTTCACTAAAGAACCTCTTGCTTAGTATTTTGTTGATGGTATTTAAAACTACCTTTGAATGAAAAACACAGTTGTGTTTAAAGTGTTCTAACAGAAAGGTGACTTCATCGTGAAAAAGCCTTCAAACTAGAGGTAAGGGAAAGGGCCCTGTGAAAGGGAGTAGCAACAGAATTAGTCATAATATTATAAAAGCAATAGCTGTAAAAATTGGCACCTAATCCTGTAAAAGTCTTTTTTTTTAAATCTTGATAGTAAAATTAGTGTTATGTCTGAAGACCCGAACGTCAAGAAACCGCAGTCGATTGTCTTCTTCTTTTACAGGTGCAAACCTGAGATAGGGGTGACGTGAGTTAGCCAGTTCCAAAAAGGAATCGGAGTCATACTTCCTTCTGAAGAGCGCAAAGGTGTCGTCCATATACCGGACATAAAAAAAAAGAGGTTGATAACTGAGGGGACATTCGTCAAGCCTGCTCTCCTCCAGGAAGCACATGAAGATATTGGAGAAAGTAGGCAAAAGCCCATAGCCATACCATCAACCTGCTTATATAGTTCATTAGAAATAAAAGCTGTGTCCAGCACAGCTAGTTCCAACAAGGCTTTAAATGCGAGCTGGTAGAATGATTAAAAACAGATACCTCTTATAAAAAGCTTATTTAAATTAATTTCTGTCGTCTCACTCGTTTGTAAAAATTAACTCGACATCCAGACTGGCCATGAAGAGACCAGACCCTGAGCTAAGATTATATTGTGAAATTGGTAAGGATCATTATTTTGATATAATAATGCTCAGTCAATGGTTCAAGGAGAAGGACAAGATACTTAGCAAGTTTGTGGTTTGGAGTATTAAAAGACGCAATTATAGGTTGTAAAGGAACTCGGGAATTTGGCAATCCATATAAAACACCATGAGAAGACCCTGTGGAAAATAGTTATTGATACTTTTCATCGTTGTTAATATTTTGATTTTTTAAGGTCCTCAGAAATCTATTGATTCTGTCCTCGAAGTTAAACGTTAGAATAATCAGGAGAACCGATCTCATTGAATTTGGAATGATGACTAAGGATAACATTCATCTTATTATTATGCTCGTGTTTGTCGAGAATCACTGAACTCGACCTTTGTCAGGCATAGTGATGACGAGGTCATCACGCTTGGACAGCTCCTTCAAAATGTTGAAGTCTGTCTTCTCAAAAAACGCGCCCACTGCGTACGAAGCTTCCTGAAGGTGCTCTGAGATAGTTCAAATAATTCTTGTTGGTGTTTGCTGAGATTGGTCTCCAAAGGTAAGGATTTAAGTCGGTGGAAGATGGCCTCAAGGAGCAAGAAACCCCTGCTATAACTGGGTCTACAGTTGGGAAGGCAAAACACCAAGCCAAGGACGTGAGGATTCTACCCTTTTAGATAAAACATACTTTGAGAAATTAAACGCGGTGTTGCGTTCTTTGCAGAATTTGGTAACAATGATACCAAAACGTGAGTTTTTCTGGTTTCTGTGTTGTACATGGATGATGAAATCTTCAATGGATATGTTAACGAGTTTCTTAAAAATAATACAGCCTATTAGGGATAGGGAATTAAGGACATCAGTGCTTAGGTTCTCCATAATGCTGCTGTTTATCAACAAACTTTTGTTTACTAACAATTTCCATGCATACAATTAATTTACATTATACAGTATATGGTACAGTTATTTGTTTATTTATTTTATTTTTTATTATTTTTTATTTTTATTTTTTTATTTATTTTTATGTTTATTCTTTATTCAGTTTCATTTATTTTTATTTATTTATTTACTTTTGTTTATTTATTAATTTTTATTTATTTATTTTATATTTATTTATTTTTATTTATTTGTAGTTATTAATTTATATTTATTGATTTTTTTATTTGTTTTTATTTATTTATTTTTTTATTATTTATTTTCTCTTATTTCGATTTTTTATTGATTTATTTGTATTGATTTTTTATTTATTTTCATATATTTATTTATTGATTTTTTATTTTTTTTTATTTATTCATTTTTATTTATGTAGTATTTTTATTTATTTATTTATTTGTTTTCATTTATTTTCATTTATTTTTATTTATTTATCTATTTTAATTAATTTTAATTTTTTAATGATTATTATTTATTTATTTTTATTTATTTATATTAAAATTTTTTATTCATTCATTTATTTTTTTATTTATTATATTTATTTATTTATTTTTATTTATTTATTTTTGTTTATTGTTATTTATCTATTTATTAATTTTAATTTATTTATTTTCATTTTTTTTCATTTATTTATTTGTTTTTATTTATTTTTTATTTTTATTTATTTTATATATTTATTTATTTATTTATTTTTATCTACTTATTTTTATTTATTTATTTATTTATTTATTTATTTATTTATTTATTTATTTATTTGTTTTTATTTATTTTTTTATTTTTGTTTTATTTATATTTCATTTTCATTCACTTATTTATTTTCATTCATTTATTTATTTTTTATTCATTTTTTATTTAATTATTTTTATTTATTTATTTTCATTTATTTTTATTTATTTATTTCTTTTTATTTATATTTAATTATTTTTGTATTTATTTTTATTTATTTATTTATTTTTATTTGTATTTATTTATTTTCATTTATTTTTTTATTTATTTATTTTTATTTATATTTAATTATTTTTGTATTTATTTTTATTTTTAAAAATATTATATCAGAGTTTCATTCATTGACCCACCATTAATTTTGGATTTGAATTAGAGATAGAGTAGGTGAGATGCTTTCCAAGTAATTGAAGTGAGCCTGACCCAGGGAAAATGAAATAAATAGAAATACTTGAACTTTATAATGTTAATGGAGTGACGCCTCAGATTTACCCTCACACCTGTTTAACGAACGTACTCTTGCTTTCTTCATGATTGATAATTTATAAAGGATCACTGTTGCCTTTAGAGAATCAGTCGTCTGTATGTGGTGATGAGGGTTCAGGTGTCTGGCTTTGTGAGGTAACTATAATTGTTGAATAAATGGTGTTTGGTAATCAAATATCAAGCACTTAGATACTTCAGGTTTGATTTATGAAAGAAGAACAGACACTGATATCTCGGGGTCACCATATATAAAATGGTGCACTAGACTCGAGACAAACACTTAGATATCAGGTATGATTTAAAGAGAACAGACACTTTGACACTTCGTCGCCATTACTGATAAGTGGTGCCTAAGACCCGGGAAAACAGATCGCTAAATATCACTCTGGTGTATACTGGTGGTGTTAGATATATTTTATTAGAGAGTACTTATATTCTTATTTTATGAGGAGAGTGACCATATAATTGTTTTTTGCATCTTATTATGCTTGAATTCTGTTGTCATATTGAATTGTTAGGTTGATTAACTGAGAGATGGCTCCTCTCTTCGATGTTCAAGAGTTTTTAGCAAATCCTCCATCCAAGAGTTATTCTGAAATCACTCTGACTAAAGCACAGTGGAGTGAGATAGCAGTCGATATGGTAATGTGTGTCTGCCAACACAGGTAAAGGCACAAATAAAATTCATTGCAAATCTACATTGATGGACTCCAGTAAATAGATGAAGAGCTTCGGAAAGTTTCGAAGAATTGTTGAACGTAGCCGAGGCAGAACTTTATAGGTCAACATGGGCAAAAGAAAGAGAAAAAGTGATGCAGAAGCAGAGCCAGATTGCCTAGAAGTTAAGTAGCTAAATTTGATTAAGTTGAAGATGCAGGCTGAAAGAGAGAATGCAGCTGAAAGAGAAAAAAATGCAGACAGAAAGAGAAAGAGAAGACAGAAAACATGAGAAAGAAAAGAAAGAGAAGAAGAGAAAGCTGCTGAAGAATTAAGAAAAATAGCAGAAGAAGAAAGAGAAATAGCTAGACACAAGAGAGAGATGGAAAGGTTGAAAGCTACAGCTGAATTGCCCGTAACACCATCTAACCCTACTCAAGGTGATTCAGACACTGTATTTGATGTAGCAAGAGTGCAGAAGTTAATTCCAAAGTTTACAGAAGAAGCTCCAGATGAGTTTTTTGATCACTTTGGAAAAGTGTCAGCAGGAATGGGATAGCCAGAGGATAAAATGGTCAGTCTTGTTACAGAGTGTTCTCATTGGTAAAGGAAGAAGTGCCTATTTAGCCTTAATATCATTAGATCAGTGTAAAGAGTACAAGGTACTTAAACACAATGTGCGTGTTTACTGGATGACCACTGAATATTATACGTGAAAGATTCAGATCTTTGAGAAAGGATGACCAGATAACTTTTCTTGGATTATACAGATGGAAGTAAGAAGATGTTTTAAACGATGGTTGAGGCTGCTAAAGTTAAAACATTTGAAGATCTTGAAGAATTAGCTGTGCCTTCTTGAACAATATCTTTAGGGAATTCCTGAACATACAAGAGCCTATTTGAGAGAGAGAGAGGTGAATAAACTTGACAAAGCTGTTGGCACTTAGCGAGGACTTTAACATCATAAGCAGCAGAAGGAACTATAATGTCAAGTACCCGAATCAACGCACAGGTTTTAGGTCTCATCCAAATTTCAGGAGCAGATTTAATGGGAATCCTACAAGTGGTAATACCAAGTCAATGCATGGTAATATCCCTCAGCAAGCTAATGTAAAAACTTATATAATAATGTTGTAAGGCAATTGGCAGAAGCCTAATGTTAACTGCTACAAGTGTGGAAGAGCAGGACATCTTCCCAGTCGGAGTGTCATCAGACACATTGGCAGTCCAAACCAGTTGGTCAAGTAGTAAGAAATGACCAGGTGAAACAGACTACTAAGAACAATGTGGAGGAGTCAACTCCAGTGAAGACTGAGACTAAACAAGCTGGAATGTTTAGCAACCAGTGGAAATGTAATCAAGCAGTGAGTGGCTGAGCAACTTGGAGGCTTTTAAGCCATATATCTATGAAGGTGCGCTGGCAACTCAAGGAGGAAGCGTGCAGGTACCATTCAAGTTATTACGTGATACAGGGAGCAACCATAGTGTGGTAGTCCGTGGTGCTCACCTGCTGGAGGAGAATCTACAGAGATTCGTTATTTTGAAGCGGTATAGGAGGAGAAGAAATTCCTATATACGCTTACACCTGTCATGTGAATTAGTGACAGGAAAGATGTTGATTTTGCTGTAAAGGACCTAATGGCTTTAAAGGTGTACAGCTGTTCTAGGGGAACCCAGTTGGTAGTGTGCCATTTGTTCCTTGTCCTATAGTGACAGATAAACCATTGAGGATTAGTCCCACGGTAGATTTGGAGAAGAATAACCGCAGACCTATTTCCTAGCTGTGTGACTAGAGTATGTGAAGAGGACTATGCCTGCAAGTGAAGAGACTGAGATTTACCCACTCAAGAAGGATCTTTGAGCTTGGAAGAGTTGTTCCAGGGAAATGATGTTTCCCCTAATGTTGACCAAGAAGAGGTTATTGAGAGCTCAATCCCTGAAGTTGGTCAGGTGACCAGAGAGAAGCTACTGAACTGCAAGTAGCTGAAGGATACATCATTATTGAGTTTGTTTTTTTCATAGAGTTGTTGATCAAGAAGAGATGCAACAAACTCCTACCTGTTATTATCTGAAGGAAGGTTTGCTGATGATGGCATAGACCTGCAGATATACCAGGAGATGCTGAATGGGCGAATATCATCAAAACTTTGATCCCACGTCGATTGAGGAAGCAAAGTGGCAGTAGCTCATGAGTCTGGACATATGGGAATCAGGAAAACTGTGGAGAAGACCATGAAATACTTTTTCTGACCTGGACTTCACAAAGGTGTTAGCAAGTTCTGTCGGGAGTGTCATACCTGCCAGATAGCTGGAAAGCCAAATGAAACCATTCAGAAAGCCCCCCTACAACCTATAGAAGTTAGAGGAGAACCCTTTAGCAAGGTGATTATAGATATGGTTGGACCACTGCCGAAGACGAAGAAGGGTCATGAGTATCTGTTGACATTGATGTGTCCCAGACAAGATATCCTGAGGCAATCCCTGTTAGAAACATACATCTGCCAAGATAGTTGCTGAGAAACTAGTGGAGTTTTTCTAAGTTTGGGATACCTGAAATTGTACAAAGATAGAGGAACCAATTTACTTCTAAACTGTTTCAGGATGTGATGAACTTAGGAGTGAAACAACAGTTGTCCACTGCATATCTCCTCTAGAAACTCAAGGAGCCTTGAAAGGTTTCACCAGACATTGAAAAGCATGCTGACTAAGTATTGTTCTGAGTCAGGCAGACTGGGATGTTGGTGTACAAATTGATGTTATTTGAAATTAGGAATGCTGATTGAAGAAAGCATAGTTGTTCACCTAACGAGATGATTTTTTAGTAGAGAAGTGAGAGGACCGTTGAAAATTTCTTGCAGAAATTCAAGAAAATCAAGTGGAAGTCCAAGGAGAGTATGTAAAGAACTTGAGGAAAAGATTGAAGAGATTAGAAAATTTCTTTAGAAAATCTGAAACTGAGTCAAGAGGAAAATGAAAGGAGATACTGAGCAAGAAGATCTGCTTAAGAAATTTTAGTGTTGGTCAACAAGTGTTAGTGTTTTTACCTGTCAAGAGATTTCCTTTCCAACAAGTTTCAAGGTCCTACAAGATAATTGAGAGGTTAAGTGATAGAACTTATGCAATTGAAACACCGGAAAAGATGAAGACGAAAAAGGAAGATACATGTAAACCTCTTCTTAAAACCTTACTTCTCAGAAAACCAAAATGAAACTGTGTCAATAACCCAGACAACTTCAAATTACAGAAGACGACGATGGATATGAATTGTTAAAGCAAGATGAATAATTCTTCAATTTTGGAAAATTTGGAGTGATAAACTGAAACATCTGAGTGTTGAGCAAGGTGGTGAGTTAAAGCGGCGATTAGAAGCTTCACAGAACTATTTGCAGGTCAGTAATGATCTGACTGGGCACAGATCAAGATCCAAGAAGATGGCAGACCATTCAAGCAGAGAGCTTATCGCCTGTCACCTTATCATCGAGATGTTTTGAAGAAAGAAGTTGAATATTTGTTGCAGCATGGATTAGCAGAACCCAGTTCAAGTCACTACAGTTCTCCATGTGTGTTAGTGAAGAAACCATATCTATTTAGGATGTGTACTGATTATAGGAAGCTGAATTCCATCAGCATGGCTGACAATTATCCCATTTCTTATAGATCAGTTACTTGATAATGTTGGGCTTAATAAGTTTATCTCCCAAGATAGACTTGTTGAAGGGATACTTATCAAATTCTTTGTGATGGAGACTCTCGTATGTTGTCAGCTTTATTACTCCTCTTTTGGAATTATCAGTACTACTGTTCTGCCATTTGGTCTGGATGAATGCACTCTGCAACGTCACCAGTGATGGATCAACTGCTAGGGTCCATAGAGGGAGTAGGGTGTATATTTGGATGTGACATTTACTCTACAACCTGGGAAGAACATCTGAAGATCTTGAGGAAAGTTTTCAAGAAACTAAGGGTAGCAGGACCAACAGTCAACCTAGAGAAGAGGAGTTCGAAGGCAACTGTGCAGTATCTGGGTTTGAGCTGGGAAAGGCCTTTCTGTCTAGCAAACGCTTAATGTAGTAGTGGCATCCATAAGTGCTGTCCCACCTACTACTAGAAACAACTACAGAGATTTTGGGCATGGCAGGATTTCTATCGACGTTTCTGCCCTAATTTCTCAGCTGTAGTAGCCCCCTTTAACAGACTTAACTAGTCCCAAAGCTAAGTTTGTTTGGGACTACAGAATGTCAAGAATCCTTTGAGAAGGTAAAGCTATTTTAACTTCAAGACCAGTACTCGGGTCCAGACTTCAGTAAGAAATCTAGGATACAAGTTGATGCCTCTGACTGTGGAATTGGAGTTGTACTACTTCAAGAAGATGAAAGTGAACTTTGCATCCCGTATGTTTCATGTCTTCGAACTGAAAGGCATCAGAAAGTATTCCACGATAGAAAAAGAAACTTCTAGCCTTAATCACAGCATTGAAAAGTTGAAGTATGTAATGACCCAGTGAATGAAGAGATTTTAGTGTCAGTCTGATCGCCAATCCACTCCTGCTTTACAGCTTAATCAAGAATCACAACCAGAGACTCACTGGTGGTCTCTGTGCTTGCAACCCCATAGTATTAAGTGCAGCATATCTCGGTAAGAATAACGTGGTTGCTGATTACTTATCCCTTGTGAATCGTTGGATTCAACCCCGATAACTAATCTTCTGGGGAGGAGTCTTATGCTGTGGTTTTATACGCAGCATCCTCGTGTTAAAAAGTAGTTGTGTATAACTGTATGATTTGTGTTCAGATGCGCATATACCGTAAAATAATTAGCGTAAGTAAAATGGTTTATAAGAAGGGCCTTATGCATGGGCAGAGAGAGAGACTGAGAGCCCTTGTTCACTGTGTAGGGGCGCACATTGTTAGTCAATATTCAAAACTTGGTTGAGACTATCACCTTCTCCATTAGCGCATAAGGCGCAGGGACTCCAATCAAAATGCTCATACAGAGGAGCTCGTAACACTCAGAGACAAAAAGCGTTGCTAAAAGGGAGATGCGTTCCCCTTCTCACTCTCTCTCTCTCTCTCTCTCGCTGCTGCCACGGGCCCGGATTTTACTAATGTCCTGTTTTAACGTAATTGATATTTAGATTGACGATGGTCACTCATTTTAACTGTTTACCCCTTAGTAAATGTGTCTGAGGCATCTGAATGTGCGTATTTTATTAAGAGTGTGTGTAATAGCGCCTGATTAAAAACACACAATTTGGTAACAAGGTATTGTAAACATAATTGTGGGTTTCTTTAGTAGCAAGAAAAATATTTAGAGTGGTTATATGTAAAGATACTCACTTTTTTTTTTTATATTTTTCGTGTTATATGTTTTATGCTTATCTTTAAAGAATTTTTCTTTTATGATATATGTGATGTATTTATGTTGCCTTAATTTTTGCTTTCATATTTTTTGGATATTTAATCTTTTGCAGAGTATATTTCTGGTGTCTTTGTATCCACATTTTTACACAGATTGATTTATTTGCCTTATTTTGTTTAACACTTGGGAATTGAAATCTTGTTAACACTCTAAATTTTTCTTATCAATTTTGATTAATTGGATAAAATTAATTTCTTGATTTGTTAATTTTAGACTGATGATTAATTCAGATTTAATCCAATTTTTCAAGTAATAATAAATTTCCCTGAGACTATTAATGTCAAGTGTATAATCTTTTGAATTAGAAAATAAATTTTTGTATTTAAAATATTATATATCAGAGTTTCATTCATTGACCCACCAGTAATTTTGATTTGAATTAGAGATAGAGTGGTAAGTGAGATATTTTCCTTCAAGTAACTAGCGAGCTCGACCCGTGGTGTTTGAAATAAACAGAAATACTGAACTTTTATAATGTTAATGGAGTGACGCCTCAGATTTTACTCACACCTGTTTAACGAACTTAATCTTGGTTTTCTTTATGATTGGATAAGTTTTATAAGGGATCACTGTTGCTCTTTAGAGAAATCAGTCGTCTTGTATGTGTGGTTAGTGGTTCAGGTGTCTGGCTTTTTGTGAGGTAACTATAATTGTTGAATAAATGGTAAGTTTGGTAATCAAATATCAAGCACTTAGATACCAGGCTTGATTTAAAGAACAGACACTGACACTCTGGGTCACCATATATAAATGGTGCACTAGACTCCGACAAACACCTGGATATCAGGTATGATTTGAAGAACAGACACTGACACTTCACACAATATGTACAACAACGTATGTATATGTATAATATATATATATATATATATATATATATATATATATATATATGTATATATATATACATACACACACACACATATACATACTTTCAAACATACACATTTAAATGTAATTGACTGTTGGACTTTTATGATTTTCTTTTCAGTGCTTTATGGCTTTCTGTGAAGTCTGCTGACCCCAACAGGGATATTATGCAGGTCATGTTGAAGTTAGAGAGAGTATTCCTTTTCTAAAATCTTATTTTCTCACACTGAATGTGAGAAAATGGATATTTTTATAAGAGAAGTACTCTTTTTAACTTAAAAATGAACTATGGAGATCTGCCGTATAACATCCCTTTCGACCTCAAGGAATCGCAGAAAGAGTAGAAAGCATTGAAGAGAAAATAATAAAAGGCCAGTGTTCAGTTATGTTGGCAAGCTATGCGGGAAAGAAATATGATGCCTAATTACTCAATTATATGCACACCGTATTTATATGTGTATGTATATACGTCTGTGCATACGTGTATTACACACACACACACACACACACATATATATATATATATATATATATATATATATATATATATATATGTATATATATATATATATATATATATATATATATATATATATATATATATATATATATCCTAGTAGTCTAAGTCGACTGTTTATCGAAGAGCCGAACCCTGACCGGTGCAGAGGCACTTATCATTTGAAATTACCTTTGAGTATTGGTTATTCGTAAGGTATAGTGAATTCGACAGTAAACTACATTCGTCTCTTAATACTTGTGAATACAAAAAAGGCCATGCGTGTAGAATTGACTATATATATATATATATATATATATATATATATATATATATATATATATATATATATATATATATATATATACATACACATACACACACATGCATGCATTCTTCGACTGTACAGTAGAGGGGTTTGTATTGCCGTTTGGTTCTTATCAAGACTTTTGGGATGAAGGTGATAGTCTCACGTCACTTTTAACCCTGGTTGCATCCACAGTCGTCTATCTGCTATGCTAGGTACGTAAAATCTAAAATACTCCTACTTCGTTGATATGGATGAGCGAGATTTTAAGTGCGGTCAGAGATCAAATAGTACTTCACAATCGTTTCTGGCCAGCAGTGTCACAGTGAATACGTAAGCTGGTTGCATACCGGGCGCAGCAGGAAATGCTTCTTTCTCTCCCATGCCCTCTCCCCCAACCCAACTGCCAACCCCCGCCCACTTCACTCACTCGACCACGTTTGTTTGTCCTTTCTTACTCTGCTCGACTCGTATGGCGCAGATTGCATTTGCCGGAGACGGAAGAAAGTTCAGTTTCGAACACGAGATCGTTCTGTCGTGAAACTCTGTAACACACAACTGAACTGGTGACACCACCTGGGAACACTTGCAAAAGAAATAGCAAAACTGATGAAGAGATACAATTTCCGCTAAGGCCTTTTGCATTCCATCACACGTTTGGCCTAATCCGCCCGCACACGGACCCCCTTTCTTTCCTTTCTTCTTGCTGGTGCTTTGAGGAATTGTAGTGTTGTTTTCTTGAAGGTTCATCTAACACTTCCTTTGACTACTTATCAATCTCACAATCCTTATTAGTAAAACAGATTGGATTACTTCGTATTACTTTTTTATACACAAATTATCTTAGACTAAAATCAAAGTTTGTTTTAGAGTGGAGAATTACTTGAAAGTGTGACATTGGTTTTCCTGTTATCCATTTAACCATCTGCAGATCTTGTATATTGGTTGAAAGCAAAAAAAAAAGAAAAAAAAGATGAAAGTGGGCCATTGCTATGTTTTTGAAATGCTAGCAAAATTGCAAAGGTAGACTAAGTATATGATTACCTGGCTTATGTTCATGGAATTAATCCTTACACCCTTTAGTTATCCGGCCTTCACCTTCAGTGTATCACTGACTTTATCATTGAATATATATATATATATATATATATATATATATATATATATATATATATATATATATATATATGTGTGTGTGTGTGTGTGTGTGTGTGTGTGTGTGTGTGTGTGTGTGTGTGTGGTGTGTGTATGTATGTGTGTGTGTTTATGGGATTTTGTGAGTTATACAAGACTGACTTTTTTATATCCAGAAATATTAAGCCGTAAATATCGAATACAGAATTCCATGAGAACATTTTGCACCTAGGGGGATTTGTAATTGATAAGTGTTTCCTGAATTCGAACATGAGCCTTTGGTTTAGAAACAGTGATAGACAGTCGAATAGGCTATTCAAGTTCAGAACACAGAATAGAGATCAATCTGCCTCCACCACGATATCTGATTGGGAAGTTTGTAATCTTTGGCTAATTATGAATTTTTGTCACTTTACACACACGGCTTTTTTTCATATTTACAAATATTAGGCCACAAATAATGTATAACCTTTTATCGATTTCACTATATCTGGGGAATAACTTAACCCCAAGGGGAATTATAACTGAAAAGTTCATTTCCTCTGGGGCAAAGAACTTCAAGTTTATTGTTTGGAACAGGTCCAAAATGATCCCAGGCAGGTCACCTGAAGCATCTGCCACTGTCCAGTCTCTTTCGCAGAATGTTAACTTGTTTAAGAAAAGGGAATGAGAGTTATATAGTCCGAGAAATGGTTATGACAAGGAAAAGGTCTTAGATATTGGTGCCGTGGTGCATTAAATTCGCATTATTTAATGTGTGTGTATAAATATATATATATATATATATATATATATATATATATATATATATATATATGTGTGTGTGTGTGTGTGTGTGTGTGTGTGTGTGTGTGTGTGTGTATGTGTGTATGTATGTATGTATATATGTATATATATATATATATATATATATAGATAGATAGATAGATAGATACTGTATATGTATTTATATTATTACGTCAACTGACACACAGAAATGATAACGTCTTTCGTTCTTTAGGAACTGAATCCATAAGTCTATATCTCACCAGTTGGAGTTTTATTTAATAGAAGGTGGAGAGTTTAAGTACTCTGACAGTGTAGTGAGGAGAGTGATGAAGAAGGCAATGTATTGGAAGGCTTAAGGGATTTAGATAGTGAAGATAAAGATGATGATGATGACGAGCCAAGTTATTAACAGGAAGAGCAATGTGATGCAGAAAGGGATGAGTGTAAGGTATGATGCAGCAGTGACTGATGATGAGAGAGACTGATTAGGAATAGGTCTTTTTGCCAGCGTGGTGGACATCCATGACCTCACTCACCAAGCAATGGGGCTGACAGTGTTCAGATGCACTTTCGATCATGGCAGGTGGACGAATGGAAGAGACTTTGTACCAAAGAACTGCATTTTTTCTGGAATGGCAGGAGTAATGACCAATTTTGGCTTGAGTAATGATAGCAAGGAATCAGACTATTTCAGGCTACTAATGGATGATGGAATAGCTCAATTCATGATTGATGAAACATATCGTTACCAATGATAGTGTGTTGCGGATTAACCTCAAGGCTCGGGTAAGATGAAGAGAAATGATAGTCCTCGTTGCAGTCACATCACTCATGCACTATGTATGTAAACATTTTGGCACAAATATGTGAATATTTTCACGATATTTTCATCCATTTCGAAAAACTTCATTGATGACAGTCTTGTTTTGTCAAAAGGGCGCCTTGTTTTCAAATAGTTTATTAGATTGAAGCAGCCCCATTTAGGTATAAGTACATGTTTTCGGTGACTGTAAAATTAGGTGGCATGGATTTTGTTATTTTTACTAAAACAGATGTTGATATTCCTGCTAAGGACCTTCTCAGCCACTCTTGAGTAGTTGTGGAAACACTTATGCCCCATGTGTTGTTGATGGTCATATTTTGTATACAGACAGTTACTACACCAGCCCGGTTTAAGTAAATACTCACGGGACAACAACACTGGACTGGGTGATATTGTTTGTGAAAGTAGAAAGGGCATACCCATCTCTCACTCAGGCGTGAAGAAAGAAGAGACCATGTTTAGGAAGAATGGGCATCATCTTACAGCAAATTGATGGACAGAAATGAGTTTGCACTGTTGACTACAGTACTCACTGGCCTGTTAGCACCCCCGAGAGAAGTGACCAGTCATGAAGCCGAATGTTATTGTCAACTACGTGAAAAATATGTGGCTTGTTTTTAAGTTAGATAAGCAGATGGGTACAATTAAATTTGTGAGAAAATTATAAAATGGAGTAAAAAAAAAAATCTTCACCTAATCGATATCTGCATGCTGAATGCTTATGATACAATTAAGGACAAGACTGGAAAGCCCATATCCTTGCAGGATTTCTCTCTGAGTCTACAAACAACTGCTCAACAAGTACAAAACTTTTCAGCTGGAAAGAGGTAGTAGGAGGCTGTCGATGGCACAAGTTGATAGGATTGCACCCTAGTAATGGTGCCAGAAGCACTACCTTGCACTAGTGCCGCCAACACAAGGGAAAGCAAAAGGGCAAAGAGCGTGCCGTTTCTGTGCAAACGTGAAGAAACACGAGCGGGTCAAGAATAAAATGTCCAGCTGGTGTCCTAGCTGTAATGTGGCCCGTGCTTCAGAGAGTACCACAACTCTGAGAAGTTTAAGGATATAGGCAAGACACAGATTTCATTTTTGCATATCAGTTACTTGGGAGATATATATATATATATATATATATATATATATATATATATATATATATATATATATATATATATATATATATACATGAGTTTTATTTGTACTAAAAATAATTTTCTAAAAATTTCATTCAATTACCGTGGCATGAAAATCATAGGACTCATATAAGGATCAACGTTGGACCTCTATTGAGAGCTGTTGGACTCAAAGGGGTTCAGGATGGGGTTATAAGAGAATTCAGAAAAAGGAAATTAGATGTAGTACTGACTGGGGATAATGAAGAGAAGAGAAAACTGCAGAAGTTAGTTAATCAGTTTCCAAGAGGAGAAAACTGGAAGTAAATTTGAGCAAGGTTTAAGGTTTGTGAGTAAGTGTATAAATGATGATAAGATGAGAGCAGATATGAATCACATAGAACAAGTGAAACAGTGATGCAGTGGAACATTCCCGTAGGATTTGCAGTAGTCGTTGTCATAAAGAATGTAAACTTCCAGAATATCCTCATAAAAGAAACTAAACGGAAAAAATTACCTCATTATTCAGCACTACTGCACAGCTTGTGATGCATAACAACAGTGCTTACATAATTACCAAAGCATTATCCATCCAATGTTGCTGTTTCGTAAATCCTTGTGTTTGTTTCTGTTGAGGATCTGAATCCCGGAACCTTGAGATTGTTGACCTTCTTGAAGCGACCAAGACTTGTGAAATTGATCCTTCCGAGAGACAGTTAGATACACTCTCCTCTTTATATAGCGTGCATGTTTTGTGCATTATAATTACTGTATATCTCCTCATACCATTTTTTCTTTCGGATTGTTTTCTCTTAAGCTTTCCGTTTATCATTATTGTATGAAATCAATGAAAGTATTGTATGAGTAAAAAAGAATGTTACGTCTAGTGCGAGGCAAGTGCAGGCTAAAGGAAACAAATAAGAACTGTTAGAGATAAACCTTCGCTAAGGGTGAGCAGTCAGTCAGTCCCCCTTCAAAGATTGCTTCTTCCCAAAAGTTACCTTCCTCTGCTTCCCAGAATCGAACCTCACTTTGCCTCTCACAAAGCTCACTTTTAGTTAACTATCTGTCAGAACATACAAAATAATTTTTTGTGCATTCCTGCTGATCAAAACTTCAAATCTTACTTGGCCGTCGATCTCATAGTTGGTATTTTACCATTTAAAAGTTATAGCCTTGGTGAAATTCATATTTGGTCTTTGACGTCTAATCATGACTGACCTTAACCTTGACCAACTTCTTCACATCAATTTGATGAGGGTACGCTTTCTCCAAAGAAGGAGTCCATCTTGTATAACTCAAAAGTTTTTGGTAAAGTAAATTTTTTTTACCGTTGGTCCCAGAGTATGACTTGACCTTGAGTAAAAAGGGTGTAGTAGTAGTAGTAGCAGGACATTCAGCATGGATAGGAAATGAATCGGAGGATGAATTAAGGGATTTTGGATCTTTAGGCTAAATAAGTCTAACTCACCTATTACGATGTCATTAGTGGATATGAATCCTCGGTCACATACGATTCAAGGGTTATTTTCAAGGTTAAATTAACATTTGACCTTTGACATCTGCGCTAAGTATGAAATTGACCATGACCTTGATCTCACTCAGCACATCGCCATCATTAGGGGATTTTGCATGCCAGATACGATGTCTTCATCTTACCTGTGCAAAAGTTATAGCCAGGACTGAATTCTAATGAGACCCTCAACAGGCAAGTATAACCCAGAGTTGACCTTGCCCTGACTCTGCACACTGACACCATTAAGGATAGGCATGGCACATGTGGGGTCTGTTTCGCTATGGCCACGCTTAAATCCTTAATTGACCTTTGACCCCGCAAAATATCAACTTTGCATTCCTCTCCCTCCCAGACGTATTATTTAAAGCGAGCCGTGTAAATCTGCATCTCTTTGGGTGTAGGTGAAATCGATATTAGTGTTTTTGTTTTACCAAATATTTCAAAGTACATAAACATATCATGAATATTACGTGAAATTAGTGGGAAAGTATCATACATATGTATATGTCTTTTCAGTCCCCACATTCCTTTTCAGACTTTGCCCGTCTAAGTCCTTCGTGTGCCCTGAATTACGTAACCCGAGTCTTTTCGGACTGTGAGTTCTTCGCCCAGGAAGAGAAGTAGAAAAGTTAAATTCTGGCTGGACTCTCCATATGAATTTTTTGAGAAAGTTATGATGATTATTAAATATTTTATTTTTGTTTTGGAAAGGTGAAACATATGAGAGAGAGAGAGAGAGAGAATGAATGAACTATGAAATGTAGGTAGGTCACAAAGCTCAACACTGGGGCACTTTGAGTCATTCAGCGCTGAAGAAGACGGTGAAAGGGTGTGGGAGAGCAAGCTAAAGGGACCCACAGAATAGGTGAGACGGAGTACGAGGCTCTGAAGGTGAAAATGGGAGACCCTCAGTTGCACCACAGAGGCCGGGGAGCAAGATGGAAGCAGAGAGAGGGAATGTAGGTAAAAATAAAGGACCAAAGTATGGATGCAGCTAAGGGGCAAGTGACACTGCAAACACCTTTTAGTAATGCCTACAGTGCACCAATTGAAGCGCCCTGACGTCACTACCCTTCCTACTGCGAGAAAGAAAGAAGCGACACGTATGCGGGAAGGAAGTCGTAGAGTACAGACAGGCTGAGGCTGAGTCACCTGCTTTGGTTTTCGTTCGCTATACGTATGCTCTCTCCTCTTCTCTTGTCTGTTCATGAATGCCGTCATAGTTAAGTTTACAATGTTTTTCCTATTTGGTTGTGTTTGCAACAGTTTGCCACAGTTTCTAAGAGTTGAATGATCTTGCGCGTTTCGAGACTTCTGGTATGATTACCATATTAGTATATATATATATATATGAGGCTATCAGTAGAGAAACATGCCAAGCGCCATCCTGGGTCAAAGTATTTTTTAATTTAATTTATTATATTTTAAAAATGGCACTTGGCATGTTTCTCGACTGAAAAGCTCATATATATATATATATATATATATATATATATATATATATATATATATATATATATATATATATATATATATATATATATATATATATATATATATATATATAAACTTAATAACTATTTCATAAACTTGTAACATATCCTTATTTAAGTATCCTTCCTGGGAAACATAAAAGAATTTGTGACTGAAGGGACATTGATGAGGCCTGTTGTTTATAAGAAGAAACCAAAGGAAAAGCCATTGGAAAGAACAAGTAACTTAAGGAACGCTCCTCGCATTCCGGTATTGGTCGTGTGTTTTGTGACCTGTTGTGACGCGATCTGCAGCTATACAACGGAGTTGGAATGTGGGAATCGATCTTGCGGGAGGGAGGTCGTCGCGTCGCGCGCGTATCGGGACGAAGCTGACTCTTAGCATTTCATCTGCACTCATTTGCTTCTCTTGATAGGAATGACCTTTGCTTAGCGACATTCTGTTATTTGTGGAAGCTATTGTTCATAATAGGATATAAATTATAAATCAAGAAGAGAAAAGGCTATCGAGGTAGCACAGTAGACTTCTGTTTAGAATATTTAAGTAAAGTAAGCATCCGTTAGCTTTGCTTTTTGGTCGTGAACTGGCTGATAGTAAAATAAAGGTTGCTGCAAGATGTGATTTCTTAACTAATAAGGTGCCACATTTGGATATGTGTCCAGTTATCAGACGATACATTCGTACAAAATGGCAGCAGAGACTTCTCCCATTTTATTCACAAATAGGAAGTACAGAAATATTAGAAAAAGTATTGATTTTTGGAAGTCGGGTTTTAATCATAACAGAAGATTCGAGATCATCCTACACGGCTTAGGATTGGCCATACCCGCTTCACCCACAGTTATATATTAGAGGGAGCCAGTGGTGATCACCTATCCGTTGAGCACATGCTGGTGCACTGTCCTAATTTTAATCGCCTTCGGGCGAAGTACTTTGCGGGAACACTATTTTAGAAATTTGAAATGATGATGTTGAGGTAGATAACCATTTGGGTTATCGGAGAGAATCTGATCTTTTCAATGAGATATAATTTAGTATATTTATCAAAGACTTGTCATATTTATTTTACATATTAAGTATATATTTTAGATATAAAATTTTTATATATATTTATTTTTCATGATTTTTATCTAATATTCTTCATTTTTTACGTTCATATTTTGACACTGAATTTTACTAGTACAGTATGTTACCATTCACCTTTTCATTATCATTCACATCATTAATTTATATAGCCTATTTCATCTTCATCGCTGCGCTGAATAATCCTGATGGGTTCCGGCGCTTGGTCTTCAAGATCTAAATTTCTTAATCAATCAATCAATCATAATGTCAAAGGAGCATTACAGTTGATAAAAAAAAATGATAGGAGCTTTGTAGTTTCAGACGGGATAAATTCCTGCAGGCTCAATGTTGGGCGCCACGTATTTACGCTCAAAACGTTTCGCTTCAGGAATACGTCTCATGCAGTTGCCACTGCGGAATTTTAGATACATTGTGTATTTTGTTATAAGTGTCCCTTCGAGTTTTATGCACGTTTGAATTTCATCACGTGCTAGTGCAAAGCCTCTTTTTCAATAAAAATTAATGCTTTCATTGAAGTCAATGCATTTATCAACAATAATCCGTGGAAGCTTCTCGCTGACAACACCAGACCAAAGCTATTGTGGAGTGTGTCGATGATGTCATTGAGGAAAGTTGGCAGCTTATTTAGATGAAATGTTCATTCCCTTATCAGTAGTGGTGTTTTGCTATATTTCTTTTGCTATGATCAGGATTGAAAGTTAAAAAAAAAAAATTAAAAAAAACATAAAGGAGCGTTCTTCAAATATGATTGTGATATAGTAGTTATCTTGTAGTTCAGCCCAACAGTTTATCGCCCTGGTGCAGAAGGCGCTTAGCGCCTATTTGTATCATTATGCTTGTTGAAGCATCCTTCTTCCTTTTTAATATAACTTCCTCTAAAATTAATAACTGAGGAACAGGGCGAACTACATTAAATGCGGGGATAAAGTTGGGCGACCTTGATGTTTTTTGGTCTGACGAGGGTATTAAATTTGTTCAACATTGTCAGAAAAACTGCAGCGTTCATTGCCCTTCTTCTATCTGCAATTATCTGTATGTGGTTTTGCGTTTAATTTCGATTAAAAGTGACGAAATCTGAACTCATTACGTCAAGGGAAAGTTAAGATAGAACGGACAGACGTAATCGCAGTTTTCGGGATTGCAATGGTTATTTGTCCGCTATTTCTCGATTGTTGATATCTAAGCGAGCAGTACTTGCGTATTTCGTCTTCGGATTTATATTTGCCACTTCAGATTTCCAGTGTGCAGGACAATACTGTTATTTGCGCGCACTTCATAATTAAGGAGAATACGATCTTGTGGGCCTGCATGTCATATTGGATTTTTAATACCTTCAGTCATTTTTACATGTAGAACAAACGATATGTCGCCCATGCAAGATAGTAAACACGCGTTAGAACAAAAATAATTGATAGTATTTCACAATCTTTAGTTTCAAAAGCATGAAAATTTGCGACTCGTAATGTTCTGAGAGAAAAATAGTTCTTTAACATGTCACCTGAGGGGATCAACCCCATTTTCTTTTCTTTTCTTTTCTTTTTGTTCTTGTGTTCACCCTTATTGAGCCCCTATACTACAACTACTAGTCTAAGACTACAGGATTAGTAAAGCTGGATTAGCTGGCACTGAACCCCATGCTGAGTTACACAGCAGTGATGTCACCAGTGTGCCCTGGTTGTGTGCAGACATACACTCTTTTACATTTATTAATTTTCCTTCAAAATTGATGAGTTATTCGAAAGAGATGGCCTCATTAGGATCTAAAACCACAGAAACCAAGATCCATGCTTAAAACGATAATTGTTGAACGGGCATTATTTCTCATTATAATTATTGTTTCTACCTTTTCTTGGCAGCCATATAGCCCCCATATTTAAAGGTAAACTGTACTGGAAGCTACAGAAACATAATATTCACAAGAAATAGTATGGAAGAGCTTTACCATATTGCTAGAAGCAAATACATGCCATTCTAGTGAAAAATTAGCCAAAATCTGTCGATACTTGCCATCTTGAATTTGGCCGCCATATTAAATTTTTGCGTGGCCAGCGCCCTTTTCTGATAGAGGGAACTTTAAAGAGCACTTGTGCAAAATTTCATGCTTGTTTCACTATCTGAACGATTCTTATGAAATATGCAATTATCTGCTGCACTACTAGAAGTGTTGCCGCACACCGCCATGTACACACTGTGTCGTGGTACACGTACACGCACGCACACTTTTTTTAATTTATACGTATGAAAATTATTTTTGTGTGGCTTTGTCAGTTTGACCGAGTGCCCAACGTTGTGAATTGAAAAGAAAACGAAATAAAGTATACGAAATTTGTTTTGCATCATAATATGAAATGTAAAAAATAATGAATTTAGGATTCCTTAAATTGGGGCGGGGAGAGAGAGAGAGAGAGAGAGAGAGAGAGAGAGAGAGAGAGAGAGAGAGAGTTGGGGGTGGGGGAACTAGCGTGTGCCGGTTACCCATGCTGCAGAGAGCAACAAGACACTCCACAGTGAGAAAGGTCGCTGCTTTATGATGTCACAGAATAAGATATTTACCTGCACACGTAAACGAACTCACGCTGAGACTACGTCATAAACAATTTAGTCGTGAGTACACAGGAGAATAAGATAAAGGCATTATTTAAGTATGTTGTTTTTCCATGATAAGATAAGATTATTGTTTCTTTTGGTACCGTGTTGAAATAGAGTGGATTAATATTTGAACTCTCTCTCAAGCATATGGTGGACTAGTTGTATGGTCACGTATGTTTCATGAAGAAAGCACTTTGCATTTACGAATGTTCATTCACATCTGTGTGGAAGAGGTTCTAATCTTACTTCATTGCTTAGACTCAGTTTCTTGTTAACAACTCTAGAAAGTGCAGGAGCTTGATCCCTGTTTCATTGTAACAGCGCGCACCGCGTTTCTCCTCAAGCGTACAAACAGCAAATGTTGATGCAATATGCAATCTTCAGCACAGTCTTAGCAATAAACTATATTATATACAGTACGTATGTTAATGTTTTTCATTATTTAGGAGGGTGTTTTTTTCTTTCTTTCTTTATCAACTTCCCCTACCAATTGGCTAGAGATGAATGTTTCAGCACATATGCGCTCGTCGATTATGACGATAACAAGCAAAGTTAATAACGGGATTTAATAGTAGGTCGACAGATAGTCGATGAATGAAGGGAGGGAGACCTTTGCTAATGCTGGTGAAGTTCCTGAGCTGTTCTAGTTGAATCTGGTTATAGATTAAACGGAAGTCTTTGGTGTTACTTTCCAAGAATCGGTAAAGTGAAACCTTCCCGGGGGGGTGGGGTAGTGCCGTCAGTGCACTACCTCAGGGGGTGCACTGTAGCAATACTTAAGGTTCTTTGCAGCGTGCCTTCGTCCCCTAGCTGCAATCCCTTTCGTTCCTTTTCCTGTATTTCCTTTCATATTTTGTTTCTTCCATCTTACTTTCCACCCTCTCATAGTGCAACTGCGAGGTTTTCCCCCTGTTACATCTTTCAAACCTTTTACTGTCATTCTCCATTTCAGCGCTGAATGACTGCATAGGTCCCAGTGCTTGGCCTGTGGCCCATGCCTAAATTCTGTATCCAGTTCAGTTAAAGAGAAACCGCTTCACATACATTACAGATACGGGAACCTTGTAACAGCTTACCAGATATCAACTTATGATTTCTTTATGTATCGACTACATCATTAAATGAGGGTTATTTGCAAGACTACTTTTTTTTTTTAGAAGAGATGCATCATGTAGATAAGTCTCTTTACGAAAGGTGTTAAGCACCATTTAGTTTAGGCTAGAAATTTTTTGGAATCGCTAATAACTGTGGTATGCCTGGAATGTTGAAGAATAGGTTGTACTAGAGGGTCTTTGTCATTCATCAGATTTTGATATAACCAGAAGGTCAGGCCTTGACCCCTGAAAGCTTGCCATGAGGAGAGGGACTGTTACATTATCTCTTACAAGAACTGATACAACTCGAATGAACACTCAAGGAGCTGCCCATAAGGAGCTGATTTGTCAAACAGTGTATGCTGATGTGCCGCAGTATGGAACATATTGACAATTTCATGCAATCATTGTATTGAAAGATCCTCTGACATCATTACTGAGATGTCAAAAGGCTTGTAAAAAAAAAAAAGCATTTCCAAGGGTAAAAAAAATAAAGAGCTTCCAAGGGTGGAAAAAGTGTTTCCAAGGGTGAAAAAGAAAGTGTTTCCAAGGGTGAAAAAAGGTGCTTCCAGGAATGAAAAAAAAAAGAAGGTGTTTCCAAGGGTGAAAAAAAGAAAGCATTTCCAAGGGTAAAAAAGAAAGAGCTTCCAAGGGTGAAAAAAGAAAGCATTTCCAAGGGTAAAAAAGAAAGAGCTTCCAAGGGTGAAAAAAGAAAGCATTTCCAAGGGTAAAAAAGAAAGAGCTTCCAAGGGTGAAAAAAGAAAGCATTTCCAAGGGTGGAAAAAAGAAAGTGTTTTCAAGGGTGAGAAAAGAAAGTGTTTCCAAGGGCAAAAAAAGAAAGTGTTTCCAAGGGCAAAAAAAGAAAGTGCTTCCAAGGGTGAAAAAAGAAAGCATTTCCAAGGGTGGCAACAAAGAAAGCATTTCCAAGGGGCAGAAACAGAAAGTGTTTCCAAGGGTGAAAAAAGAAAGCTTTTCCAAGGGTGAAAAAAGAAAATGTTTCCAAGGGTGAAAAAAGAAAGTTTTTCCAAGGGTAAAAAAAAAAAGCATTTCTAAGGGTAAAAAAGAAAGATTGTTTCCAAGGGTAAAAAAAAAGAAAGTGTTTCCAAGGGTGAAAAAAGAAAGTGTTTCCAAGGATGAAAAAAAGAAAAGTGTTTCCAAGGGTAAAAAATAAACGTCTTCAAGGGTAAAAAAGGAAAGTGTTTCTAAGGGTGATAAAAAAGCATTTCCAAGGGTGAAAAAAGAAAGCATTTCTAAGGGCAGAAAAAAGAAAGTGTTTCCAAGGGTAAAAAAAAAAGCATTTCCAAGGGTGGAAAAAAGAAAGTGTTCACAAGGGTGAAAAAAGAAAGTGTTCACTAGGGTGAAAAAAGCATTTCCAAGGATAAAAAAAGTGTTTCCAAGGGTGAAAAAGAAAGCATTTCCAAGGGTGAAAAAAGAAAGCATTTCCAAGGGTGAAAAAAAGAAAGAATTTTCTAGGGGGTGAAAGAAGAAAGCATTTCCAAGGGGTTAAAAAAAGAAAGCATTTCCAAGGGTAAAAAATAGAAAGCATTTCCAAGGATGAAAAAAAGAAAGTGTTTCCAAGGGTGAATGTAAGAAAGCATTTCTAAGGGTATAAATAAAGAACGTTTCCAAGGGTGAAAAAAGAGCATTTCCAAGAGTGGAAAAAAGAAAGCATTTCCAAGGGTGAATGAAAGAAAGCATTTCCAAGGATAAAAAAAAAAGTTCCAAGGGTGGAAGAAAGGAAAGTGTTTCCAAGGGTGAAAAAAAGAAAGCATTTCCAAGGGTCAAAAAAAGAAAGCTTCCAAGGGTGAAAAAAGAAAGAGCTTCCAAAGGTGAAAAAAGTGTTTCCAAGGGTGAAAAAGAAAACATTTCCAAGGGTGAAAAAAGAAAGCATTTCCAAGGGTGAATGAAGGAAAGCATTTCCAAGGATAAAAAAAAAAAAAATTTCCAAGGGTGAAAAAAAGGAAAGCATTTCTGAGGGTGAAAAAAGAAAGCGTTTCCAAGGGTGAAAAAAGAAAGCATTTCCAAGGGTAAAAATAGAAAGCATTTCCAATGGTGAAAAAAGAAAGCATTTCCAAGGGTGAAAAAAAGAAAGCATTTCCAAGTGTGAAAAAAAGAAAGCTTTTCCAAAAGTGAAAAAGAAGAAAGCATTTCCAAGGGTGAAAAAAAGAAGGCATTTCCTGACACCCTTGCGATATCTTCACCCCAGTGTAGACTCTCCAGATCTGCTCTAGTAGCTTTGGACAGGAGTATGTACCAGGATGAGATCGAGTTTTGTAGGAAGGCAGCATGGGAAGAGCAGGTCTAAAGTCACCCATTATAAAGGAGGTAATTGATGCAAGGAAGTAAAGGGGGCCCTCCTCCCTAACAAAGATACGAAACTGCTCTATATTACAATCCTCCCTGAGAGCTGTAGCAAGGATAAAATGGCCATCTCTTTTCCCACTAGAAGAACGTGTGTCTTAGATCCCCAAGACTGGAGCATTTGACCAGCAAATGTCTCACAGTCAAGGGCACAATACGGTCTTCACAGAATAAAGGGTTTTCGTCTGACATCAAGAACTCATGAGTGAGTCTTGTATGTCCAAGCCTTAGTCTGCACAACATCATTTCTTGTCTCTTTGGCAAAAAGGGATATGACCAAGGAGACACTGATGACGTAATACTGCACATTTTTTTTATTTGTTGCAATATTTTCCCAAAGGGACTGCCAAAGCTTTTTAATTTTCTGACCTACTAGAGGATGTACATCCTTGTGATAGTAGGCATCTCCTTGGCTCTGGAGAGGTGATAGGTGACAGCTGACTAAGAAAGTTGATTAGCTTGCTCATTCCCAACCACCCCAACATGGGAAGGCACCCAGCAAAAATTTACTTCTTTACCTCTTCTTTTCCCATTAGCAACAGCCATTCCAATATCTCTAAAATATATATACTCGTATGTGAAGATTTAAAAGACTCTAAAGACTGAAGAACACTTCTTGAGTCACAATATATAGTAAAACTACTTCCATTCCGAATTAAAATTTCATTTAAGGCCTCTAAAATTGCATGCAGTTCTGCTGTAAAATTAGATACAACACGTGATAATCTCCCACTTCTTTCTGCATCAATAAAAATATTGACTTCACTGTCTAATTTGACATTTCTGCTTTTTTTGAATTAAAATATCCACAGAATTTTATCTATGGAAGGTTCCAGGATGGGCTAGCGGTAAAATCTCCATCCTTGGCATGTTTAATTGCCTAGTCATACATTTTACTCTAAAAGCGAATGGTTGAAGTTGCTTGGAATGATTTTGATAAACTTGCCAATGCTTTTCATTTCTGATACAAATGCTGGTTAAGGACGTACGGAGCCTCTGAAATCTATACCAGCTCCTAACCAGCAGACACTGGTAATGAAGATCCAGAGGCATCTCACCAGCATGTACAAGCATGCTCTCAGTGAAGGATGATTTAAATGTTCCTGTACAGAATCATATTCATCCATGATGAATTGAATTAAGCATTTTAAGGGTATAAGGTTTTGCTGAGGTGTACACTCCACACCCATACGTTACTTCTAAAAGGACCAAGGCTTTGTACAGTCTAAAATCTGAGTTCAGTCAACACCCCACTATGTGTGGGACCAAACTTTCAGAACATTCATTGCATTCAAGCATTTTGTCTTAATATATTTCAGATGCAGAATCCAATATTTCAGATGCAGAATCCAAGTCAACTTGCTGTCAAAAATCAAACCAAAAAACCTTGATTCACCAACACATGGAATTCTCTGCCCATGTATGAACACATCTGGATCAGGATGGAATCCTTTTATACAGACACTCCTCTACTTGTGACTTTCAACTTACGAATTTTCAAAGATACTAACATCCATGCTCGTAAATTCAATTTTTGTTCGAAGTGCTCGGGGCCGTGACCCGCAAGTCCAAATTTTGTTGTGAGGGCCTGCCTCAGCTTAGTTACAATTTCTGTCGCTTCCCACACTGGACAGCATCATAGATGACAACACTATGCATCCCAGTTTCTTTGTACCTACGCTAGTGCTAAGATCTCATCTCCTGCGCAGCGATTCATTCGTGCGTTTTTATCGTGATATATTTATCACATCCATTAATATATCATAGCTAATGGCAAGCACAAGGCCACTGATGAAAGTGGTAGTGTTAAAAAGCGGCAAGTCATCTCAGTGGAAACTAAAGTGGCTATAATAAAGACGTTAGAAAGTGGTGGAGAAATGATTGATGTAGTGCGCCATTATAAGATGAATCGCTCAACCACCGGCACAATTTTGAAGAACAAAGACAAAATTATGGAGCAAGTGAAAAGTCCTGTGCCAATGCAGTCAACAATTATAATTAAGAGAAGGGGGAGGGTAGTAAAAGAAATGGAAAAACTTCTGGGTATCTGGATGGATCACCAGAGACAAAGGATTGTACCGCTTAGCCTTATGCTGATTCAGGAAAAGGCTAAAAGCCTTTTTAATGACTCGAAGGCTAAGGCTGGCGAAAGTGCTACAAGTCGTGGATGGTTTCATTGCTTCAAAAGATGAGCCAACTTGCATCATGTGTCCGTAAGCGACGAAGAAAGCCTTCCCGAAGAAATCCTTGCTGAAGACAGCACAAACAAAGATGTTGATGACCCATCACCCCTGTATTAATTCCACACTGCCCTCCCCCTCTCATCATTCATCCTGACAAACTTACAACACCAATTTCAAAAGTAAGAAAACTGTACATGTACTTTACATTTACTGTATTATCATAATTTGTTTAATGTTAGGTCTTATATATCATTTGTATTAATAAAACGCTCAGTAAAATGCAGTAACAGTACTAGTATTGTGTTTTGGTATGAAAAAATATAAACAGTACTGCGTGTGTTGACTTTGCATATACGAGGCTGAACTTATGAACAGAATGAACTTAAGAACAGGAAAAGTACATTGTTACTGTTTTACTT
The DNA here is from genome assembly GCF_040412425.1 of Macrobrachium rosenbergii. Lineage (NCBI taxonomy): Eukaryota > Metazoa > Arthropoda > Malacostraca > Decapoda > Palaemonidae > Macrobrachium > Macrobrachium rosenbergii. The sequence continues at coordinate 5,205,180 of NC_089782.1, forward strand.
GCTGAAAACCTAAAATCATTCATTTCCGCCCACTTTACTATGTTATCAATGCAGAGCTGAAGGCAGTGTTCAGCCACTGCTATCCAATGTTGCTGTAAAGGTATCGAAAAATCATTAACAAAAAGAGCATAAGTTACATCTGGAGGAATTATCTTGGATACCCCATTGACTGCTAAGGCAAACAAGTTACACTTAGAACACTTCCTTGTGGCACTCCTTTTTCTTTGTTGAATATATCTGACATCGTCCTTCCAACCTGAACCTGAGATAAACATTTTTTTTCTAAAGTGCCTTGATAAAAAGAGGCAAATTGCCTCTCAGGTTACATTCATAAAGGACCCTCAGAATGCCATATCTCTATGTTGTTTCATAAGCCTTCTCTAGGTCAAAGAAAACAGTGACGTCATGCTGTTTGTTGGCAAAAGCTTCACATATTGATGATTCCATTTGAACCAACATATCAGTTGTGGGGAGCATACTTTGAAAACCACACTGAGCAGGCGACAGATATTTACCACATTCCAAGTACCACATCAAATGTATGTTCACCATTTTTCCCTTGATCTTACACAGACATGATGTCAGTGCAATAGGATGATAATTATCTGTCTTGCAAGGGTCTTTACCTGGCTTCACAAATGGCAGCAATTTTAACATCTCCCATAGCATAGTGAAGGCATGTTCTCAAAAAATCTGTTAATAAGGCTTTATATGAAAAATCTGGTATTTTCGGGATATGCTTAATCACTGAATATGTTATATCATCCAGTCCAGGAGCTGATTCACTATATTTAATTAAAGCTGATTCAAATTCTCTAATAGTAAAACGTACATGTATTGTTCATTCCTTTGTAATGGGAAAATTATTCCTTTAAATGTTATTGATTTGTTTAAGAATTGATTCATCATCCTCCTCTAATATCTTTACACTACTGTTGTAAGAGTGATTGTGATTATAAAATGTTTTCATTTTTTGTTGTGGACATCGAATGCATAGAAGTGTAAGTCCCTTGTTTTGTTTTTCTTTCGCTCTGAATGTCTGTCCTGAATCATTCGTCTGCATTAACACTAAAGAAACGTGTAAGGGACGAGAACACTGTTGGTGTGAAAAGGACGTCAAGCGGTCCACCCTTCATTTTGGCTATTTTACCAAATTATTAATACAAGTTATTATCTATCCCTTGCAAGGTAAGCTTTTAAAGTCATAATATTACCGTTAGTTCATTAGTTGGAACAGATCAGTATCATGAAAGAACAGCAGCAGACGAAGATTTAAGTGCAGAGTTGTTGCATGCCCAGTCAAACGTGATTGCAACGCCTTAACGTGAAAATTTTTGTAGTGAAATATTCTTCACATTCATTAGTTGTGATATTTTGCTGTGTTAGTTTGAGTTGTAACTTGCCGTTTGATAGGGTTGCAGAACGTTAGGAAAAGGTAGTTATAAGTGTTTTGTTTATGTAGAGTTTTTGTAGATACCAGTGCCTAAAGGGGGCACAAAATGGCCGTCCGACAGGGTATCTTGGTTTACCCTACCTCCTCATGGAAGTTTCCACTGCCGATCACGATCTTAGACTAGGCTATACAGTAATTTAAGAAGGCCTACCCTAGACTAATTCTGTTTGAATGAGGAATTATGACAATTTTTGTTACAAATAGCTTAGGCTATATATATAAAAGTTCATGAAAACTTAATTACATAGGACTTAGCTTATACCCTCATTAAACTAACCTAACTTGTGGCCTATTGTAACCTAGTAAAAATCAGCCATGTAAACTTTGCATAGGCTATCCTTAACGATTTCTGAAGAGGCCTAGCCTAGACTATATCCTGTTAAAAGGCACCTTAGCCTAGTTTTACCTCGTTTTAGTTTAAGTGTTTCTCAGAAATCTTTCAGGTAGTCTTATCCGTTGACATATGTTGTGTACAAAACATTTAGTACTGTGTGGAGTAGGGTATCAAATGATTTACACCTTACTGTAAATTAATTGATTCCAGGGCTACTCCATTTTTTATACTTATCCTGTTGTGAAGGAAAAGCAATTCCCATAGTATGTAGTTCATATATTTTTTTTGAGATCTCTCAATATAGAGAGTTATTTTTGTTGTTTTAAACTACTCACTTGTATTGTTTTCTTGAAATAAAATTAAATAAAAGGAATATTTCCAGGGACCTAGTTCAGGAGTCCTGAAGAATATGTAAATTGGATCTAGTCCAGGAGTTCTGAAGACTATGTAAATTAACCAAGTCCGGGAGACTAGACCTGGGAGAAATTTGGCATGATGTAATGAGTAATAAAGAAACGAACTGAGTACCAGGGATTTTCTTCAGTACCATCGTACCTTACCACTAAAAATGGAAATCAGCACTTCAATTGCCTCCCAGTGGGAAGACATCACCTGGCCTCATCAGTAATAAGACCCGTACACCCAAGGAATATCATGTAATAGCAGGTAGGGCAGGCCTACCCTAATTCCCAGGCAGCGTAAACATCAGTAGTCTTCATACCCACCGTGTCAACTATGACACAGTACTGTTCTCCGACCCTGTCTCCAGGCAAGAAGACTGACAGCAGTGCATCTAGATAGTAGTATTATTATTCTCTCTTATCTCATATATCTTAATGTCTTGGTGGGGGAAGAAGTCTCCCGTGACACCTTGATGTATTAAAATCAATTTCTACTTGTTCCATTAGCCTTCTTTGAGCTGAATAGGGTCTGTCATCATTCTTCTTTGCAACATTAGCCAAATGATTAGCAAACAGTTTTGCCACTAACTGGGGATGTGCTACTTCACAAACCATTGACCTTGATAACTGGAGATTGACGAGGAGTAAATTCGTCTGCTATTTTCCTAACTCTCTTCCAAACTGAAGTTAGGGGCATTTTTAAATAAAGTGAAGATATGAAAATTGTCCAAGATTCCTATCATACCTTTTTAATTTCCACGCGGGAATGAGCTTATGCTTTTCGAAATTCAGTATGGTAATACTCAAATTTTCTCTTGCAATTTCTGGTGAAAGTGGACATCATAGTTCTAGGAGTTTCCGGGCATTTACGAGTCCTTTAAGGTTATGCTTCATGATCATAATCCAGGAGTTGTGTGCTCGCAGGAGACCATGATAGGCAATTATCCTTCAATCCTGGGCTGAATTATGTAGGTTCTGCTCTTATTGATGACCATGCCCATGGATGTGATGCAATTCTTTTGCATAGTCTTTGCAGCATTCTGTTTAAACGTGGACATTTCTCTGAAGTTATTAGTGTGATTTAGAAGAACAACTGACCATTCGTTCCCTGTGCCTTTCTCCCAGGTGTGGCTTCATTGACAGTGATACTCAGAATTTAATCATTCAGCTACCCTCTCCATGGTGATGTAAATCCACTGCTCAATATTGCTATACTGGATTCAAAAGGAAATATAGTGGAAGATATCAACAAGATGTCAAGAAGGGACCAACATGCTACTAAGCGTTCTAATCTTTCTCTAAACAGCTCTCACTGGGGTCTTACAATTAAAACTGAGCACATTATTATAGTATAGCCACGACTCTCTCTTAGATTCTTTGAATATTTTTGTTGTTTGGCGAGGGCGCATTTACTGTATATCGCAAATCTGTATTCAGAAAAGGCTCTCATTTTATACTTTCTGTAGCATTTCCAAGAACATTACATGTTTTGACTCACCATGGAACTGTAAGTCTGTGAGTTTTCCATTAGTTTTGGGTATAGCATCATGAGTGCTTTCCTGGGTTCCTCTGCAAAAATGAATAAAAATAAGCTTCAGTATTTGTAATCAATGACCTTTCGTAATACTTATGGTAATCACTTTTCTACTATAGACTTAATCTTATGCTCTTCCAGTATCCATTTAAATTTTTGTATGGTCAGCTGATGAATACTTATTATAGAAGTGACTACTTCCCCATTCACTTAAAACATACTAACTTTATTTCTTCTTAAATGAAAGTTTGATGACGCAAACTGGAGCAAATTCAGTGGGGTGTTGTTCTCGACAGAGAATTTAAACGTTTTAACTCACCACATATACACATATTTATTCGACGACGATGATCATAGTTGTTGCAGTGCTTGTTACGGAAATTAATCAGTCGGTTTATATTTTGTCAAAATTATAGACCATATTGTTTGTACTGGAGATTTAATGGCCTTGTACTTTAATCGTAGCCATCTGCTGTCACAGATTAGCGATGATGTACTTTCTCAATAAAGTCTGGATGCTAGATTTGGATGAGGTTACCTATGAGTCATACCCCGCAACCCACGCCCCCACACCCCACCGGTCTCGGGCGTGTTATTTAGCGGTTCCAGAGTCACCTCTCGGAGCTCATCCCTCGGCGACCCGGAGGCTTGGAGTGGCATGGTGCAATCATTCATCTACAATGCTCATTCTCTTAGAGGTTCTCGCATTTCGTTCATTTTTTTAGTTTGTATGAAGAACACACACACACACTCTCCACACACACACACTCTATCTCTCTTTTTCTCAAGTAGACACAGATTGACTGGCCTATGACTTCATACCTTGTGACATCACTGTTGAAAATAGCCCGTTACACATTCCGGGAAAATTCTTCCCCGTAACGTCATGGGACTGCCTTCAGTCTTAGAGAAGGGACATTACCACAGTATGATGTTATCTTTGCCGTAGGAGATTTTGTATGACTCAGGTTGGCAAGAATATGTAATAGTTAATAATAACACATAGTAAGCACTGTGCAAGTAATTTTTCATTTGACTTCAATTAAGAAACAGCATACCTCTCTCTCTCTCTCTCTCTCTTTCTCGACGTCCATTTCATTTTACGTTACTGCTCTATGATATTGAAAGCCAATCAGTTATCGCTTTCGTCCGTCCGTTTGAAATGTTACTCTCTCACTTGGAATGTTTCTACGTTTGTTTTCGTAGACGTAATTAGTTCAAAAATTCCTATTGTTTCTTCCCTTGTAAGGTGTCGTCCCTTTCCGCCTTCCCGTGGCTAGCACTCGAATGATTGTCCCTGTGAGCTTCCGGAAGTTCCCCCTGTCTCGGACCTTTAGAAGATGCCCTCCCGCTTTCTTGTTAGGTCAAGAATCTTGTAATCTGTTATGAACGGGCCAGGCTCTCCTTTCCTTGATTTTTAGTACGCATCATTTTTAAGCGTTATTCCTCTGAGCCTCTGCTAGATTATGACACTGTTTTCAGTTCTTTAAGTCTTCACGGAAGAGGACACATATATCCAATAAAATTTGCAAATTCTTTTGTGTAATATGGATCCTGGTAATATGCCAGCTGAAGAGACAACGTGAAATGGGCTTCAGAAATAGTTCAGCAGACTTTTCTGACTTTACCAATTACAACGCGAAGTCATTCAAGTGAGCCTTTTAAGTGACGTGACAGAGATAGCATATGATGACCTCCACGGAGTAAATGCCTTCGAAAATAATCTGGTGGCTGGGGACTGTTAGTATATTAATAAGCGAACTAAATGGAAAGGAATGGGATATAAAATTTAGGCCAAAGGCCAATTGCTGGAACCTATGAGGTCATTCAGCACTGAAAGGGAAACTGGGAGTAAAGCAGGTTTTAAAAGTGTAACAGGAGGGAAACTTTGCAGTTGCACTGTAAAACAGTTGTTAGGAGAGGGTGGAAAGAAAGATGGAAGAAACAGAATATGGACGGAGGTAGAGTAAAAAGGATGAAATGGGTTGCAGCTAGGGGCCGAGGGGACGCTGTAAAGAACCTTGAGCAATACCTACAGTGCACCGCGTGAGGTGCACCGACATCGCTATCCCCCTACGGAGAAGAGAACTTAAGGATATACAGGATCATTCACTTTCCACCAAAAGAAAATACAAATTAGCTGATCAGAGTGAAGCTTTCAGCTTCTAGGGAAATATATCTATGTACTCATAGAAATCAATGTACTGCACACATTTTAAAACTGCGAACGAACGACGACTGAACGTCCCGCCACTTTCTGCACAAATCTCTCACATGCGAGTGTGGTAAGAAAAGTCAGGGCTTGAATATGGAAGCGTCGGGATGTGAAACCTCGTAGCTTTTGTAATTTCATAACGTATTGGACCTAATTTTTTTTATTTTATTTTATGTTTTAAATATGATTATACTAATAAGAAATAAAATTCAAAATATGCAATATGTACAATTTACCATGTTGTTATAATGTAAAATTATTATTGTATTATGTTAATATTAGAAAAATTGTACCCTTACCTAAATAAAATTGTGGATAAACCACACTTGACATTACTCTTACTAATATTTCACTTTCTAAACTATTCCCTACCATGGTTAGCTAGCTAACTGCCCTCACCCTTCTTTCACCCATCTTACCTATCAGCTAAAAAAAAAAAAAAAAAAAAACGTATGCTCATTTGTCTGTGCATGTTATCTTTATTAGCCTGGGAAAGAAACGCTATGCCAACATTGCAATGGTGATTAAAATAGATTGTAGACGTCTGTCGTTGATTAATTGCCTTATAATTATATGGAAATGTGGAACGAGCAAGCGATATTCTTGGCAGTGAACTTTTAGAATGAAATTCATCGTCACGACAGGTGATCCTCTTGAGTTTGCTTCCAAATATTTCTTCCTCGTTCGCGCTCCAGGTAATTGTCACCCATTTGGCAACCGCCGAAGTCCTTGAAAGGTTACGTTTTGTTTCGGTATGCGGAGAAGCCCGTTCTCGTTTGGAATGTATTCAGCCGCTGTTTTATCGCTGACTTATTCATTTTAGAACACAAATATCGTCGAGTAATGTTGTTTATTGGTAAACAAAATAAATAAAGAGCAAAACTGATATACGCTGGTGCTCATCATTCCATGGTGGCGTGAGGATGGTGTGACTTCTACGCCGGCGCACGAGAATTGTTTATTTTTTATTTATTTTTTTTTTTTTTTTGTCTTCCAAAGGGGTGAATGGAATGGGGGCCAACTCGCAGAAATGGGGGTGGGGGAGGTGCATGACTCACTCGCATGTGACTCTGACTGTGTCGGCGCCGGGCCACCGGTAAACGTATCGTACCACCTTCAGTGTATACGCACATCTGAACTACCTTGTGTTTTGAACGTGCATGCCCGCTCCTTCCCAGATAATTGCTTTAGAGTAGAGTCAGTCACATGAGATAACATGTTTCCGGTATGACACGTATTCGGAATTCGCTTAGTCCAATGTTGTGTGCTGTAAAGAATGCAGCCATTCGTTAATTCGTATTCATCCTAAGCTTGCTGCGTTCTTATCTATGTTCGTTTTCACTTGATGACTAACACCTAGTTTACATAAACGGACCAGTCTACGAAAAAGCCCTCCGAACCTAAGCATAATTGATACCTCGGCATATGCTCAACATTAGAGTAAATTTTAGTAAAATCTGACTTCCGGAAAAGGATCATTTTTAGTAATAAGAGGTCAACAAAAGATCTGGAATACTGAGGAAAGGAGGTTAAGAAAAGTTCAGGAATACATTTTGATGCAGAAGCAGGATAATGAGAAGCATGCGTTGGGTGCTCAATGTTTTGCTTTATCAAATTACTAAGAGACGGCCCTAGGTGCTCATTATCATCCACTTCAGAATGGGAAGACTGCAGTCAGAATTAGTCTTGTACATAGGGAATTTTGATGTGTGGCCGGAATTATAAAAATGGAATGGAATATAAAATTTAGGCCAAAGGCCAAGCGCTGGGACCTGTGACGTCAGTCAGTGCTGAAATTGAAACTGAAAGTAAAAAGGTTTTAAAGGTATAACAGGAGGAAAACTTCGCAGTTACACTGTGGAGCAAATGTTAGGAGAGGATGAAAAGTAAGATGAAGGAACGCGAATATGAACGGAAGTACAGTAAAGCGAATGAAAGGGGTTGCAGCTAGGGGCCGAAGGGACACTGCAAAGAACATTAAGTAATGCCTACAGTGCGCCGCATGAGGTGCACTGACAGCACTAATTCCCTAATGGGGGAAATATGACTGGTTGGTGGGAAGAAGCAAGATCATTAAGGAAAGAAGCAGAGTTCACACACCATTTTATGAATAACAGTAATAAAAGCAATAGACATTAGAGGAATTTTTAGTCAGATGATATTGTAGGTAAGTCTAGTTGAATTCAAGACCCAGGCATGAGAGAAGTACTTGACAGAGAAGGATGCAGGTCTCCATGACAGAAAGTCACGGAATGGAACTGGTAGTAGGCTACTCCCACGGATTTCACTCACTCACCCACCGTCAAGTTGATTTTAAGTAATATATGAGATAAAGAGCTGTGGTGCATTGGATTGGCAGGTCTTTTGAAGTAGAGGACGACTGATTATTGAAAGTAAACGGTTTTGAGAATATTGGTCACACAAATATAATTGAGATTCCTGCGCTTAGAATTGTTATTCATCATGTGATTGCGGTAGGAATAATTGTAGGTTTCAAGATGTAGAGGATGTGACGAATAATGAAAGACTGACGGATGGGTTAATGCGTCTAATCATAAATAGTTCTAATGTATTTTGGAACAGTGTGTGTGTGAGAGAGAGAGAGAGAGAGAGAGAGAGAGAGAGAGAAAGGGGGTGTGCGGGCAGTTTTGGGGTAATAATTGAAATCTCCATTTTTTCTCCATTCATATAAATCTTTCTGATATTTCCTACATAAACTTGCAAGTAGAGAAATCTGGGAAACTGTTGGTAATTACAGATCCAGCTAGGTTGCCGGTAACCATACCCGGGGAAAAAATGGGAATATTCTGTGTGAATTGGCAGGCAGGGAATATCCCCTACTTGCACGAGGGAATAAACCCTGATTTGTCACGTGCATGATCGTATCTTTCCTTCCTTTGTAGAGAATGACTACACCCGTTTCGTTCTTCGTGAGGCAAACGTCTGTTCAGTGTTAAATCGTTTAACCCTTGTGACGGATATCTACACATGAATTAAGACTGACTCATGTTCCAATGTCATGTCCTTTTAAACGTTCACATTTTTGTGTAATTTCCCACGCACTGAAGGAAATAGTTTTGTCTTTTCTCCGCATACGCTGTGATCTTGAGCAATGTTTGTCTTTTCTTTTCTTTTCTTTTCTTTTCTTTTCTTTTCTTTTCTTTTCTTTTCTAATGTCTTTCATGAAGTTATTACAAAAAAAAATTCAAGAAAATCAAGTACAGTTTTTCTTGGTGTTAATGACAGTACTTAACGCTGTCATTAACACCAAGAAAAACTATACTTGATTTTTTAAAATTGTTTTCTTAAATAACTTTATATATATATATATATATATATATATATATATATATATATAGATAGATAGATAGATAAATAGATAGATCGACCCCATCCAGCACAGGAGCAGGTTCATTTCTGATCCTTTTAAGTCGTTATTTCACACCAGCCAACACCTTGTAAATATTCTTGCCACCTACAGACTGTCCAGATTCACCAGTCGTCAGGACTGAAGTACCCACTTTCAATCGAAATACAGTTGTTTTTATGTCGACTATTCTATTATATATATATATATATATATATATATATATATATATATATATATATATATATATATAACTGAATCACGAAAATATGGAACGTGATGAATATATAAATAAAGATAAAATCCACGAAGGAAACGGAAACACTGGAGTGCTGCGAGGCCTTTCGACGCTATGTAAAGGACATAGCGTCGAAAGGCCTCGCAGCACTCCAGTGTTTCCGTTTCCTTCGTGGATTTTATCTTTATATATATATATACATACATACTGCATAACAGACTGAGAGAGAGAGAGAGAGAGAAAAAAAAAAAAGTTTATCTTAGTTTAACCAGACCACTGAGCTGATTAACAGCTCTCCTAGGGCTGGCCCGAAGGATTAGACTTACTTTACGTGGCTAAGAACCAATTGGTTACCTAGCAACGGGACCTACAGTTTATTGTGGAATCCGAACCACATTATACCAAGAAATGAGTTTCTATCACCTGAAATAAGTTCCTCTAATTCTTCATTGGCTGGCCGGAGACTCGAACTCGGGCCTAGAGAGAGAGAGAGAGAGAGAGAGTGACCTTTTGGTCACAGTCGCTCACGCAAGCGTGTATCATTGAATGCCTAAGCACAAGTGGCGTGCATTAGTTTAGACAAGATTCCTGTCTTTTGTTGTCCATGTGTTAACTGTACCCAGGTTAATCATTTCGTAAGCTGGCTCTTTATTTCGTATTTCTTTAGCGGGCTGTGTCAATGTTGATGTTAAAACGATGATGGCTAAGAAATAATCTTTGCTAGTCTGTCTTTTAATAATGTCCGACAGTGCTGACTGGCTTTTAAAAAATATTACCGACTTGGCGCCGTTAGTGACATGTTGCTAACGCGTTTTCTACTTGCGAGATTTGATCTTACGGTTTGCAGCCGTGCGGGCAGCTCTCTCTTTCTCCCTCTTCTTCACTGTCATGACTTGCCCTAAACTGCAGGTATAATGATCTAACAGTTTTCGGAGAATCAAGTAATGCACCAGCTTGCAGTGGGTAAAGGTGAGGTTGCCGTTCATCCTGCCTACACTGCAATTCTTTTCCAACAGAAACTACTACTATTATTATTACCTCCTCCTCCTCCTAATAATAATAATAATTATATTACTGTCGTAAAGCTGTTTTCAACTGTTGAAAACGTGATTGCATATCGATTTGCACTATTATTATTATTATTATTATTATTATTATTATTATTATTATTTAAGATGTGATATATATACTTTCAGGGGTTTAGTCTTGTTTTCGAATGGGAAATGAATAGATGAATTATATACTTGTATGCTACGTATAAGTCACCTTGTGGACAGACGGTGTGTGTAACACCGGGTGGCGTTTTATAAGAGTAGTTTCTGAGTTTTGGTCTTTACTTTCTCCCGATCGAAGCAATTAAATCTGTTAATCTTATCGGGGAGATTGCCATTTTAATGAAGGCACTTTCCTTATCAAAGCATCTAATATTTTCTTAGCTACGTTTAGAGCAAATAAGTAATAGGATACACATGAAAGTTGTAGCAGAACAAAAGTGGAGATCGCGAAATTCATGGTAACTCTAAGATAATGGTTACGCTCAGCCGTTCTGGGAATTGCCCGGATGGCGTTTTTGGAATGGTGCCAGGCGAGGCAACCTGGTCTTCCTCTATAATATGATCATTATTGAGAGAGAGAGAGAGCGCACTCGCGTGCACCAAAGATGGCGATTTTATTAGAGTGTATTTATGTTTGTATCGTAATCGTAAGTCGTTGTCTCTTTTGGATAAGTTCCCCAGGTCCTTTTTTGGGTCAGGAGTGAACAGTTAAAAGGCATTTCTGACTTTGCCATTGCCTTTTCTCTCTCTTTGGCTTCATTTCCTTCGCCGAAGGGATAAAACGTCACTTTTGATCATTGTCACGACCATTTAAAGGTCCATCCCAATTTACATTTTATGACTGCAGTGCAATCTCTCGAGAGCCACAGCAACCAGGTATTTCAGTTTCTCTACCACATTTATGGATCAGATTTCGCTGATTCTGGGAGTATATTCATCTGAGCTTGATAATTATGAAACTAAATTTAGTTCCTTGGATCCAAGTGTATGAGGGAGACTTCAACCAATTCTAGCACTCTTTTGGGTTGAGGACATCAAAATTGGTGGTCACAGACACAACCGCCGATTCAGTTGATGCATTTGGGCTTATGCACAGACGATTTTTTTTTTTAATACCATCCACAGGTGTTTCGCATGTAAATGACTTTGCGGGGAAAACTGAGGGACGATCCCCTTTTCGTTTGTTTGTTCGTCGAAGGAATGTCATTTTTTTTTATTGTCGGGAAAATTACTGGAAGTGAGTACGTGGGATACTTGCCCAGGTAATGATTCACAGAAGAGCTTTTTTTCCGGAGTATGTAGGAAATTCACGTGTACACAGTTTTCTTTCTTATGAATTTCGAGAATCTCCTGAGCATTACGCAGTGGACAAAATAAGTCAGTTGGAAGGTGTTGTGGCTCGCATATTTGAGAATGTGAAACTGCTTCATTTGAGTCATTCGTTCGATGCAGCATGAAAACCTCGCTCCCACAGCAGTTACGCCCTTCATTAATTCAACCGTTTCTTAGGGCCCTTTGATATATGTAAACAGCTTACAATGACCAACTGTAAGAGGCCCCCAAGTTTGGTGCGGATGGTTCCTGGAAATATTGGCTTTGTGAAGGATGTTATGAAGAGATAAGGTGTCTCAGGTGACCTTGTCCTCTCTTCCGATCCGCTCTTCTCAGAGACGCTCCCTTCTCCGGCGCGCCGGTGAGGATCTTGTCCTCCTTATATTACTCCTAACGGTTGCCGAGGGACTTTTCAGCCGAGAACCCCCTTGTACACTTGCTCTCTCTCTCTCTCTCTCTCTCTCTCTCTCTCTCTCTCTCTCACACACAAAATATAACGCTGTTTTTAATTTTTCTTGTGTTCGCGTTTGTTATCATTTGTTACTTTATGGCTAATCACTTATTTGCCATTTTTAGCCAAAGTTGACATCTTTCTGCGAAAGTTGCCACGTTTGTTTCTGCTGATTTTTTTTTTTCTACCGGACTGATGATACTGCAATGCACGATGTTCATTTCACGTTTCCACTGCTTCCTTTTCCCATCTGTCATGTCTTTGTCGTCTCTCCATTCTCTGTGTTTGTGTGAATATTACGTTTTACATATTTGAATACTTTCGAATATACCGACATTTTTCTAGATTTTCTAGACTGAAGGAGTATGAGTGGTTATTGCTGTTTCTTTAATTTGGCTTTTGTACACAGCTTTTACACAGTAGGTCAGTGGTATGCATCATAGAAATATATATATATATATATATATATATATATATATATATATATATATATATATATATATATATGTATATATATGTGTGTGTATACATGTATGTATATGTGTATATATATATTTATATATAATGTATATATATATTAATATGTATATATATAAATATACATTTGCATGTGTATGTATATGCGTATGTCAGTATATGTATATACATATACATATACATATATAGTTTCCTCTCAGAGTAGGGTGGCTCCAAAAGGTATTCAACATGGAACAAGTCAAGAGGGCTATTAAATTTTTGAGGAAGCATCCGAAGAATGAATTGCTCACAGGAGAACATTGCCAGAAAGTCGAGCAGTAAGCAGAAGAGGATGAGCGAAGGTGATCATTCATCCAAAGATGACAATACATGCAGGCAGGTGCCTACACAAACAGCAGCTGAGAGAGTAACCTAAGTGGTGCACATTAAGCAGCATTTTCAGCCTCAGCTGCTGAAGTGATTAGCATTTGCGTCCAGAAGACAGCCTTCATGAGGATGACTGTGCCATAGTTAATCGCAGATGTGCCCAAATGATGCTCTCACTTCATCCAGTGAAAATAGAGAGTTGGAGTGCCTGGATAGCAAGATAAAGAGATCCAAAGGCGCTCTAAGAGTTAAAAGAGAGGCTGGACAGCTAGAAGAAGAAGAAAGGAGGCGGGAATGGAGGTTCAGCAAAAGGCTAAAGTGTGGGAGCAGCTAGGGACCGAAGGGGCGCTGCAAACACCGTTTAGTAACGCTTACAATGTACCACGTGAGGTGCACTGACGGTGTTACCTCCCTACGGGGCCTAGATGCATATATGATTCAGTTTCTTCCAGTTTCTGTTACCCGTGCTAACGTTCAGTGTTCCATCTTCTGACTTTCATTTACTAGTATAAGATATTGCTAACGTTCTTCTTTAGCTTCTCCTCGTACAAACACTTCAGACTCTTGCAGTATTCTTCAGAACTGCTCTTCATCATCATCAACCTACAGAGTAACATGAGCCATGCCACACCCCTTTCACAAACCCCACTCTCACCCTGCAAACTCCCATCTCATTTCGCCTGCCCTTTCCCAGATTTGTTTCATCGCTACATTCATAAAAATATAAAACAGTCCTGAAGCCATAACACGTCCTGGTCTTGGGCCCATTTAAGACCTTCTCAGATTTTCTTATGAATATTTCTGGTAGCTCTGAGTAAATCATTTTAGACATTCTCAAGACGCTCCATGTCACATCAGTGTCAGCACATATGCGTACTTGAAATGTTAGTAAAAAAATTAAATCTTTATTATAATTGTTCTATTGTTGTTGGAAGCTCTCCTTTCTACATATCTTAAGTGGCACGACCGTTTTAGTTTTCTGTAAAAGAAAACTATTGTGCCGACTTTGTCTTTCCGTCCTAACTTTCTTCTGTTCACACTTTTTTTCTGTCTGCCTTCAGATCTTAAAAACTACTGAGGCTAGAGGGCTGCAAATTGGTATGTTGATCATCCATCCTCCAATCATCAAACATACCAAATTGCAGCCCTCTAGCCTCAGTTGTTGTTATTTTATTTAAGGTTAAAGTTAGTCATAATCGTGCTTCTGGCAATGATATAGGATAGCCACCACCGGGCCGTGGTTAAAGATTCATGGGCCGCGGCTCTTACAGCACTATACCGAGACCACCGAACGATAGATCTATTTTCGGTGGCCTTGATTATAGGCTACACAGAAAACTCGACTGCGCTGGAGAAACTTCGCCGCCCTTTTTACTTGTTTATATTTACTGTGTATAAACTGGGTAATAGAGTATTAATATAATTACGGAAGCTACACAGTAAAAAGGGCTTTTACTAGATTTGGTTTTAGCTTTCTATGCAGTTTTATATACAGGTATGTGGAAGGTTGCAACTTTTCCTATTGATGAATCATATCAACATCAGCGTGAGAGAGCAGTTGACGCGTTTCGAGTTGAGTCAGCTGCTATAATCATATCATATCATATATCATAGCAGCTTTACGTATGTTGGTGATGATTTTTTATTACTAGTTTCGGCAGTAGTTAATGACTGGCGACTGTTAATTGTTATGATTTGTAATGTTCCTACAGATTGCATAATTTTTATTAAAATTGTTAAATACACAAGCTCAGATCTTATTCGTAATGTAGTTAAATGTTATTGTGGGAGAACCGTGATAAAAATAGCAATATTTCAGGTTAATGTATGATTCTCTTGGATGTAAACTCATTACTTGGGGGAGTTTTATTATGTTTTATCATAGCTAAATATTATAACCATGAGAACAACCATTGCATATCCCAGCTCTTCAAAAATTTCATATTTTTGTCCATTATATCACACAGTCTGTATTTAAATTTAGTACAGTGAGATCTGAATGGTGAACTAAACAAAAACACGTTACTTCTGGAGCGAACAGATTGAGTCATACGTCTGGCAGACCCGCTATATGTTAGCAGGTGAGATGTCGTATGTACAATAACGCATCCATGAAAACAATGTAAAAGTTTCTTAATATATTAAGTTTGATTTTGTTTTGTTATGATTAATTATGCAGTTCAGTAATTTATATTATGGAAACGGAATGAGAACCCTGAATGGAAAAACTGATCAAACAAAATAATGTCAAAGCTAACCTGTTGGAAGTGAGTGAGGCGAGGTTCAGCCAGGCCCCAGGCTGACGGGGTCTGTTTCCAAGAAGTGCACGAGTTGTTGAGACACGAATCGAATCAATAGAATAGACGTGACATGATTTCTCGGTCAGCTTTGCAGATCGTTTTACAGTAACTTCTATTCTTAACCACCCAAGGGGAAAACTTTGATAATCATATATTCTACGTTGTTAATGCTAGTCACTGTTCATGACAATTTGTCTTTACAAATGTTTTCTTAAATCGGAGTTACGCCTCCAGACCATTCTTTATTATTCTGCTTTATTTAGGCATTGTTACCCGTTCCTTGATTCGCTCAACTTGGCCTTGTGTTGAAGTTTGCAACCTCCCAGGTAATCTGAGCGACATGTCAGTGGTTCGAGTTATTCTAACCACACTGGCCAATACATTTAAACGCTTGCACACATACGTTTTTTTATATATATATATATATATATATATATATATATATATATATATATATATATATATATAATGTATTATATACATATATATATAAATATATATATATATATATATATATATATATATATATATATATATATATATATATATATATATATATATATAATTGGGAAAGTGCTCACGTCTAACAAGTCGGATACGTAGTACAGATAGGAAAACGAAAAGGCGATGCATATTTCAATTCTATTTCCTGCCTATTTTTTCAAAGTATGGCTTCATCATCAGGGCTAAAATACAAAAGTAATAGCAGTTAAAATCAACACTTATGAGTCAGTAAAAATCTTTAATGTTAAAATATAGCTATTAAAACCGAAACATATAGTTTAAAACCGACCTGACGCCTCAAAATTTGAAAACTGTACCAAGAAGGGCACCAAAAGAACGAAGAAACATCTTAGCTTATAGTATAGCTAATGTATATATATATATATATATATATATATATATATATATATATATATATATATATATATATATATATAGTATATATATATATATATATATATATATATATATACGTGTGTGTGTCACTTTCATCAGTTTTTTATGGTGTACTAATAAAAAACGAAATACCATATATATATATATATATATATATATATATATATATATATATATATATATATATATATATATATATATATATATATATATACACATATACATATATATATACTGTATATATGTATGTATATACATATATATGTGTGTCACTTTCATCAGTTTCATCAGTACTAATAGCTATGAAATACTGCACAAAATACGTAATATATATATATATATATATATATATATATATATATATATATATATATATATATATATATATATGTATGTGTGTGTGTGTGTGTGTACGTACGTATTTATTATGTAATCCCATCCCCTCTATGAAAGTTGTTTCATGAGTTAAGAATATTTATGTGATTTCCATTGTTATTCTTGAAGTTATCTTTATCTGTTTTTTTTTTTTTTATTCCTCCCGTGAAGAATCTTTCTAAGAATAAGTTTTGATGAAAACATGCCTCGTATGAACTCACGCCTTGCATGTTTTCAGCTGTGAATGTTCGTAGGAAAATCGTACATTTGGTGGCTGAGTCAGAGGAGGAGGAGGCAACAGAGTACCCTACCCGCTACGTTTACAAACACGACGGACAATAATATTATTGTGACGTGTGGTGGAAGGAAGGAATGCGTTGCAAGGCTGGCTGGGGGTTGCATCAGCCAGCATCGTCGACGAGGCCACACGTGAGGTATGACGTGTAGAGGTTGTACGATGTTGCTAAGCGCATACGAATACTTGCGCGTGTACCGTCAGCCCCTTAGTAGAGGCCTTTGCGCAAGTGTTACGTGTCTCGGAAGATTTCTAGAGTTGAATGACTCCCCCTGATGTGGTTCTCCTTTCCATGATTTTGACTTGTTAGCTTCGTAGGAAACGTCATCATCGGGGACGTTTATAGTGGCGATGACAACATTCTTTTGTATTCTTCCATTTTTCTTGCAAACGTGTTAGAGATATTTTTGTAGCTGAAGCAATCCTGCTATCAGTAGAAACTGTGTCCCAGTAATTTAGTATAGTTAGGGAGAAGAAACACTGATTCAAGTGTGAAATTAATAGTGGCACACTACCCTTCGAGATGCCAGTGATGTATATGACGTCACACAAATTTTCATCGATTGAGAATACGATGACGTCATTCTTGGAAAATAAAACTGAAATTAAACATCAATGTTTTCATTTCGGGAACATCGGGATGACGCTTAGAGGGCGACGGGGATGCTGTGGCAGTCTCAGTTCAGGATCAAAAATATCAGATTTGTCCGTTTTTTCTCATATTTAGCCGTAGTTTTTTTTTTTTATTCCATAAATAAAAGAGATACATTATTCGAAAGGAAATATGCCGTAGTTTTTCATAGTGCAAGAAGGTATTATGAATTTCCAGTATACACTTTTTAAAAAATGACATTTGCAGAAAGTAAAGATGATTTTGTTCTCGGCTACCTTCAGCGCATCATTCTGACTATATCATTTTTTCGCAATTTTAAAAATATATACCAATGTAACTCCAAAACCAACATTCTACAAACAAAAATTACAGCAAACGATAAAAGAAATTTTCATCTAAAGCTCATGGGCGGTAAACCAAAACAATTGTTTTTCACTGACTTCACCACTGCCTCCACAAGTCCCAAAACGCTTAACCGATGAAAATGCCATAAGCAAGTTTGGTCATTTTTCAGATTCCTAACCTTAATTTCATGTACGGGTCTTTCTCTCTCACTTCTCTCTCTCTCTCTCTCTCTCTCTCTCTCTCTCTCTCTCTCTCTCTCTCTCTCTCTCGTATGACTACCATAGTTAGAATATTCGTAAGAAATTCTGTGCTCAAGAACGTAGTCGTAATAGGATAGTGAACAGTTTCACGTTCTTTCCCCGTCCTCTCGACTTTGCATTCACCGATTGATTGATTGCTTTATGACTACTAAAACTGGCGTCAAAACACCTATGTCATTGACCCCGTAATAAAATTAAATAGAAAACTAAAAGAATAAATAAATTCAAAAAGTTTTGTATACGAAATATTTAAATATATATACATATATGTATATATATATATATATATATATATATATATATATTTAATCATATCTGCAAAATTCATCTATGCCATATATACATAATGAGTGTGCATATGTTTAAAATTTGTTGAGGAGGCCTGCCGCCCTCCAAAGATGTTAAATGCTCTGTATTACAGTCCTCACCGAGAATTGTAGCTAGGATAAAAATGTCCTATGAATCTTTTTCTTTAGTGGCAAAATTCCGGTCGTATTGGCGAATCAAGCCTTAGGAATTTATGGTGCATTTAACAAAATGACGATAAAATGAGTTAAATTATAGCTGATATCATTCAAGTATAAGAGTTGAACTGTGCACCTTTTGCAGTTACACCGCGTTCCGATGACTTGCTGATCCTTTACTTCTGGGGCTGTGGTGGTTGAGTTATGCTGTGTGAGGTTGACAGATTAGCCAGTCACGCTGCGATCAGAAATCCTGCTGGTAGTGCTCCTAGATGGAGAGGTAAAGCCTGATGCTGATCTTCGGGAGGTTGTGGAAGTTTCGAGCTAAATTATATAGAAGAAACTAAGTGGGTCCTCGTTATGTAACCGCGTTCGAGATCTTGGACACCAGAATGAAATGCTCCCTGAAGATCATGAAATTTTTAGAGAGGAGTTTTTGAATGGTTTTTGTTTTTATCACCTCAATGAGTGAAATCTGATTCATGAACATAGTGATTATTAAGAATTTGTGAAGCTGAAGACTGATATTGTAAAAACTAAATATTTCGTTTCAACTGAAAGTTGCACTTGCATGAAAAGTGATAAGTCCAACACGCTTCATTTTACCAAGACTAAAAGCAAAATATACACAGTCAGCTTCGTTTGTACATGTGGATGCACAATTAGCTGGACACCCCGGTATATTTATATGGATATTGCTGCATAGTGGTGTGATTAATTGTGTAAATACTTCCGAGGAGACTGTCATTAACGAAGGAAATTCCCGCACAGGCACGAAATTGCCGACGCCGTTATTTGACTTGACGGTTCCCGAGTGATCCGAGGGTATTCTCCGAACCTCTGCCAACTGTGCTTACATTTGGGGGAGAGTAAACCACTAATGGACTCGAACTGACTTTTAACGACAGTTGTTGAAAATAAAAAAAAAATTCGTTGTTAACAGGCAGGAGCTGTTTTTGGAAAAACTTAAGTCCTCTTGTAATTTTAGAAAGTTCATAAATTGTGAGTCAGTGACACCTTGAAAGGAAGAGATTCTTATTATTTTTAATTTATTAAACGAATTAATGGGAACACCTTCAGTTCTTGTCGTACCTTAATGTCAGGAAATCTGTCTCATCAAACAAAATTAATAAAATCTCACGATTGAAAAACAGATTGGTTTGAAGTTTTTCTGTACACACACATGACACACATTCAACTCTCAGGTCTGTGGTTTGCTCCCAACCTACCGCCTACCACTCTAACCAGCTGTCATTGGGTATTGCCGTCTGTTGGGATAAAGAAGGAAAGATAGTTATGGCACCAACAGCCTCGTCACTGAGACTTTCCGAGAAACCCAAAGGCCTTAAAGTTATGGCCCTTATATACATTATATATATATATATATATATATATATATATATATATATATATATATATATGTGTGTGTGTGTGTGTGTGTGTGTTATAGACATATATTACACACACACATATATATATATATATATATATATATATATATATATATATGTGTGTGTATGTGTATACATATAGATAGATAGGTATAGATATGTGTAGTCTTCCTTTTAGTGAGTAAAACCTAATCAGGTTTTACTCATTAAAAGGAGGACTACACATATCTATTGATGTGTCAGATAGCTTTTTCACCCTCACGTATTAAGCCACAATTACCCCTAAATATCGATTTTACTTTATTTTTGTCATAGCTTCCACTATAATGGAATTATTATGGTAGTGGAGGTAATTTGTTCGTTTTTCTCCATTGTTGTGCGGTGCATGCTTCCCTCTTGTGTCGATATCTTGGTTCTTTCATCATGTCGATTACTAATCGACATGATAGGAAGAACCAAGATATCGACACAATCTTTTTTCCATGCACCGCACAACAATGGAGAAAAACGAACAAATTACCTCCACTACCATAATAATTCCATTATAGTGAAGCTTGACAAAAATAAAGTAAAATCGATATTTAGGGTATTTGTGGCTTAATACGTGAGGTGAAAAAACTATCTGATTATCATCAGATATGTAGTCCTTTTTTAATGAGTAAAACCTGATTAGGTTTTACTCACTAAAAGGAAGACTACACATATCTATACCTTCTATCTATATGTATACACATACACACACACATTTATATATATATATATATATATATATATATATATATATATATATATTTTTATATGTGTGTGTGTGTATATAACACACACACACACACACACACACACACACATATATATATATATATATATATATATATATATATATATATATAATGTATATAAGGGGCCATAACTTTAAGCCCTTTGGGTTTCACTGAAAGTCTCAGTGACGAGGCTGTTGGTGCCATAACTATTTTTCCTTCTTTATCCCAACAGACGGCAATACCCAATGACAGCTGGTTAGAGTGGTAGGCGGTAGGTTGGGGCAAACCACAGACCTGAGAGTTGAATGTGTGTCATGTGTGTGTACAGAAAAAACTTCAAACCAATCTGTTTTTCAATCGTGAGATTTTATGCAGAGGGGGTTGCTTGGGGGTGCTATGAGCCCCTGCCTCTTTTCGCAAAATGTATTGAAAAGTGCCCTTTTGTGTCAATAATAATTATAATAATAATAATCCCGGATCTGGACTGGAAATACCAGCCTATCAGAAGGCTGTGTTGAGTAAAAAAAAAAAAAAAATAATAATAATAATAATAATAATAATAATAATAATAATAATAAAAAACAAGAGCTTAAAGAGAGTCATAGACCATGAGAATGGCCAGTGTGGGCCAGTGGCTGAATTGCAATATTGCCAGCTCTCCAGGAGTCAAGTGGGTCCCTTACAAATGAGAGACATTAGAAAATTTCATTATTGAACAAATTTTTCCTCTATATATATATATATATATATATATATATATATATATATATATATATATATATATATATATATATTATAGTTTATAGATATATCACATAAATGTATTCTAAATGTAAGCTCAAACTAGGCCTACTTTGCAATGTCTTATGCATTCTGGCTAATGGCTATACTGCTAGGGAAGAGGGAACAGTGTAACACTAACACATCACGGAGGCAAAACAACGCTCTTTAATCGGTATTCCTTGTTTATCATTTGTACATGGGCTATATTTTCTGCACTTACAACTAAAATCAATGTTTCATTCAACAAACATCTGTTATAACATTTATAATAAGAAAATGGCACAGTGTGTTAAAGAAACAGAAAAATATCCTCATAATTAATTTTGTGAAATGTAGCCTAGGCTAAGGATGGTGTGGTGTGCTTAGTGAATTTAAATTTCATTTCAAAGGATTGACGATTATTATAGTGAAATGAAGTGGTGTCGTTATTTTTTATAAAAAAAAAAAAAAACACAAAGACTTTACATATTTCAACATTTCAGGACAACACTTTACTACACACAGACCTAGGCCTACAGGCTACAGACGTACTATTGGGGTGTTGGTAATTATAATTTTCAGTTGATGAGGGAAACTTATTTATGGGGTGAAGACGGAGTTTATGGGTTGAACACTATCATTTTTGTCATGATTTTGCATATATCAAATTACATACACACACAAATATATATATATATATATATATATATATATATATATATATATATATATATATATATATTCTTTCTTTCTTATTTTATCTTTGAATTTAAGGACTAGCTTTTGGCCAAGGTAATGGTTTTGGCTTCTAGACTCATTTTATAAACATATTCAAAGTATTAACCAAAATAACCTTTAATGGGCTATATATATATATATATATATATATATATATATATATATATATATATATATATATATATATATATATATATATATTTTTACAAATATTACTGCTGTTCGCCCTCGTAACTTTTGATTGTAAAAATATCAGCCTGACTGAGACCGGGAAAAGACATTGTCTATATAGGTGCGTCTTAGTTCAAACCTTAACGTCCATTGGAGAACGGATAGGTAAGTTAGGCCTTTTACCCTATAGGAAAATTTCCTATCAGCCTTAAGAATAGGTGGTCCTAAGGTCCCCTTTTCCTTCCTACCTGTCTCATGGCGAATGTTTTGAATACAAGAACGTGGACACCTGGGGTGATTGTTGTTGACCTAGGCCGGTCCGAGAACTTCAGAGAGAACCAAGCTTTCGGAGAGATAACACGTCCAGTTGGACCTCTTTCCCTTTCTTTGTCTATTATTCTATTAGTGAAGTGAAGAAACAATTGCAAGAACTCCACGTCGGTCGTTGATGCGCACAACGTTCGTCCTAAGGTAAAGTCGCTTTTTGTTCAAAACTTCGCCCATTCTTTTATCCTTTTTTCTGTATTTCAAATTTCCTTTGTTCCCCCTTCAGCCACCACTTACGGTATATGTGTTCACGAAGTCTAGATTAAGTCAAAATTATTTTATTGTTAGCTTCAACCCCATTATTCCAGTAAAATACCTAGGATTTAGGGTAAGCAAAATCAGGTTAAATCTCGATGCTTTTGTACGCCTCGCGTCCGAATGTTTGGAAGAACCGTTGCGTTTAAAATCAAATTCATCTCAAATATTCTTTGTTAAGGTTAATAACCCTTAACTGGCGACCTTTGGCTAATTAACGTCTGTCTTTGAGGTTAACTTTTGGCTTCAAGTGGCAGGTTACGTGTAATCTTGGTTTGCAGGGCCGTAAAAATTACGTAAATTGAATAATACATGATCAACCAAGACCTCCCACACGTAACATTGGCGACCTTGCGTAGAATCTAAAGTACATTTTAGAGAAAGAATCTGGAGAAAAGGAAATTAAAATTACATTAATTCCAAAAAATAAAAGTCAGATATCGAACTCCATTTCATTCTTCCAAACAAGGAACGAGGCATAATAATAAGCAGTAAAGAGGATAGTTATAATAACAAGTGTAGCGAGAATTAGCGTAGGAAAGGGTGCGTCGAGAGCAGAGTCATAATTTATAACGTCTAAGACAAGGACATTACCGTGTTCGGACCGTGAGTCAAGTCGTTCAAGTAACGAATTCAAAGGCCGAATCGCGGAGCCCAGTTCATATACACAAAGTAATTTAGTAATCGCGTCGGCAATTCCGATCGTTATTGTTTGCATATAGCGGGAATCATTAAAAAAAAAACCGTGTCAGTGAAGTGGCGAACGAACGGAAGTAGTAATTGTATCATAAAATACATTTTCAGTAAAGTAAATTTGGTCCGTTCCAAATCACGCAAATCTATTCCATTGTTTGCCGAGGATGTTTCACCGCGAGAGAACGATAACAAAAGACACAAAGTTGTTGGTAATTTAGTTTTCCATCCGTAACGTAAAACACTATGCATGATTGGTATATTTAAAGTAAAATCTGGATACCTGCATTTGTTTCGTTCGTTGTTTTGAATTTGGTGCTAAAAAGAAAATACTCGCCGCGCGGTTGTTTTGAAATTGTTTGAACTAGAGGACCGGCCAGTTTGGTGTTCCTTCGCGCCGCCCAAGGTTTTGAAACTTAGGCCTAACGGGACCTTGGCCGCCATCTCAACGACCTTGTTATTGTGACGTCGACTCTGCTCCCCGCCACTCTTGGGGCATATATTTTTTTTGCTTTTCGTAGCGAACCCACCTCCTAATATCTTAGCTAGGAAAAAACCAAAAGATAATTTAGGCAGGGAAAGTTAGGCCTTAGTTAGGAGTAATAACAAGTTCCTATACGAATACCTACTATAAAATCATATAAAGAAAATTTAAAATTTTTACGATAAGCTTTTGTGACGTCGGCTCCCGGGAAAATTAAGATAATAAAGTAATCCCTAAGGAAGCCAAGACGACGCATCTATATCATTTTATTAAGATCCATGCCATTGTGCATGTATAAAATCTTTGTTTACATGTTCTCAAGCAGCAAGAAATTCGCTGATTGAAATCTCTCTCTCTCTCTCTCTCTCTCTCTCTCTCTCTCTCTCGTCATTCAAGTAAGCATTCTAACCTAAGTGTACGTGACCCTCTTCAAAGAAAGAACGGCCGACACTAGGCTAATTAATTCGAATACTTTAACCAAATAAAAGAAACACCTCTGTCCCACAATAGATGAGGACAAGTTAAGAGTAATTACGATACAGTGATAAACTGTCGGTCACGAGTGAGGCCTGCTATCCAGACCAGAAGCAAACAGTAGTTTTCACCCTCTGAAAAAGAAGGGGCCAGCCGTTGCGGTACTGGGACCAGCCACTCACGAGGATCTTTAAGAAAAAAAAAAAAAAAAAAAACCCAAATTCACTTTATTCCACAGTGCCAATAATTTGCAGCACTCATCACTTGAATAGCTTACTTCTCTCTCTCTCTCTATCTCTCTTTTACCTTCCCTTTCTCTCTCATTCGATTGTTGCACTCTGCAGGGGGTGTAGAGTGCCTTTCCTCCCATATAGCCTAGTTGGACTCCAGTAGAGGGTCCCTAGGAACACATTGGCACCATAGTTGCCACTAAAGAAAACAAAAGGGAACACAGAAGAGAAGGTTCTTCTGGAACCTAACCTGCACCAGTGCCTAGGGATACTGAGTGCCACCAGTGTGACCTGTACACGGCACACCCAAACTACAGTGCCACCTTTTGAAAGGGTGCCACGTCATTATTGAAGAGACACTCCCTCGCTGCCCAAGTACGCCCGTCGACCCGGTTAGACGCCCTTCCCCACAGAACCATGGCAGCAGAGCATTATAAAACCTTCCTGGGGCTGGGGACGGCGGCAGGTCTCACCGGCTCTGAACTTACCACCTGGGTTAAGGAGCAAGTGGACGACTTGGCCAAAAGGGAGAAGGAAGAAAGACCGAGCAGAGGAAGTGAAGCCGAGCAGAGGAAGTATGAAGCCGAGCAAAGGCAATATGAAGAGGAAAGAGAAGAAAGAAGAAGACGGCATGAGTTAGCCTGCAAGGAAACTGAGTTAGCCCTAAAGGAGAAGGAGCTCGAGCTTGAGAGAGCGAAAATGGAGAATGCTGAAGCTATGGCTAGCCATCAAGCCTCCAGTCCTACACCTGCTGCATCAAACGCTCCAATTTCGAGCATCAATTCTCTAGTCCCCAAGTGGACTGAGGACGAGCCAGAAGCATGGCTGGAGGAGATCGAGGCTCTTTTCGATAACTACAGCACCACGGAGACGGAGAGAGCCTTAATACTAGCCAAGCATATGGAGGAAAAGCTAAGGCAGCGCTTCGCTCACTGGAGAAGAGCCAGAGAGGCAACATGGCGGAAGTTCGAGAGTCATTACAAAGGCCTACGAAATAACCCCAGAAAAATGGAGACAACGGTTCCGAGGTCTTGCCAAGGAAGTCGGCTGGTCTTGGACGGAATGGGCATGTCACAAAACCCAGTCCGGCACGCTGGTTCGACTCCTTGGCCTGCACGACGTTTGAGGATCTCTTCAATCGGACCATGCTAGAAGACCTTTTCCAATGTGTGCCAGGGCCCCTTGCAGTATATCTTAACGATAAACAGCCCTCCACACTTATGGAAGCTTGTCGCATGGCTGATTCGTGGAAACCTTCAATCAGTCGATAGCACCTCTCAGAAGCGAATCATCCTCCGGCCTACCTCTCGAACTCCACTCGCCCAAGAATGGACTGCCTAGCAAGACCCTGTGCAACTATTGCAGGAAGGGGGCCACGCTGAAGCTGAGTGCCGATACAAACTCGGCACTAATAAGCAGCCTAACCCTACCAGCCAGAACTCCGCTCCCGATTCACCCGCTCAGCCCTCTCCTCCAACAGTTACTGCAGGCCACCGAGCCCATCCAAAAGGCCCGTGCAAATCCTGTGGGGCTGCTAGCCACTACAATGCTGGATCTCCGGCCTGTCCACATCATGTCCCCGCCACCAAATTTGTCAACCTAATCAGCACTTCATTTTCTGCTGCTGGTCCGCACCGGATCCTTTACCCCGAGAGACTGGAAACCCAGTTCATCTCGGTGGCCCCTCTTCAGAGCACTAGCCTGCCAGTGACCCTTCCGGTCACAGTAGACACTGCGGCAGACATTAGCCTGATCACTAGGGCCCAAGTGCCAGCCGGTGCCATGGTTGACGAAGAAACCCGGTGGGAAATGAAGTGGATAGAGGGCCACACCATCACTGTTCCTACTGTCCAACTCCAGGTTATGACACCTTGGGGCACGATACCCCACCGCCTTGGCGTGGTAGGTGGAATTCGGCCCGGAGTGGTCTTGTTGTTGTCTGGGATCTTCTCTGCGGAAGCCCGTTACCAACGCCACTTCGCAGCCGCGTTACCTCCTCCACAGAGGCCACATGTAAACCTCTCAACCATGACAAACCTCCACCTTCCGCCCACCAAAGTGGTCCGCGGAAGGGGCATAAACCAAATTATTTCAGGCCTAGCCCTCTCCAATCGCGAAGGGCTGGCCCACCAAGAGGTCCTCCCCCTCCGCGAAGAGAGATTCAGGAGGAGCAGTACCGCTGCAGGACGTGCAAGCCGGGCAGACCACTCCACAAATTGGGAGGGCTGCCCAAGCAAGCAACGCCCAGCGGATTTGAACAAAACTCTAGGAGAGGCTACGATCAGGGGCTGGGGCAGGAATCTCTGCCACAGCCAACCACAAGTCGTCCGCGAGGTAGTGCACCTCCGGACCCCTTGTCAGGCATGCCTGACCCTCAACTGCTGCCAGTGCCACTTGCGAGCACTGAGCAGTGCCAGACTCCGTCCGCCACGGACGTTGAGCTACCAATGGAAAAGGCCCCTATGCCGGGTCTAAATCATGAGGCGAATCCTCCTCCGGGAGATTTAGGATTCCCCATGCAGTTGATCATCGCGACTGGAGAGCCTCCAGCACCCGAAACTTCTTCTGTGCAAAATTTGAATCCAGGGGATGAACCCCTGGAGGATCGAAATGGTACCCCTCCCTTGAAGACCAGGAACTGGCATCCTCGGACGCAGAAGTCGAGATTGCTCTCGCTCCGGTTGTCGCAGCAGCCGGAGTAGGAGTCCTCCCGCAGCTTTTGCAGTTGCCCTGACTTCGCGCCCGCTAGCCCTTCTGGCCTGTCCCCGAGTCGGTGCTCTCATCATCACCTGCTAGGCCAGCTACTGATAGGCCTTGGAGGAAACCGAAGAAGAAGAAGAAGGGGCGGAAGAGAGCCCAGTAGTTGAACGAAGCTATAAGCTCATCCTGGCACTAGTGCCCTCTTGGCACAGTGCCCTAACATCTAAGAGTGATCCTGGCCCCTTGCCCAGAGGAGGTAGCCAGTGTGATCTCTTCCTTTCATTGTGCATAGCCTAGGCCACCTTAAAGTACGGTACATCAATTTAGTAACCTTGTTCTTTCCACTTACCACCGAGCCGCAGTAATCATGTAAGTAGCCTAACTAATTTCAGTAATCTTAACTATGGTGAAACGAGCCACGATGCTCGTGACACTCCAGTCTAGCGTCCCATGGCCTAAGACCTCAGTGAGGCACCCATTTATTATATGAGGCAACCTCATGAATTAACTAGTAAATTTTAATTGTATTAAACATAAACCATGTTGTAATTTAGTTAGAATATTAACTCTTATGTTGGTGCTACGTGTCGGGTTAGGATAGGTTAGGCTAGGGAATATCATAGAACGTACCACTAGGCTAGGTCTAAAACACATCATGATTGTAGGAGGTAGCCTATAATAACCGTGAGCACCTTCCAGTACTATTAGAATTAGGTAAAGTAGTGATTATAGCTCATATCCTATCTAGGGTTAGGTAGTTCTGTAGCTAGGTAGGCTAACCAGGACTAATCTGCTCAGGGAAGGAGAGTAACCAGAGAGGCGAACAGCTTGTTTAGTATAGACCTTCACGCCTTGAAAAGGGAGTGAAGGCCCTCTTGGGGGAGCTTTTACAAATATTACTGCTGTTCGCCTCGTAACTTTTGATTGTAAAAATATCAGCCTGACTGAGACCGGGAAAAGACATTGTCTATATAGGTGCGTCTTAGTTCAAACCTTAACGTCCATTGGAGAACAGGATAGGTAAGTTAGGCCTTTTACCCTATAGGAAAATTTGGTTTATCAGCCTTAAGAATAGGTGGTCCTAAGGTCCCCTTTTCCTTCCTACCTGTCTCATGGCGAATGTTTTGAATACAAGAACGTGGACACCTGGGGTGATTGTTGTTGACCTAGGCCGGTCCGAGAACTTCAGAGAGAACCAAGCTTCGGAGAGATAACACGTCCAGTTGGACCTCTTCCCCCTTTCTTTGTCTATTATTCTATTAGTGAAGTGAAGAAACAATTGCAAGAACTCCACGTCGGTCGTTGATGCGCACAACGTTCGTCCTAAGGTAAAGTCGCTTTTTGTTCAAAACTTCGCCCATTCTTTTATCCTTTTTCTGTATTTCAAATTTCCTTTGTTCCCCCTTCAGCCACCACTTACGGTATATGTGTTCACGAAGTCTAGATTAAGTCAAAATTATTTTATTGTTAGCTTCAACCCCATTATTCCAGTAAAATACCTAGGATTTAGGGGTAAGCAAAATCAGGTTAAATCTCGATGCTTTTGTACGCTATCTCAAGCGTCGAATGTTTGGAAGAACAAATTGCGTTTAAAATCAAATTCATCTCAAATATTCTTTGTTAAGGTTAATAACCCTTAACTGGCGACCTTTTGGCTAATTAACGTCTGTCTTTGAGGTTAACTTTTGGAATTCAAGTGGCAGGTTACGTGTAATCTTGGTTTGCAGACTCATTTTATAAAAATTACGTAAATTGAATAATACATGATCAACCAAGACCTATATATATATATACAATATATATATATATATATATATATATATATATAATTTTTTTCAACATCCAGCATCATGAGGCCGAATTTCCGTCTTCCTTGGCTTTTGTGTCATCTTTAATCATTTTATGTTATTATGTTATAATACCCTTAGATATCTTGGAATATTGAATACTGTAACATTTGTCTTTCCATTCAGATTTTATTATATTAATCATCTTGAGTATGCCACGGAAGGAGAGAAGAAAAAGGAACAGGAACGGTGCAGACAAGATGCTGCCAAAGGTAGCAGAACTCTTTATGATTGGATGAAGCCTAGAGTGGCAGCTTCAATATCTGAGCAAGTGGAGGAGGATTCAGAGGACCGGGAGGAGACTCAGGAGAGCGAAGAATCAGAAACTGAAGATATGGAAGCAGACGATGAGCCAAATGAAGAAGACAGTGTAGATGACCTAGAAGAGCAAGTTGCTCCACAGGAGCCCCAGATTGAAGCAAGAGCCGAAGTGACTGATGTTGAAGAGCCATTTTCCATGCTACCTGAATTACAATATCCAAATGATCCTGCACATGTTGTTACTTATAAGATACGTATTAGTGAATCTTTTATCAAACTCTGCAATAATTATGGTCCTTGTCAACCTGTAATTTCATATCCCAAGAATTTAGAAGGACGCTCGTTTCAGAAGAAATGGTATGAAAAGAACTCTTGGTTAGAATATTCACCTCAGAAAGATGCCATGTTCTGCTTCAGCTGTCGTCTGTTTTGACTGAGGAAAGGTACAGTGGCCGAGTAGCTTGAAATCAGAGGGCATAAGCCGTTGGAGGACAGCTTTAGAGAAAATAAAAGAGCATGCTGGTTCAGAATCTCACATGATTGGTATGGTTCGATGGAAAGGATTCCAGAGCCAAGCATTAGATATTGCATTAGAAACAGCAAATAGAGAAGTACAAGCTGCTAGAGACAAAGAGAAGCAGAGAAACTGAGAAATTTTAGACAGGTTGATCTCCATCACACTATACTTGGCAAGACAAGGTTTGCCATTTAGGGGCGACGGAGAAATCTCTACCAGTGAAAATCGAGGAAATTTTCTTGAACTTGTAGAAATGTTTTTAGCAAGTATGACAGCGTTGTTCAGTTGCACCTTGATGTAATTAAAGAAAAACAAGATATACTGAAAAGACCCCAAGTGTCACTACTTTCAAACAGGACTCAGAATGACCTGATCAAGGCTTTGGCCATTTCAGTTAGAAGAGTGATATTAGAAGAAATTCACCAGAGCAAGGTCTTCTCCATCCTCATGGATGAAACAACAGATGTTTCACATACAGAACAGGTCTCTTTTGTTGTGAGGTATGTTCATGACTTCAAAATAAAAGAACGTTTCATACAGGTATTCAATGTTCAATCAACAACTGGTGAGGCACTGGAGAAAGAAGTGATCTCTATGCTTAATGCAAATAACCTAAACATAGATGATATGTGAGGGCAAGGATATGATGGGGCAGCAAATATGAGTGGAATATACAACGGATTGCAGTCCAGACTCCAGAGACAGAACCTAAAGGCACTCTATGTACATTGTCATGCACATTGCCTAAATCTAGTCTTAGTTGAAAGTGCCAAATCAAGTATTCAGTTTATAACTTTTTTTCAGCTTGGTGGAGAAATTGTATGCTTTTGTTGCTAACTCTTCAAAACGGCATGCTGCATTCATGGAGATCCAAAAGCAATGTATCCAGAAGATCGCCCACTTGAACTTCAGAAGCTATCAGACACAAGTTGGGCTTGCAGAGAATCAGCTCTTAGAACTATGAAGAAGGTCATCCCAGCTCTGAAGCAGTTTCTAGAAGAGATAGTGCAAAGGATCCTCCTGACACGTCAGCAGGGGAGGCCTCAATATTGCTGAAAAGTATTAACTTTGAATTTCTTGTTTGTCTTGAGATTGCTACCCCAGTTTTTCAAGAAACTGCCTATGCATCTAATGCACTACAACTGAAAGACCTTGATTTAGCTGCTTCCTATAGAATTGTGGATGGAGTGCTACAAAGCTTGAGAGAGTTAAGAAATGATGAGAAGTTTCAAGAGATTTTTACAAAAGTCAAAGACAGAGCTGAATCTATGGCCATCAACCTCCCCTCTGTGATTCCTGGACAAGGCAGAAGAAGGAAAATGCCTGAAAGATACAAGTATAGTGCTACATCTGCTACTACTGAGGACCAGCAATATCAGACCTTGGATTACTACCGCGTGAGAGTATTTTATGTTTTTAGATAAAATATCTCAAGAGCTACAAAGAAGATTTAAAGATGGAGACAACACAACAAGGGGTATCTTAAAGGCTTTCCATTACATGACAGTCCAAGATAACTGGAAAGAACCTGTGAATGAAGAAGCATTCAAGTCATTACAAAAATTATGTCAGTTTTATGAGCTAGAAGAAGTAGACAAGTTACAGTTGGAATTGAAGATTTTTTATTCCTCATTTCCTTGCCATCCACAGAACACTGCAGCTTCAATGCTCAACCTGATGAAGGTAAACAATACTCAGGAAATATTTCCACTTATGCTTGAACTTTTAACAATTTATGCCACTCTGCCTGTCACAACTGCAACAGTGGAAAGGACCTTCTCCAAACTCAAGCTTGTGAAGACTAAGCTGCGTAGCCAGTGCAGTGAGGAGAGGCTATCTGATCTTTTGTTGCTAGCAATTGAAAAGGATATCAAAATCAACAACAGTGAGGTTATCAACATATTCAAAGAAATGGCACACAGGAGGGTTCTCTTATAAATATAAAATGATAAGTCTGGTTAGCAACCTACTGTATTAATCATACTGATTGATCATTTTCTTTTTGTTATTTATTTGTAAATAATATATAATTTTTCTTTAAATATATTCCCAAGCTCTATTGCTGCAGGTAGTCAGTGCGGTATATTGCATGTTCATCTAAGGCATTAGCCTACTTGTACCTATGATAATCAGTCATGTTTATTGTTTTCTTGAATTATTAATGCCTAGTTTAAATAAAGTTGAGAGAATATTGAGAAGTTGTATGTATATTTTGCCTCATTCATTATTATATTTTGCCCTTTTTTCACTTGAGCACCTGCCCTGTAAAAGTTCTCTGCACGTCCCTGTCGATTAGTATATATTGTCGGCTTCGTAGTCTGGCCGTCAGTGGATAAACAAGTATTTTTAGTTTTACAAATGCCATTAAGATATCATTGTTACGATTGTGAGTATATTAAGAGTAAATTTATATTGACAATAAATTATGAATATCGGGTCGTACGGCAGTTTGATATGAGTGTTTTGACATCCGTCCGTCTTCTGTGGAGTGAGCTTGCATGCAAATGACAAAAGGGTGACAGTGATTATTTAACGACTCCCGTCACGTACTTGTTTTTATTACTATAGTACAGCGCTTATTTCCACGAATGTCTCTCCTACTCAGCCGCGCAATTTTCAAAATTTGCAGTTTTTCGCGTGTTTGTTGTTTGCATTTCTCCTACATATATAAACATATTAGTGTGTGTGCACACAGATGTAATGTATACATTGTTCATTGGGAAGAATGTAGAATGAAAATGATGAGATGAAACGCAGCCGTGTCGCAAATGATTTGCTTCATTGAATAGTTAAATGAGTCTGAGGAAAACAGGAAATGAGTCCGCTCATTTGAAGGGAAGTTTCAGTGCGGATGTTTCATTAAACGAATCTTGACTTTTGCTTGCTGTGGACGTTGTGACCCCAGAACTGTAGTTCGTGGATTGTACTTGGGTAGACCTGGTCTTGAAGCCTGTCTGTGGGGAGGAGTTGGCTGTCTTTTTAAACGTTTCGTTTATGTGCTTTTTGTCTCCTAATACGTCATTTATGATCAGGCAAAAATAAAAACACTAGTTTGGGAATGTTTATTATATTGGGGTAGTTTTGCTTAATGTGCAGCTCAAAGTTGGCCCTCCCCCAGCTTCAGTACAATATAGGCTACTATTACTACAGAATGAATCTTGCGAAGTCACTACTATAGTCTAAGTGGCGAAGTTTGTAGTCATCACTACCCTATTTAGTATACTGTATGCACCTTGTCACCTTAACAAATGCCTCGTTTCGTTTGTTAAGTTAAGCGTAATGCTTACTTTCAGGTCTTCTTAATTTGTTACTGAATAGAATTGCACTTCGTTTAGTTACCAGATCAAACGTAGTGTTTGTTTTCAAGGTTCTCTTACAGTCTTAGTAAACACTGTAGACTGACTTTCAAAAAAAAAATTGTTATTGAACAGTCTGTATACCTGAGGGTTCATTTGGTTATTTTTATATACATAAATTTCTACACATTTCTAATACACATATTTTTTTTATATGGATAAAAGAGTTCATTGAGATACGTGCCTTACGCATACACAGTTTAGTAACAGACTGTACAAATACACAAGTACATATCCTTAAATGAAATAGAGTTAAGTGCGCTGATTTTAAATATACATAATAATAAAAACACACAATAGCAATTAGCTAGCCATAGAGGTTTGGAGGGATGTCAACAGATATGCAAGTGTAATCGGCTGACTTTAATACTCGCTTGTAGCATGATATGGAAAATACAAACGTGCCTTGCTTAGCTTAACAAATATTTCAACTAAACAATTTTACAAATGGAGAATGGTAACTTGACAAGTAAACTGTTTTGCCTGGTTTACCTTCAGTGCACAGAGTCATGCACCTCAATGTACACGCTCGGTGTTACAGTATAGTGTCCTATTTATGAATAATTCATTTCATTACCGTAATCATGAGTGTGTGTGTAAATAAAATTTCTAAATTTTGCACATACACACTGACCTATCGTGACCATTGGGAAAGAAAAAATGAATCTTAAAAAAACCTGAATTTGTCATGACAAGTAGGTTGATGACATTCTGTGATAATCTCACAAACAGTGAAGCTTGACATATGTTAAGTGGATGATACCCTCTGCAAGGAATAAAGCTAGTACACACAAATAGAATATTTACTATATGAAGACTGACCTTTAACTTTTCTTATATAGAGATTACTGTCCATCGAACATCCAGGCATTTTTTCGGGTTTCACGGGTCATTGAAATTAAGATGGCGCTAAAGCACTGGGTGAAAAACTTACATACAGCCACCAAGCCATGAAACGCCCAGGAGCAAACATCGTGCGTATGATCTTGATCTCTTGCCCTTTGTGTTGGAACTTGAAAACTTGAGGCATTCCGTTAACATAAAAACAACTGGAGGAAATATTTTATGAAAGGATAATGGGAAATTTGGTTGCTAGATTTCTTTCGTGTCTTACAGCAGCAAAACAAATAAGTAAGGTTTTCTCATTAGTGAAAAAGATATTTTCTATTTATCAAATTTTCCTGTCTTTGGCAGTTTTTGACGTTTGATGACTGTATGTACTATATCCAATATTGTTAAAATTCACGATTAAAAGATAGCTGGCCAAATAATAGCAGGCCATTTAGTAAAACTCTGTACAAATATTTTAGTTAGTTTTATATTCATTAAAAATAAATTTAAATGTGCTCCTTTAGGCATGCACATATTAGCTTATTAGCACAGTAAGGTCAGGCGTAAAAGGATGCTTTGTGATTAGCACGGGCTCTTGAACTGTTGCAATTACCCTACAGTTTTCCCCCAAAGAACCTTCACATTTGATGAAGTTTTCTGGGAGACATAAGCGTAGACGTTTCCCATCCATTAGTTTCTTGATAAACAGAAAAAGTGGTTCAGCTGAGAGTGAAATATGTTTTTGTGGCTTACAGTACATTTGTGAATGGTGTGCCATCCATCTGATAATGTGTGCTATTAACACATATATTAACACTTTGGTGATGAAGTTGGTGTGGAAAATCGCTCTGTAATTTCTGTAGTAGGACTGTCTTTAAGTGAGGACTCCTGATAAGTCATTCGGCTTGCCCACAGTGTGGTTTTAGTGGGAATGTTTGAATCTCCTGCATGGATACTCTGTCCTACCAGCCAGGCTGGGCTTACACGTGTGCTTTTGAAGTCATATTTGGTATTGCCCCTTTGTATTAGATAGGTGGTGGACGTCAGACAGAAAAGAAACCCTGTTCGGATGTGTTTGGTATTTTCAACCTTTTATGGCCTTTTGAACCTCCTATGCACTTAACAATGTTGAGTCTTACTTAGACTCTGACACATGTTTAAATCCCCAGAATGAATTGTTGGACCTGCAGATGCAGTTAATATATTCATGGGGTTCTTTCTACTCCCCTGCTTGATTCTGATGAACGATGCCGTAAGAAGGCAAATTTCAGAGTACTTTTTCCTGCATTACTCAGTTATTATTAAAATTAAATTGTAGGATATAAGTATATTTTAAATTAATTAAGTTGTAGAATATAAGCATATTTTAAAATAAATTAAATTGTAGGATATAAGCATATCGTTTTGGCAAACAGACCAATATCACAAAAAGGATGAGATTCTTTACATATATGTTTTGTCACCATGAGAACAGTTAGATATTAAAATTAGATAAAAAAAAAAAAGCTCACAACCAAACATTAAACGAGCTGGTAGTTAATTAAAGAAAAATATTTACGTATTCAAATAAGATATTACTGACAGAATTTCCAAGCACTGTGCATGGATGTGAAACTGATTTCAAAGAAAGGTAATTGACTTCCTCCAACATCTTTATATATTTTGTCCTTTGACCTGTCAAGAGGTACACATTTTATAACAGCTGCTGATTTCCGCGTCAGGAATTCGTGCTTATAACAACTTTTTGGAGAGAAAGAAAGGAGATCCTAGAATATTGATGGAGAGTGATGAAGAACAGAATGGTGACTGTATTCAGGTCCTTCACTGGTTCACTTGCAAAGAAGAATTTCTTTTTTAAAAGGAGCTTCTGTCAAATTAGGACATGATTTCTTATTGAGAGTTCGAAGGAAAGGTCAGGTAAGCTATATTCTTTAGGAATAGCGCATGCTTATGCATTCAAACTTATCAATGACCATGTTGCAGACATGTTCATTGCTAGGCCTATGAGACTGATTAGCTGACGCATGTTTGCATGTATCAGTCAATCAGTTGCTTCTATGGTCTGACTGTTTAAAATAAAAAAAGGTCTAACATAATACATAAAACAAAGTTAACATAGCATCAGGAAATCAAGCAAATTTATATAAATTCTTCCACGTACAAATGGTTCCATCGACCACTACTTGCTTTTGAATGCACAAAATTTTGCTATTCAACATGATCAAAGGGTTATTGCTATCCAAACCAATTGCCTAGGAAATCAAATTTGAAATCGACTTGATAGAATATCCTTGTTAGGTCGCTTAGCTTCTTGGAGACACAGTTAGCAGCATGGAGTTCATCGAAGGGAGCCTTGCAGGAAGCAAAAGTGCTTTGGCAACTCACTTGCCTTTGGAAAGGAACATTGGCCTTATTAAAGTTAAAGTTTGTCCCATACCAGCAAAGGAAAGTTTCATCCATCTCACTCAGTCATGTTAAGAAGACAGTAGAATGCTGAATATCAGCGAATACCAAGACTCATTTATAATTCGACTCATATCCAGTTAGGTGACATCAAATTTTTAGTTGAAAGCACTTGTTGCTTGCATATATTAATTCTTCATATTAACAGAAGAAATTTAACAGTGGCTGCTCCCAGCCACATTTTTCAGCTATTTCTCCTTGGAACAGCCCACTGTTTAAGAATGTTGTATTCGAGGAAGACACGAATTCAATCTTTGGAGATGTTTACATCTTGAAACCCGCTCTCCTATTAAAAGAGATTTGTTGCTGGAAGTGGTATTTCTAGATGCTGAACCAAGCAGATGTTAACCTTGCTGTTCCTCAGTTTTTTTTCCTCGTGCTGTATGAATGGTATTCAAGGAAGGCTGTTAGAAATAATTATTTTAAATACTTACACCTACAGTAGAGCTTTGAATTTGATTTCCTGAACACCTGTTGCTTTTACATATTTCAGACTGAGGTTTCGTTACTAAAAAATGGTTGTTGGAAACCAGCACATGCAGTAGTGGCTTAAAATGAAGCTAGGGTAATGTATTTTGAATGGCACACGGAGATCTGCTCTACTTCTTGATAATGGAAAATGACTAAAGAGCCAGGAGATTTCATGAAGCGTCTTACAAAAGGCGCTTTCCAAAGGAGCTGCAATTATACCTATACCGAGAAGGTGAGAAGTTGCTTAGTGTCGTTCACGAATTGGTTGTAGTCCTGTACTCATATTACAAACGGATTTTGACTGCGTTTTGTACTCATTTTTTCATAATTGGTTGTTCCCGTTGGCTGTGAGGTAAGTGCTGCCGAGTGTCTTCAGGAAGTTGTTCCTCTTAAATAATGAGATGGGATATAAGGAAGGTTACCTTGGCTTTTTCTGTATGCTTCGAGTGATGTTCCCTCTCACACCTGAGACATATAAAAGTTTGAAGGATCACCTGTAGAATTGTTTAGATCTGTTTTTATTCGTTGAAGAATTTTGTTAAAGAGTCAGGAATCAGTAAATGTAAATCTTTAATATTTGAGTGTTTAACTTTAATTTTTATTTTCGATTCGATTACATGTATGCTGATAAATGCAAGTATTTTTGAACGAGCTGCTGTTTATGAAATTATACAACTTGTTTTCTTTGACTAAGCTCATTTTCGGCTTCTATGACCACGTTATCGGGGAGCCATTTTACGCCTGTCATACAGTCAACCTGTCACATTTCCATTTACATTTACAACGTCTCCAAAGAGGTCAGCAACACGCAAGCGTTATTTTATGACATTATTTCAGGTTAATTAAAAAGCTTGTAAATAATGATTCAGTTCAATGATTTTCGCTGATAATAAACATGCCTGATTCATAAAGTAAAAGGTTCCATTGAGTACTGCAGTATGCATGAATTCTAGTATGACGATCAACT
Source organism: Macrobrachium rosenbergii (assembly GCF_040412425.1). Taxonomy (NCBI): domain Eukaryota; kingdom Metazoa; phylum Arthropoda; class Malacostraca; order Decapoda; family Palaemonidae; genus Macrobrachium; species Macrobrachium rosenbergii. The sequence goes on from NC_089782.1 coordinate 5,243,654, forward strand.
TGGGCTTTAGGAGTCCAGACTAGTGTATCGAAGAGAAATTGCACTTGAAGGTCCTCAGTGCTTCTTTTCCTAAGAAGGGATGAAAAGTCCCTCCTCCGACAACGGAATCTTTCACAGTCTGTTTCCTACTTGGGACGGACAGAATCGCCCCGCTCTTCATCCCATTCTAAGGTTCCCTCCATTCCAGCCACATCAGCCATCAGTAAATGTTATTAGTTTACAGAAATATATTTTTGCACATCTGAATTCCATGTCTTCTGTGCCGTTTTCCTCTGATGGTTCAAGATAGGATTAATTGAAAATTACTGTAATTTTATGCAGGTATCATTTGGGATTCCATGTAATGAAAAAATTTATATACTATCACTAAATTAAAACAAGCTATAAATTTCCTATGAAATGGTTCATGAATGGTTTAACACAATATATATATATATATATATATATATATATATATATATATATATATATATATATATATATATATATATATATATATATATATATATATATATGTGTGTGTGTGTGTGTGTGTGTGTGTCTGTATGTGTGTGTTACAGGTGTGCTTACACCAACCATGATTCTAACCTTTGCTTTTTTGGGGTGGATTCTGATATTAATGTTATTTGTGTTTGATATTTGAAGGTGTATAAACCATTTATATATTATACTGTATATGTATATATATATATATATATATATATATATATATATATATATATATATATATATATATATATATATATATATATATATATGTATATATATATGTATATAAATAATTAATATATATATTATATATAATATTTATATATACAGTATACTGTATATATACATGTGTGTGAATATATATGTATGAATATATACATATATTTATATGTCTATGTATACATAATGATAATAAAAAGATACAAGCAATCCGTTATTTTCTATCAAAGTGATAAACTGAATTTTTTTATTGAATACATCTATGGGTAAGAGAGCGGCTGTAGTTGAATGGACTTTTTTTGCGGGAAGTATCACGATCGGTATTAATCAGTAAGAAATTTTAGTCTAAATCCGCATAGACTATAATATTTGCCTGCATGGAAATGAGTTTAGTTGATTTTTCCGCGAGCAAGGGCCTTTGTTATATTTTTTCCCCCCAGTTTATCACGTACACGTGGCCACTGCTTATTTTTTACATGTCATCGTATTCTCTGCAAAAATAGAACGTCTGTAAGATGGCTCAGCGCCGCCATTAATCATGATATCCGTTTACGCAGACATCTAGGACAATATAGGCAAATTTTTGTGAATCGTTGTTTGTGGTTAAATAGATGACCAACCGTGCCCCATTTTGGGACTTCTGCCGGAAGCTGTGTGAGGGTGTGACGTCACTCTGGTACCCGTTTACACTGTTCGTGATGAATAATCTTCATTCTCTGACATTGCATCACCTTTGTCCATAGTTCTGTCTGTTTATGTCAGTGTTTCTTTGCATTGTTGTCTATATGGTACAGACACTGTAGATTCTTTGCGCGTTAAATAACAGCAAAAATAATAATGACAATAATATTTTATGACCTCTCTTCGGAAAATTGTTGCTTTTTATTTTCACTCAAGTGTATTTTGCTCATCTAATGTGAATGATACTCAGAAGAAGTATGGGATTAGAATATTATGAGATTAGTTGTGGATGGTGAAATGTCATCATTCATCTCTAAGAATTAAATGACACAGGAATGTGAAAGTATAATCATTTTGCTTTGAGACATCGTTTTATTTCAAGTGAAATTCCAGTCACTAAGTTATTGAGATTTAGTCTTGCTCATTTTGCGGTAATACGTGAAAGAACAGGCTAATTTAGTCACGATGTCTCAGTGTGAATTTTTAACTGAAATCAGAATTTGTTCTCGCTCTCCTTTCCTCTCTCACGAGTTGGAAGACATGCGGAATTTAAACGGACTGATAAAAGAATTTCTAAAACTTGACTATAAGAGATTTGTTTCAGCCATAATCTTAACCTCTATGACAATCTGAATTTCCCAGTACCTTTGTAAGATAGGTTATGAAGTCAGAAGTGGATAGTTTCTGTTGCTTCTGCACTGGAGGTTTGCCAAATTCTAGCTCACCAGAACCATGCTTTTCGGAATAAAAAAAAATACATGCAGATTAGGTTGGATTTTAAAATCTCCATATCAATCTCAGTACAACTTTTTGTGTGATGGTCGTTGGTTCAGTAGAGGGACAGTATTATCCATTCGACCCTGCTGAGGTGACCAAGCGCGTGCAAATCAAGAACAGAAATGGTTAATAGATTCAGTAATTATATATATACAGTACACACACACACATATATATATATAGTATATATGTGTGTGTGTGTGTGTATGAATGTTTGTATTATTGATTTAAGGACTTTTTTTAAGTCTAATAACTAAATTCTCAATTCCTGAGCTCCTGGATGTAGTGAATATGTAAAAACATTTTCTGTATTTAGTTAAAGTTGCATGTATTATCACAGCCTTCAGATTCGGGAAGGAAGAAAAGCTTCTTTATGCTAGAAGAGGTCACTTGCGAACTTCCCTTTTTCAGGCAAAGTAGACTTAATTATGAAGTTGTTGCCTCAAGCCGGTGGGCGGGAGACAAAAATGGAAACGTTCTTTTACACCTCTTGTCGGCGGTTACTTACTACTTTTTTAATACGAGGGAGCCTGAAATACCTTACGTAATTCCTAATCGCTCATTCCTGTAGTTATATCCTGTATATGATTCAGGAATACGCGTACCTAATCTAAAATAGATAATGCAAAACTGTTAGTGCTAAAAAGTGAAGCTTAAATATGTTTCCTTATGAAATATGATTAGGTTGAAAAGGAAGTATAAACTGTGTCTGCAAATAGCAGTGGTGCTACTTGTTTTAGGTTTTAAGATTAAGCTCCTAAGAAGTTTATCCCAAGTCTTTGGAAGGTGTGTTTTCTGCAGTATGAAAGTTGACATCGCCTAAACAGATCAACTTAGTAAGTTTACTGAACCTTGTATACAACAGTCTTTCAAGTAAACTGGAATTTTGTATAGGATGTTTTGACCTTAGCGTTTCATCACTAAAATAAGTTTCCGAGTGTTACTTTAATAACATTCAAATACCGCCGTTTCTAGTCTGCCGAATCATTTGGAATCTCCTGACGTCAAAGGAAGCTGACTTGGCCCCATGAACAGGTGACTCAGCTTCATAAAACACCTTTCCTACATTCGCTTCATTCTTGCTACAGGTTCCGTCTCATGGCCGAGGCCTGAATGCCGCTTCATTCCCTTCAGACTTTATGGGGTCTACAACAAGTCGCTTCGAAGTCATTTCTTGTATTTCCTAAGGTAAAACTTCGCATTTTACACAAATGAATGTACTGTAGTTGGTTCCAGTGTCCTTGTGCAGGTTGGAATGCTGGCAGAGTCAATATAGAACGGTCTGTGAAATTTATGCAACAGAAGTCTAGTATTAGAGGTATGAGACAGGTACAGCTTCTGTGAGACATTTCAGGACGCCGACTTTTCACTGGACATGGTCAAAAGATACATTTTTTTTTATGTGATTTATGTTTTCGCTCGCACCCTATCCCCAGATGTAATATTTAGACGCTTATTATTATTGTAATCATCATCTCCGTGAAACAGTGAGTAGTTTCCTGTCATCACTTTTTTACATTAATTCATTTTAATTCTCTTTCCTTAATGCTTGTTAGGGTAGAAAAGTCCTGACCTCTAGAAATTTGTTCTGCATGACGGTGAAGTCAAGTCTGTTTGAGTTTTGATTTCTTCTTTAGGATATCAGTCTTTCTTAGTACCAACAGCTGATTGTTGGCGGTAAGGGAATAAGAGAATGGCGTAATAACATTAAGAAACAGTCGTCCACGGTCTTACTTCATCACAAAACAGCCACAGACAAAAATGGGTCTTTCCCCGATGTTATGCGCTGGATAATCAAGCTGATGACTGAGAGATTCCTTATACTGACCTTCAGTTTGTTCTGTGATCAAGAATGCATGTGCCCGTACACACACACACACACACACATATATATATATATATATATGTATATATATATATATATATATATATATATATATATATATATATATATATATATATATATATATATATTAATCCACAAAAAGCCATTAATATTGAATTCGAATACGTGGTGAATATTTTATACACAAAGGGAATTTGTATATAACAAGTACATCTGCCCTGACTTGGATTCGAGCCTACGTTGGTACCTCGGTGACAGTTGACTTATCCAGTCAGTCATCAAGAATGATAGGAATTATTTACATTCTCCTGCACATACATATCCCTATCGAATTCATAGTCTATACTTTAAAATTGAAAGGTAGAGCATGAACGCTCAGTATTAAGTGTGTAAAACGTAGCTTCATACATGTATGCTGTTAAATCACTAATGTTGTACATAAGTAATATTTTTTTACTTTCAAATGTTAAGCCTCAAATAATCTATCTGTTCTACCACGTGTGTGCTACTGACATAGAATCATCTACATGTGAAGCCTTCGTTGTTGTCCTTGAGAACATGGTATTGTACAAGATTTCTATGATTGTGTTTTAACAGAAGAATTCTCCATTTTTACTAAGCATTAAAGCATTGAATATGAGGCATCAAGAAGAAGTTATTCCGCAGAGTAAGAGAGTCAGTATTACCTTTCTGCATAAGGATGCACATTAGACAAATTATTTGCAGATAACCTTGTATGATTTGCATCTCAAGGATGGCAGTAATAGATCAGCAACTTTAACCTAGCAGTATGCAAACAGTGAGGTGGCAGAATTTTTCGAGCTTATAGTCTCCGCAAAAACTGTATAACCAAATACAGGTATTAATGTGAGTAGAAAAAGGATTCCTTATGTAAGAAAAGATTCCATAGGCTAGTATTTGATAGGCAAACACAACTGGGATACTCATTTGGCTGATATTAAGGTCATATGTATAAAGTACTTGATCCTGTTGAGAATTCTTTCTCGTATCTCTTGGAATGATGACTGTAAACAGTACTTAGATTGTACAAATTAAGTCATGGATGTGAGATATTCACATATGTGTAGCTGCCGAGGATAAAAATCTTGAATTTTATTCACAAGTCCAGAATCTGGATAGGCAGAAGAGTTTGATCGTCTGATGAATTCTTAACACGATCAAGGTAATCTAACGGCAATAATTATAATTGTGGTAACAGTAGCCGCCATATGCATACAACGGTAGCTCTTGGTTTAACTAACATTATGTAATGCTAATCAGTCAGTCGGACAGAAAAGAAGCCATAACACTAGTGTTAGTAGTTTCCATGAAATTTCATTTCTAGGCTATGCTAGCTTTTAGCTGGATAATGTTCCCAAAGCTCCGTGGCTCCTTAACTGTTCTTGAAATGAGGGCAAAGACATCATATACTGTAGAGACCATCTGCAAATGCCTTGTCCATTCTCTTTCAAAGCAAACTAATTTTAAGGAAACTGAACCATCAGTAATATGTTCCCATTTAATTAATCACAGTAGCTCCATGGCAATTACCAGTAACCAAATACTTCAAAATTTACAATACAGAGAAAAGGGAGATGCACTTCTGTTTCAGAATATGCCACGATGCAGAATTATATGACTTAGAAAAATTGCAGCTCATTCCAGGAAGAGTTATGTAGATTATGTAGTTTTCATTGATTCCCTAAGTGTAAAGTAACCTCTATTATAAGCATCTACCTCTGGAGAATTTAGAATGACTATTTTCAGTTAATCGTCCTCGCATCATTGCTTTTCCTGAGTAAAATCGCATATAAGTGGAAAAGGCAACGACAAAAACGGACAGCCTAACAAAGAATGACAACAAAGGCAATCCAAAGAAAGCTCCTTTGTTATTTTGGGACATACTCCCGACCATGCTAATGAAAATAAAGGGTGCTTGGCAAACCTCTTGGTAGCGTCTGGTTGGTGCTAAACAGAAAATGCTCTCGCGCACGCGTGTGTGTGCAGTAATATGTCATGGCGATGGGAAACGGCTTTATGTCGTCAAAGGATTTAGAACTGTAATTATAGTGTAGGTCCAGAGATTTTTTAAAGCTAGGCAACCCTGTCTTTTCAGTGATGACTGAGTGGTCCCCATGACATGCTGGATTGTTGTCCTAGCGTTGGGAACTTTAGAACATTCTTCTCTGAGTGCCGTGAAGAGACTTATTATCTTCTCCTCAGGCCTCCCGGAGAGAAAGCTGTATTTACGACAAGTAGAGTTGTTAGGGTTGTTAAAGAGCCGGAATCCTTAAAAATATATCATTGCTGGTCTGTATTTTACCAGTGTCATGATTTTTATTATATAATTTTACGGATGTAAGGTGTAACACGGTAGATTATGTGTGGATGAGTGATAATTCCTAGAAAGTTTGTATCAAAATCAAAGACCCTCCCTCCTTACTCCCCTATAATGCAAGCCTTTTATTTATGGCTTCAGTGCCATTTCACTTAATAAAGCAGTTAAATACCTTTTTGGATTTTCAGCAGTCATTACGGGATGAGTTACCAACCCCAAGCCCTTCCCCTAGTTACAGATGAACTCACAAAAAGCTGGAAAATACTCGATCAACAAGCTACATATGAGACTCAACAGAACATGCCTGAACTGCTCAGTTTCATCTGGGGACCGTACCCTGGCTCTCTTGCAGGTGAGTATGCAAATAGGCCTATATATATATATATATATATATATATATATATATATATATATATATATATATATATTATTATTATTATTATTATAATATAAGAAGTCGTTACACAGACGACCCTTAATTTGCTCTTAGTTATTGAGAGTAGAATCGTCGCTGCATGGCCGGTCCTAGTTGACCTAGATATCAGAGCAAAGTTATCAACATTTCGAACTGTCCCTTTCTGTACCTGAAACAGACATTGAGATGGCAAGGTCGAAAGGGGCAAAGATGAGAGGCTGGGTGCCACTCCCTTAAGCAGCTTAGCCCAACTAAGCTGCTTAAAACAACCTTCTAAAGGCAGATTAAGCTGCTGAATTGTCTTTTCCTTTCGCAGGATACCTGGGAAGAGGCAACCAGATGGCTGAACACCTGGGCAAATAACACATCTTTTGCACACGGTCACCAATCTTTGCACTCAGTTAGGACACTCGGCCAAGGCCTTAAAAGAGGACAGGAGACATCTCAGTTAGTCGTGTGAGTCGCTAGGCAGTCAGTCACGATGTAGTTGGGCGTTAGCAGTTAGCAGTTTGCAGTTAGCCATACACGCGGGCAAGTGATACAAGACGCTGAGAGGTCATCCTCCACCCTTCCACCCTGATGTCCACACCAGACTCCTGACGTGGACCCAGTACTACCGTCATCCTCGAAAGGACCTACCCCGGAACCTGAGTATGATGTCAAGTGTGTGATTTTCCTTAGTCATCCTCCACCAGAGACCCACTTCCCCTAAGGTAAAGTGCGGGTACAGACATTTCAGTCACGACCGTTTGCCCTTTTGAAGTGTTCCCAAGTGCCAGTATTGTTTATTATCCTTCTGTCATTTGTTCAGTACCTTTTGCAGTGCTTCTTGTTCCAGTGTAAAGTGTTCAGTTATTCCTTGAGTCCTTGGCACCCTCAGTGCAGACTCGAGTCATATTCTGCGTTATGTTTTCCTTTACTGGCATGTAATGTGTAAATCTCTCTTGCAGAGGGACCTATTTGCAGTGGACTCATCTTGGACTGTGCCTTGCTCTTAGACATCTTGGACTGTGCCTTTCCCTTAGTCAAGACTCCAATAGGAGGATCTTCAGGCGTTGCAAGCCCTTTAACCATTCAATTACCCATTTTCCCTTCTAATGCTTTCTTTTGTAAATATAATTCCTTAATTTATCCCAAGTGTTTCCGTAACATTTCCTTATGAAGTAGAACCTTCAGCTCCTAAGATCATCCCTTGTTCTTTGTTTTTTTTATAATTTCCCTTTATGTAAGTCAGAACTCCAAGGCCAATTAAATAAAGTTTCTGTTGCCAGCCTGTAAAAATCCCATCAACCCAGGCAAATTATATTGGTTGACCAACCCAGCGCTGCCCGGAAAAACTCTAAATGACATTCGATAAGCTGTCTCTCTCTCTCTCTCCCTTTCGCCTCCCTAACACCCCCACCTTCTCTCTCTTCTCCTCTCACTCTCCCAACACACCCATCCACTATTAAAAAATTCAACAACCTAAGGCTGTGTATTCACGATCAGTTTTACCTGTCATTTCTTCTGTCAGTTCATCGAAACTGCCATTAAAACTTACATGAAGACAAGTTTGTGGGCGGAAACAGTCCACTTACTAGAACGGATGAACTGATGGTATTACCTAAATACCTTCCGAACGACTGACAGGTAGTTGCACATGTGGACAGGTTAGCACCAATTTCGTGATAGTTTGCCACTATATTTCATCTGAGAAACATCTCAGATGCTCTGATCAGAATATGAATAAATAATGTATGGGCATTATTCATGTCACTGTTAGACTCTTCAATGCTATTTGTAGGCTGTTATAGGTCCAAATCATACAATAAAAATCTGAAACAACATTTCCATGTGATACAGACAATTTGGTATAGGCCTAGGCCAATTATGCCTTTCTATGATGTGTTACTATAATGAAAGTAACCTTCTCTGTCCAGTTCATAAAAAACTGAACCAACCCCTCAGTTCTAATTTAAACTCATTCATTGATATTGTATGAGAATAGACGTCTTTTTTCAATAAGAAATATTTAGTCTACACTCTGTTACACCTTTTACTTCTTTCCTGTTATTACGTGAATTGCTGCAAGAGTTAGCCTTCCACCCCCTCATCATATTAAGAAAAATAGTGGCAAAACACTTTCCTATACGGCTAACTTCAACTCGTGATATGTTTTTTCATATTAGTTTCAGGAATGTTTTTAATATAACAATAAATTACAACTCATTATCTTTACAGTGACATTAAATTCCTTAACACAGAATTGTGTAGGAAGTTACACGTATGGCATCTATAAACTTGGTCAATTCGTACAATAACATAATCATGAATCAGACAAAATCTTTCCTTCTTGGAGGAATATTAGACAATCGGTTATTTGTTGTTTTGAATAAATACGCGTTGATAAAAGATAGAAATGAATATATATAGTTCTAATATATAACATGAACAATAATTTTATTTTCCTAAATGATGGGAATACTATTCCTTACTGTGTATAATTACATTAGCAAAAGGTATGAATTGATGTGTTGTGTAAGCTGTGAGCACTTTGAGTTACTCGAGGTGCAGTAGTTGCCATTTCTTAATTTAATCCCTATTTGCATCTAATACATTTACCCTCCAAGTGCCATTCGGAAAAGTTTTAATCTAGAATTTTCAGTCATTATCTTCCAGGTAATCAGTACCAAGCAACTTGAAAAGAAACTTATCTTCCTTATGCAGTGAAGTGTTTTGCCAATTTGCACGATAATTAATTCCAACCATCAACCACTGGAGTGTCCAAGGTGATATTTCGATTATTCCAGACCTAATTTAAACAGGCTTTATAACGAAATACTTCACCGTAACTTCACAAAGCAGTCACTATAGCAAATTCCTAAGGTAAAAACGAAGAAGAAACCAACAAATTAATGTGGAAACTCGCATTGTCGGGCTACCATAGTCTGAGGGTTTGCAGTGGGAGAAGTTTAATGACGTCACCAGAAAACTTGGAGCTTTCCGTCCAAGCTACTCATGACTCCCAGAACGTTACTGAAGAAAAGGTGGACTAAAAACGAAAATTTCATTTGTTTTGTCTGTGTTTGTAAGTAATTGTCAGGTCTGACTGGTGTGGCGATAGAAGTTATATTTTAAATTACAGTACATTGCTTTATGACTGCAGGAAAGTAATTGTAAGACAGTCAAACACGTCTGTTTAACTTTTTGGATGTACTAAACTGATTATAGGGTTTGCAGTGGAAGGAGTTTAATGAAATCATAATTATGTCTGACAGCACCTGGAAAAAAGGTGGAGCATCATGTGAAAAATGGGAATAAGCCCAGAAAACTGAAGGTAAAGGTGATGTAAAAACAAAAATTTCATTTGTTCTGTATGTGTTTGTATGTCTGTCATGGGGTAGGGTTATGATTTTGAGTTATAAACCTTTCTGGGGTGACATAGGGGCCGTGTGCAAAATTTGTCTGGGTCTGTCAAGCAGTTTGGTTTTCTACAGTACACAAACATACAAACATTCACACACACACACACACACACACACACACACACACACACACACACATATATATATATATATATATATATATATATATATATATATATATATATATATATATATATACATACATACATACATACATACACACACACACACACACTCTCTCTCTCTCACCAGCATGTATGTAAGTATGGTAAAATAGTTTTTCAGTAAAATATTTTTTGACGACGCAAATAACCGAGATTCCCCCAGGGACCCTTTTCATTGGTCCCATTTCCGGGGAGTTCTTCATCGAGTTGTTCTGACGTCAGGTAGCGATGATACTGCTGAGTCATCATTTATGACTGAATTCTTTCTCAACGGGCATGAAGGAATGTGAGTCACCCTAACAGGGTCTTTTAAACATCGTTTTATGACAATTGGAGAAGGGGAATTTTAACCTTTGTTCGGTTGTAATTGAAGGGCCAGCACCTTCTCGATATAAACCCCGGGTTCAAGACCATTGCACCATCTCTCTTCCTCCAGTAGCTCGTGACGTCGCGGTGTCATGATTATTTTAGGGTGTTACTAAGAGTCTGTTCACAGAGGGCGGTTTCAACCGCACAGGTCCGGACTGCCGAGTCAGTGACAACGCACAATGGTGTACTGTACACATGAGCAACTGCTGGGTTTTGTTAACGCTGCGACCACTGCACGATCTGAGTTTTCCCAAGGTCCTTCAGATATATTTGAAGGACCTTGAGTTTTCCTTTGCTACCCTGCGGCACCTCGGCGATTCAAGATACACGTATTTACTAGTGTATTTTCAGCTGATAGCCAGGTTAAGCCTACGGCAGACATTAATGGAGACTGGTCTCTTCGACACCGAACTTTTCATTGGTGACAGTGAACGTCCACCCATTAGGGACATAGCTGAGATGACCATTAGGACAAAGTAGTGAAGGAAAAGTGTTAGGAGGAAGTAGTTGGAATTTTGTCAATTCGAAGAAACTCTGGACCCCCCCCCCAACAAAAAAACTGTAGTTCAGTTATTTGCTCATTTTACTAAATTTCTAAGTTTGCACCCTTCACATTGTATCATTTTATCCTACAATGCAACTCTACCTTCATGACTGGAATAATCTGCATACTGTTCTCTTGCAGGTGTAGCCGACATGCTTCCCATCGGTGCATTTCCTGCAGACAGCTTTATCAGTGGTGCCTCAAAAAGCGTATCTAAGTACTTATAACCGTCTCGTGCCCTTTCATGGTTACGCAAATTGCGGCATGCATGTATTATATTCTCAGCAAAAAACATATCTGTTTATAAATATATATATATATATATATATATATATATATATATATATATATATATATAGCCTACTGTATATATAAATATATAATATAGATATACAGGTGTATGTATAATTAGATACATGTTACATTTACGTAACATAATAACCATAATTTTTTTTTGTTCATAATAATTTTATCAGTCTAATATAAGTCTTTCTTTCCTTTCCACTATACGGAGAATGATCGGTTACGAAATTACCAATAAAAAGGGATACAGGCAGTTTCTTACGGAAGTACCGAGGGACTGGTTTGGATGAAGGATGCGTTGGCTGAACCGGACAGTTCCAGAAACCAAAGGCCCTATATAAGGAAAGAGAAGAGGTCGTGACGGGGAGACAGAGACAGACACTAGAGGGGTAGGACGGGAGAAAGGTGCAAGAGCGTAGGGGTATAACTCTGTTTGTACTGTAAACCAAGTGAGTAATATAAATGGTGGAAAAACAGATTCTGAATTAGTGTGAGGTTAATCAGGCACGAGTGGAGCCGAGTACATATATAATATGTAATTACTGTAGGGCTGGTTTATTGCCTAAAAAAAAAAAAACAAAGGTGTCCACTTGTCTGTTATTAACAGTAAGTTAAGTGCTTACGAAAATTTAGTGAGTTGCATTACCATAGTGCGTGAGTATGTGCACCTCCCAGTAAAGTCCTAGTGTCTCTGTTCTCCCTAGCAAGCAAGGATAGGGTAGGAGAGTGATATTCGAGAGAAGTTTGTATTTTTTTTTAGATTTAGCTCTTTCCTCCTGTGTAAGATGGGATTTACACTAAGAAGGGTAGTACACTAATACTAGCTAAGTAACTGGAGATATGCCTGGAAATGTACTAAGGCTAGGAACAAATTAGTTCAAGGTAGGCTTGGCAGGATTTAGGCTATGTATCGTGAGTTTGTTACTAAATAGGGAATACCTGTATATACCATTGGTGAGTAGTTCATGGTAGGGAAGATAGTGATTTTGTTCAATCCTGATTGGCCTAGTGAAGTAGGAATTTGTAACTAATGGAAGTTATTACTAAATTAAAGTTTTGGTGCAGGTTATTGTATACAAAAACTGGTAAAACTGGTATTGCATTATCAGTGGTAAGAGTTTAAAATGTTATATATTGTCTCCAAAGTATGTCATCCGCTATTCCTTGGTTTGGGAGGACGTTTATTAGTAAATGCATTAATATTTTTTTTTTATAAATAAATTTATTAACTATTAAAGCTGTTCTTAATTCCACTTCCTAATTCCTAGCCAGTAAAAACACTCCGGAGGGTCTCGTCACTTGCTGATGAAAACCATCCACCGACAATATTGTGGCGCCTGAACAGGGACCCTTATCCGGTGCTGGCTTGGAGTGGAATAAATGAAGATGGATCTGGAGAAGTTGATTCGGCTGGGTAAGGAGATTGGTTTAGAGGGTGAAGAGCTGAGAGCATTTATCGCAGAGAAAGAGAAAGCTGAAATGGAGCGTCATGAGAGAGCAGAGGCAAGAGAATTGAAAAAGCTGGAAATACAAGCAGCTCAGACTCAGGCTCAGGCTCAAGCAGTTCAAGCTCAGGCTCAAGCAGAGGCCCTTAAAGAAGTAGAGTTAGCTAAGGTTAAGGCTGAAGAGGAAATAAGAAAGGAAGAGTTAAGGCTCAAACTGGCTCGTCTACCTGGGTCCTCCGATGGAACTACAAGAGGCCCAGAACAAGCTAAGCTACCCAAGTTACCAGTGTTCAACGATAAAACTGATGACATTGATGCTTACCTCCAAAGGTTTGAGAGATTTGCTACCAGTGCTGAATGGAAGAATGAGGTTTGGGCAATTAGCTTGGCATCCCTACTTCAAGGTAAGGCATTGGAAATTTACCATCAGTTAACTGCTACAGATGCAGAAAGTTATGAACAGGTAAAAGCTGCTCTTTTAAAGGGTTTTGATTGTACTTCTGAAGGATTCCGTAAAAAATTTCGTAGTTCAAAGTTGGTTAGAGGTGAAACAGCTCAACATTTAGCAGCGCGTATGAAAAAAATTGTTGCATAGATGGTTGGAGATGGATGAATGTAGTAAAGACTTTGATTCCTTTGAGGATTTAATTTTGAGGAACAATTTTTTTTGAAGCTTGTGACCGTAATTTAAGTATTTTCCTTAAAGAAAGGGAAGTCGAAATCCCTTCAGGAAGTGGTGGCAAGTGCTGACAGATATATTGAGGCTCATGGTTATCCTGTGCAAAAATTTCCCAGTAAGTCGGTGATTACTCCGGAGGTGCAAAGTAAAGTCTGTAGTGGTAATCCGCCTAATTTGTCAGGTTCAAGTCTTAACTGTTTTGTTTGTGGAAAGATTGGACATAGGGCAAAAGATTGCTATTACAAAGGTAGTGGTGGCAGAAAAATAAGTGCACCTGAAAAGAAAGGTAAGGCTTCAGCTGCTGTGCTGAAGGAACAAGTTATTCCCAAGGACAGTAATGGTTCTAAAGGTAAGAATCAAGCTGATAGCTCTGAACATGCAGCTACTTTTGTCAAAGTTGATCCTAAAGAAATTATGAATGCCGATGGCTGGATTATTAAAGAAGGGAAAGGGTTTAAAGTAGTTTGTGGTGGAAGTAGTGCCAGTGAAAGGGAGAAACTAAATACAGCCCCTGGGGAAGTTGAGGGAACGCCCGTGTTAGTGATGAGGGACACCGGCTGCACTACTGTATTAGTAAGGAAAAGCCTGGTAAACAAGGATAAGTTTACAGGTAAATTAATTAATGTTGTTATGGCTAATTCTGAAGTTTGTGTATCAAGAAGCTGAAATTTTTGTGAAGTGTCCGTATTTTACAGGTAAAACCTCGCAGCTTGTTTGGAAAACCCATTGTATGATTTAATCATTGGTGAAATACCTGGGGCAACTCTAGGCCAGGACTTGGATAGTTATGCTGGTGCAGTTACCACAAGAAGCCAGCAGACCAAGAAGACCCTAAACTCAAAGTAACTGAAGTGTTGGATCTCATGAAAACTAAGTCCATCAGGAAACTCAGGAGGAAGACACTAGCCTCATGAAGATAAAGTCGTACGCTCGAGAAGGTCGGGAGTTCAGCAGAAGAAATGGAAGTGAAGTTTCAGGGTATATTTTTAAGAAAGGAATCCTTTATAGAAAGGTAAAGGTAGGAGACAATTTTAAAGAACAGTTAATTATTCCTAGTGCATTCAGATCAACAGTATTGGAACTGGCCCACTCAGGATTGATGGGTGGTCATCTTGGTATTGACAAAACCAAAAATAGGATTTTGGATAAATTCTACTGGCCTGGTGTTATTCGAGAAGTAGTTAGATATATTAGGTCTTGTGATATTTGCCAACGTACTGTAGACAAGGGTAGAGTGGGTAAAGCTAGGTTAGGAAAGATGCCTGTAATAGGGGAGCCTTTTGCTAGAGTGGGGGTTGATTTAGTGGGTCCTATTGAACCTAGATCCTCAAATGGCTCAAGATATATTTTAACAGTTGTTGATTTTTGCAACAAGGTATCCTGAAGCGGTAGCTTTATCTAGTATTGATTCATTGGCGGTTGCAGAAGCATTACTAGAAATATTTTGTAGGATTGGTATACCACGAGAGGTTTTGTCTGATAGAGGAACACAATTTACTTCTGAAATCATGGACGAATTTTATAGGTTATTATCTATTAGGATGATTAACACTACTCCTTATCATGCTATGTGTAATGGCCTGGTGGAGAGATTCAATGGTACTCTTAAGAAAATGTTGAAAAGGATGTGTAGCGAACAACCAAAGGAGTGGCATAGATTCTTGGCACCATTATTATTTGCCTATAGAGAGGTACCTCAGTCTAGTACTAAGTTTTCGCCTTTTGAGTTGGTCTATGGCCATACTGTTAGGGGACCTTTAACATTTCTTAAGGAATTGTGGACAGAGAATATTGAAGAACCCGAGGTGAGGACATCTTACGAATATGTTCTTAATCTAAGAGAGAGACTTGAGGATACTTGCAGGTTAGCTAGTGAAGGACTTCATAATGCTCAAGATAAAGCTAGGAAGTATTATGATCTGAAAACTAAAAATAGGAAGTTAAAAGTTGGTGATGATGTTCTTTTATTGCTGCCAACTAACAATAATAAGTTATTGCTTCAGTGGAAAGGGCCTTATAAGGTAACTAAGGTTTGCAACAGACTTAACTATGTCATTGATGTGAATAATACTCCCAGGAAATTTCACATAAATATGTTAAAACGATATGTTTATAGGGATCCAGAAGAGATACTTAAGGCTTCTTTAGCAGTGTTGGAAGGAGACTTGGTTGGAGAGGCCTATACAACACCCAATCACACTCAGCAGGAAACTTGGAGGATGTTAATCTGGATGAGCACCTGACAGAATCGATGATAGCTGACGCTCGCAAAATGTGTAAAACATTCCAAGACCGTTTCACAGATGTCCCAGGAAAAACACCAAAACAAGTTTGTCACATTGAATTGGAATATCCCGATGTCGTAAGAGCAAAACCTTATCCCATTCCGTATCACTTACAGGCAGTGGTAAGTAAGGAACTGGAAAATTTGAAAGATTTAAATATTATTGAACCTTCAAACTCTCCCTATTCTTCCCCAATGTGTGTAGCTCCAAAGAAAGATGGAAAGGTTAGGTTATGTTTGGATCTGAGGCAGCTAAATAAAGTTGTTAAATTTGATGCAGAACCAATGCCAGAGGTAGATGATATACTCACTAAAATTGCTGGTAGTAAATACTTTGCAAACTGGATTTGACCAAAGGTTACTGGCAGATTTCATTAGCAGAGGAGAGTAAACCATATACTGCTTTTGCAACCTGAGAGGACTTTACCAATTTACAGTATTGCCATTTGGCTTAGTAACAGCACCTGCCATATTTAACAGATTGGTGAGGGAACTGTTTGGAGATTTAAATAATGTAGAGACCTTCTTTGATGATATTTTAATTCACACAGAAACCTGGGATGAACACTGTGTCCTGTTGCAAGAGGTTCTGGTAAGGTTGAGAGATGCCAATTTGACTGTCTGGCCGAGTAAAACTGAAATTGGAAAGAAAACCCTTGAATATTTAGGCCATATAGTAGGAGATGGCTGTATGGGCCCAACACCCGAAAAGATAAAAGCCATTCAAGAAGCTGCTGTACCACTGACAAAAAGGGGGGTTCGATCCTTTCTAGGTTTAACTGGTTATTATAGAAGGTACATTCCACGCTATGCAGAGATTGCTGTGCCACTAACTAATCTCACAAAGAAGAATGCTTCAAATAGGGTAGTATGGGGTGAGAGTGAGGATAAGGCATTCAGAGAATTGAAGGAAAGTCTAACTAAAGGACCTATTCTGAAACTTATAACTTTCCAGAGACCCTTTATTCTTCGTACAGATGCATCCAGTACTGGGCTTGGAGCGGTACTTTTACAGGAACATGAGAATGAGAAGTGGCCAGTCTTTTATGCAAGTAGGAAACTCTCGGAAGTGGAGCAGAGGTATGCTGTAATCGAGAGAGAATGTTTGGCAGTAGTATGGGCTACCAAGAAGTTCTACCCATATTTGTATGGCAAGCAGTTTATCTTGGAAACGGATCACCGTCCGTTAACATATTTAGATACTGCAAAACCCCTTAATGGAAGATTAATGAGATGGGCTCTTCACCTTCAACAGTTTAAAATGAGTATACATTACATTAAGGGTAGTGATAATGTGGGGGGAGATTACTTAAGCCGACTGTAATGTTACGAAAATTCAAGAATTTTCTTTTCCATATGGGGAGGCGATGTTACATTTACGTAACATAATAACCATAATTTTTTTTGTTCATAATTTTATCAGTCTAATATAAGTCTTTCTTTCCTTTCCACTATACGGAGAATGATCGGTTACGAAATTACCAATAAAAAGGGATACAGGCAGTTTCTTACGGAAGTACCGAGGGACTGGTTTGGATGAAGGATGCGTTGGCTGAACCGGACAGTTCCAGAAACCAAAGGCCCTATATAAGGAAAGAGAAGAGGTCGTGACGGGGAGACAGAGACAGACACTAGAGGGGTAGGACGGGAGAAAGGTGCAAGAGCGTAGGGGTATAACTCTGTTTGTACTGTAAACCAAGTGAGTAATATAAATGGTGGAAAAACAGATTCTGAATTAGTGTGAGGTTAATCAGGCATGAGTGGAGCCGAGTACATATATAATGTGTAATTACTGTAGGGCTGGTTTTATTGCCTAAAAAAAAAAAAAAACAAAGGTGTCCACTTGTCTGTTATTAACAGTAAGTTAAGTGCTTACGAAAATTTAGTGAGTTGCATTACCATAGTGCGTGAGTATGTGCACCTCCCAGTAAAGTCCTAGTGTCTCTGTTCTCCCTAGCAAGCAAGGATAGGGTAGGAGAGTGCACCTCCCAGTAAAGTCCTAGTGTCTCTGTTCTCCCTAGCAAGCAAGGATAGGGTAGGAGAGTGATATTCGAGAGAAGTTTGTATTTTTTTTTTAGATTTAGCTCTTTCCTCCTGTGTAAGATGGGATTTAAACTAAGAAGGGTAGTACACTAATACTAGCTAAGTAACTGGAGATATGCCTGGAAATATACTAAGGCTAGGAACAAATTAGTTCAAGGTAGGCTTGGCAGGATTTAGGCTATGTATCGTGAGTTTGTTACTAAATAGGGAATACCTGTATATACCATTGGTGAGTAGTTCATGGTAGGGAAGATAGTGATTTTGTTCAATCCTGATTGGCCTAGTGAAGTAGGAATTTATAACTAATGGAAGTTATTACTAAATTAAAGTTTTGGTGCAGGTTATTGTATACAAAAACTGGTATTGCATTATCAGTGGTAAGAGTTTAAAATGTTATATATTGTCTCCAAAGTATGTCATCCGCTATTCCTTGGTTTGGGAGGACGTTTATTAGTAAATGCATTATTTTTTTTTTATAAATAAATTTATTAACTATTAAAGCTGTTCTTAATTCCACTTCCTAATTCCTAGCCAGTAAAAACACTCCGGAGGGTCTCGTCACTTGCTGATGAAAACCATCCACCGACAATACACATGCATACACTCCGCATTATGCTATTTGATGAAATATCATCCTACATCAGTGCAAGTAAATCGTCAAATGATTTTTTGGTCATTCTCGGTTTTGGATACAGTGTCATGTACATACCAAACGCACTTCCACTTCCACAATGATACTGAATGAACCGCTCGGGTATTACGGGTAACCGCCGTAATGTGCACGACCACCACTTTTTGCAACCGTGCGATTACCGCTGCGGTCACCGCCTCGCGTGAACAGGTCTGGAATGATATTGTTCAGTTTGTGTTAATCACATCCTTTCAGAGGATGTTCACTCTCTCTCTCTCTCTCTCTCTGTTTCATACACGTGGCCTTTATTCAGGTGAGGTAACAACTTTTCTTTCCTTCAAATATATATATATTATATATATATGTATATATATATATATATATATATATATATATGTATATATATATGTATATGTATATATATATATATATATATATATATATATATATATATATATATATATATATATATATATATATATCAAGTCATAACAGGTTTTTAAAAGAAATAAGTACGTACCAATCCACCCTTGCCTAATATTTGAACATCGGTTATTCACAAACACATGCGTGTATATGTAAGTATACAGTATATATGTATATATACTATATATATGTGTGTGAATTATGTATATATATGTGTTTGTGTATAACATCTCTGACATATTCTGTATATCACAAAATTGTTAATATTCTTTGAAGGAAGAAAAGTTCTTGTTACCTCAGCTTGATAAAGACCACGTGTATGAGAGACAGGCGCGGGGGGCGGGGGTGGGGGGGAAGGGGGTGGGACTTCGTTGATTGGTTTAAGAGCTTAACAATTTTTATCCTACCCTTTTCTGACCTACCAATCTACCTTCTCTCTGTTTAACTTTTGTAATCCCTTCAGAATGAAAATACCATTGCTGTCCTGTGCCTCCTTGCAGATAATCCGTGAGAAATGGAAGGGAGCTTGCACCGCATTTAATACATATGTCCCCTATGTACATCCAGTGGTTGATTTCCATACTCCCAGTTATCCAACTACTGATGCCCTTAGGTCATAACAACAAAGCAAGACCCCTGCCTGTAGACTGTCTTAGGAGTTACACTTAACGCCTTGACCAGTGAAACACCAGAATCTGCCATAGACCAGCCAACCTAAAATTTCAAATTCAACAAATGAAAGTCCTGTTCTCCTTTGGCCCTCCTTCGAGCATGCTTCTGTAGGCTTATATGAAGAAAACTTGAGAGGGAGACATCAGCTGCATAAAACTTGAGTCCTGTGATGATTTGGTCGCAGCTGGCAGCCACTCATGTGGAGAGTGAACGATTGAGGCTCCAGGAAGACGCTGAGAAGCCCTGAGGGTGACCCACTCTGATGCTACACAGAACCCCCTTCGTACAGCACTCCTTTGGAAGACATCATTCAACCAGCTGGCCTCTCTCCTTCCGCCGGACCTGACTCTCCTGTGCCATCTCCGACGTGAGAAATCTAGTCTAAAATGCAGAGCCAAAAGAATGACTAGAATTGCACAAAACCAAAAGTACCCACATTAATGCAGTGGAGACAATGTGAAATAAAAGGGAAGTAAAAGAGTCAGTGGTTTACAAAGTAATGCGGGGGAACTTTTATTGAAATTCCTACGTGTTGTGATAAATCCACTGTTACTAAAAGTGTCTTCATAAAAACGATTGTGGGTGCTGTAACCTAGTGTGATTAAGCTCACTGCTGGTTCTAGGTAAAGATGATATCCCTAGAAGTTACAAAATCTTTGTTCCTTTAAGGGCATTATTGTTAGGTTTGTCATAATTTGGCCGTGTAATTTTTGTTCAAATACTGAACGTTATTCTATTAGTAATTAGTGAGAGTGTTGACGCCGTAAATCCTGAATGTAATCATTTGTCAGGGAGATATTTTTATGTGTACGATCACATCGTGATGAAAATCCTATTATACTGTATTTAGCTTAATTCAGAAATAGTGTGAGGTAAATGAAACCCTCAAGAGAATCTTGAGACAGAGTGCCACATTGTAAAGTTTACAGCATAAGAGCTAAATTATATATCTTTTTGTGAGTTGAGCTAAGTAATTTTATGTAATGTTTAAGTTTAGGGATGTACCTGATGTAAATGGTTGCATGGTTGACTTAACATAGTCTGGAGTCACTTGATACGTACGATTAGGGATCATAGCTCTGTTCGATATATTACTTCTGCTGTCATAATAGAATTGCAGTTCACTGTTGCATTTAAGCTGACTTTGTGAAAAGTGTGATGTAAAGGATACGGAGTTAAAGTCTTTGTTAAATTTCCTCCCTGTGAGAGAAATAACACAAATTGATCTGCGTTAAATAAATACCGTATTATTTAATGCAGTCATTTGCACTAGCATAAATTCACCATAGTTATGCACGTACTCATCACATGTGCAAAGTCAGTGAAAGCGATACGATTTAATGATTCATAACAGAACCCCTTCTCCAAATGAATCGGGTCAAGTTGTTGAGAATAGTGTTTGTTGAGAACATTATTCTTAACATTATTTTGTTATTTGTTGTAATTATGTAATTATATAATCCATTGTTCCTTGTCTTCTTCTTGGGTAAATCTATTTGTTACCCAGTGATAAATTGTTATTGTAATATATAAATTATTAACTGTCGTTTGCTCTTGAAAGGAAACCCAGCATATTGTTTATTTCGTGTTGATGGTAAATCATTTCAAGCGTAAACTGCCTGATGACTCTTTCGGAACTACTGCTGGTGGCAGGGTTGGCCGATTTAAATCATGATGATTTTAATCAGTGATTTAAATCAAGATTGAAATCAAATGGTTTTTTTAAAAAAAGCATTGATTTAAATCAATATTTACTTCTGTCCCAACCAACATGGAATTTAAAGGAAAAATGTGAAAACAAACTAACACATAATTACACCTACTTGATATATTTCTGAGGAATAGAACACTAAAAACTTAAAAACTTCCTTTTGCAATACAAAAAAATTTCCACAGTCCATTAAATCAAAGGTTTTACTTGCAAAGAACTGTACCTGTTTCTGAGGAGTAGAATAGTAAAGCACTTCCTTTTACAATACAGGATAACAAGAAAATTAACACCCAAACTACTACATAGTCCTGACATGATATATACAGGAGCAGAACATAGAGATGATGCAATCCTGGCCAATGGCTACTGGGCTGCTTGACAGGTTCAAACACTTTGTAACCAAGTGAGAGATGATGCAACATTCCGTAAAAAAAAATCCAAAATGTGTTTTAAACTAATGTATAGATATATATATATATATATATATATATATATATATATATATATATATATATATATATATATATATGTAGAGAGAGATAGAGAGAGAGAGAGAGAGAGAGAGAACTTTCCAATTACAGTATTTTTATGCTGATTAATAAAAAAAAAACATCTGATTTAAATAAAAAAATCTGATTTCAATCGAAAAATTCGGAATTTTTTTTTATTTTATTTTTTTAAATAAAAAAAAATCACCAACCCTGGCTGGTGGTCTAAAGGGGCCCAAAGACGATACGACCGGCGAATCAAGTTCCGTTCTAACTCCGGTATCCGTGTTGCCCTTAGACATTAGGATTTACTTCAGTTTGCCGAAACCTGGCAGAGCGAGAACATGGCCGTTCTGCTCAGTGATGACGCTGTAGACCGCGCTCTTGCAACAGCAACGGGAAAGTCCCAGCGAAAAGGGGAATCTGGATTAAACAATGGTGCAGAAAAAATGAATTATCTCACGACTGTTTGTTTAATGAACTAGTATTTTACCCTGGTGACTGGTTTAATTACCCTAGAATGGACGAGCAGACCGACATGGAATTATTATATATGGCCCCCCCTTCTTATTGTAGAAATAAAAAACACACTTGTATGAGACAACCGAGAGGTTGCTGGCTACACTCCGCTTCCGCGCCACAAGTCGTTCCTTGGGGTATTTATCCGAGAGACGTAAAGCAATCATTCAAGTTATGCAACACGAGTTTACAAAGGTAAAAATAACTATGTTGCATACACAACGTCTTGCAGGTCTATGATCCGTTAAAGCAGAATAGGCCCTTAAACCTACGTTACTGTGGCCAAGCAAGAGTAAAATTTTCAGCTTTTTTGTGCATAAAATTTTTAATTTATACAGGGAAAATTGAAATATTATTGTAAATATTATCATAAACTTTTATTTCATGTACGAAAAATAACAATGTAATTTAAACGATAGTACTAATACATAGCCTACATACACACATATATAGGCCTATATGTGTGCGTGTGATCCTGTGTGGTTAGATTTTAGTCACGTTACTAGTGTCGACGGGGATACATATGAGATTGCTTTCAGATCTCACATAACTTCAATTTTACTTTAGATTTGCTGACTGATAAGTCTTATTAAGGCATAAGGTGCTCTGGTAAATTTTTGCTTTCCCTTAGAATTAAATTTCATTTATATCTTCAGGGTTTCTTGAAACATCTTGGAGGATTAGAGAAGGAAAACCCCTTCTGACACACAAAATTCCTTCTTCCATCAACAAGCCAAACCATGTGAAAGTTACCTTTCACACGGAAGTTTAACCCTTCATTCTTCCATATTTTTTTTTTCAAGATGGCGCCCAACGTGGGGCTCGAGTAAGAAATTTGGTTGCTGGTTGGTCTCATGGAGCGGAGGTTTGACGGAGAGAATATCGAAAGTCATAGTTTTCAATTTTAATCGGTGTTTTCATTTTTCATATTTTGTTTACAACTGAAGCTGCCACTGAGCGTTACCTAGTTTATTTTTTGGTCTTGGTATTATCATGAGGCTGTCAATTCTAGGACATTCTTATGTTAGAGATTTGGAGCTGAGAGTTTATAGCTCTATAACTCAAACTGAATCGGCATTCTTTGATGTAGTTTCTTGGTTTCCCGGGTGCCACATTTTCTTACTTTTTGGATAATTTAACCCCCAGAAGACGTTTTCACTTATAACCCCGATTACTTGTTAGTATAGGCTACTTAGGAGGTGACGATTTAAAGTCTCGTGTTGATTTGTGAGTTGTAAAGAATAACTGCAAAGAATTTTATAAGGTTCTGAGATCCAGATTACCAAGGTCTTATAAAATTGCTTCTCAAAATGAACTCCGACTTTTTGAAAGGTGAAATCAATTTGATAGCCCTTGCGTGGAGAAATTCAAGTTGATCAGGTGTTATCTCAATAAATTCAACAAGTTGACTTTCAAGAACTATTTGTTCAGGTAGAGGGTCTGGATAGATTAGATACTATAAGGCTATATAGGGGCGCCTTATATTTAAACTCGGTTGGTTCGGATCTTCTCCTTGAATTGATCTGTGATTGTCTGAAGTATTATTTTAAAAGCAATCAACGAAGATGTCAGAACTACTGCTTTTGATAAATTCTCGGAAGTACATCCGCAGTCAAGTGACGAAGAATGTTTATAAATTAGAACTGAGGAGTTAAAAGTGGGTTCTGATGTTGACCGGCGCTCACTTGTCTCGAAATTTCATGGATTTGCTGCAGACCTGAAGATTTATGATTCTAAAATAATGCAGTTTTTATGGGCATATGAGGAAAATGAGTCAAAACTGAATAATGAGTTAAAAGCTTGCGAGAGCTAATCTGATAAAATAAATAACTTTTTGCAACTCTTGAAGCTATTAAAGATTCAGTTCCTCCTCATTCATCAATTGATGAAGCAAGAAGCCTTTTGAAAAGCCCTGCAGCACCTTTACCAGTATTTAAAAGTGAAGAGCGTGAAAATATTGAGAAATTTCTCTCAGAAATTGAAGAGGTTATTAAAACCTTCAAATACACTTTGAGAGACAAATTACAGTTGTTGAAGCATCCATACTGCTAAATTCACTAAAAACAGACAGACAGACGTATGAAGATCCAAATTTAATTTTAAGGTTTACTTTAGCATCCCCTATGTTTCAGAAGTTTACCTTAATAAACAGTTGTTAGATATGAAATGTCTTACAAAACTGATCCATTTGCTTACGAAGGTCAGATGAAAAATTTCATTTAATCTGTTAGGTTGTTGAAAATAGAAGTGGATGATTTTTTGAACTACACTTTTGGAATGGCATGAACAGCACCTTCCAATCTCAGTAAATAATGCCAATAAGTCGAGGCCCTCTCTTACAGAAATTAATGTTAACATTTTTGAAGCATGGACAGAAAATTGATAATAAAGTTAAAAGTTTCCCAAAACTTAAGATCCTGTTAATCTAGTCTCTATGTCAATGTTGGTATGCAGCCTACTATGGTGAAGTGCTCTTTATGTGCTTATGATAGAGCAACTGATGATCACCAAATTTTCAAGTGCCAGTTTATGATAGTAATAAGGCAAAGGTGGACAAGGTGAAAGAGAGAGAAAGTTGTTTAAAGTGTGCCAGTTCCTCTCATTCTACAGGATTGTACAAATTTAGATTTCATGGGGAATGTGGAGGTTGTCATGGCAAGCATTTCACATTTCTCTGCATCAAAAATAAAGATTTCCCCAACATATCTATGCTCCTTTAGAGTGGTATAGATATGTTGATATTTTAGCTGTTTTACCAGCTGGTATTGCTGTAAACGATTTCCTTTCTAATTTGAATAACCAGGTACCATTCATTAAATTTAATTTAGAATTAGAAAAAGACAATTACCTCCCCTTCTTAGATGTTTTAATGCACAGAGAACCATTCCAATGGAAATTCAGTATTTATAAGATACCAACCAACAACTTAACTTTATGTCCATTTTTATTCAGGCCACCACCTTAAATATCAAAATATAAATTTTTTCTTCTATGTTTTTACGAGCATTGCGCATTGTTAGTCAACAGTATTTGGATCAAGAAATCGAATACATAAGAAAAATAGGGACAGATTTATGTTATCCTTCACATATACTAGATATTTGCTATAATAGAGCCCACAAAAGGTTTTAGAGTGAAAGAAACATGGAGAAAGAAACCCCTAACAACATTCTTAGCTTGCCTTTTTTTCAGTGGTTTTGAACCATAAAATCATTGTTAAAATCTTTTAATGTCAACCTTGTTTTTTCCTATAACACCACACTAAAAGGGATGTTAATAAAAAAAAATAGCCCTAAGGAAAGCAACAGCATAAAATTTCATGCTTGGACTGCCCTTCTTTTTATATTGCCCAATCCAGTAAGGATTTAGAAGTACGAATTAAACAGCGTAAGTATTCTGTCAAAACTGGGCAAATATCCAATAATAGTAATAATAATAATAATAATAATAATACCCTTTATTGCGGCTCAGGGCCATATACATGGAATATACTAATACAACACATAAGGTAACATGATAAAAATAATCATCGGCAGTATCCATACAGTTGCTGAAGAAGTAGAAAAAATAGAATTCATAATAATGGTAATGACGGTAATTATATGGAGAATAATAGTAAAGAAAAATGTATTAAAAATGATAACAATAAAAAATACATATTGCAGACGATTAACTTCCAGCTGGGGACCTTAGGCGGTTACAGAAGTCAGGTCCAGAAGGCAAAATATGAATATTGAAAATGGCAAAAATCTACAATGATATTAATCACAGTAATAATAAAAAAGTAAAAATACCAATAAATAACAAGAAAGGTAGAAATATAATGGTAATAATAATACTAAAGACAGATTCTGCAGATGACACTTCATATTGCAAAAATAGAGAATAAGTCATTTAAGGAACAGAGGCCTCATTATCCCATCTTTCCCACAATTTAGATCTTCTGGCCTCACCGCTCAGGATGCTTTGTATGAGCGAATTGCTGCTGTTTCTCAGTCGGTGATCAGACTGGACATTGTTCGCCTCACAATGATTTTCAAATTATCCAGGAGGTTTTCTGTGAACATCTGCGTGGCGGAGTGATAGCGAGGAATGTTTGTGAGACGTCTCAGAATGTCATTGTGAACAACAGTGATACGTCTCATGGTCTCTCGGGTATAGGTCGTCCAAAGGGAACACCCATATATTCCGTAGCAGTATGAGCGGAAGAGCAGCAGTTTCGTTTCTCAGTGACAGAAGGCAAACCTCCTTGTAATCATGTTGCCAGTTGCACATATTTGACGACGCCTCTGTTCTATATCTGCCGTATCTTTTAGGTCGTCCGTGATAATGTGGCCCAAATATGGAAATTCATGCACGAATTCCAGACGATGATTTCTGAGGAAAATTTATGGTTCTGCAATGTGCTTAAGCGATCTCGGGAGCAGCGACATACACTGGGTCTTGATTTCGTTGTATAGGATATCAAATTCCTCTGCATATTGGCGGCAGGTGTCGTTGAGTCGCTGGAGACCTTGCACTGATGGGGAAATCAGAACCATATCGTCGGCGTAACAGAGGTTGTTTATTGTTGTTTTGTTGATAGTGCATCCGATTGGGATGTTTGACATTCAGGGCATCTGTGTACGTTTTAAACATTTATGGAGAGAGAATGCCCCCTTGCCGGAGCCCGTTTAGGGAGCCAAAGGTGTACGACAATACGTTACCCTATTTGACACAGATTGCTGTGTGGAGAACCAACAACATAAAATGCCAGTTAGATATAGAGGTGTTCCTCGTTTGTTCAGCTTCAGGAAGAGCTTCAGGTAGTTTACTCTGTCAAATGCTTTTCTCACATCTACAAAACAGGAGAGGCTGCTGATAGGTAAATTATCAGGATGTACAGTAGATGCAGGTGTCGGTTGAGTGGTTTGCTTTAAAGCCGAACTGGTTGTCAGTAGTGTGTAGAAAGGGGAAAAGTCTCACCAGAAGAACGGACTCAAGTGTCTTCGACGCAATTGTAGTAATTGCAATCGGCCGATAATTGCCAGGGTCAGCTGCATCCTTTAGCTTGTTTTTTATTAATGGTATTAAGTGAACTAAGAGTAGGTTTTCTGGGAGAAACTGGTGAATTATGCACGCATTGAATAGAACAGCTAGCAAAATGTAAATTATCAGGTGGCAGAATTTGAAAGCTTCAGCAGGCAGACCATCACAGCTGGGCGATTTATTAGGTTAGTTGTTTATGGCATAGCTGACGTTACCTGGCATAATACGATCGACGAAACGAAACTGAATATTATCAGTAAGGAGGTTATTTACATCCCTTCGGGGGTCTTGATCGTTTATCAATTCAGAATAGTGCTGAAGTGATCGCCCACATTCTTGCGAGAGCCTCGTCACTGACGGCTTCTCCTACTCTATGTGATAGCTTTTTAGTTTTGGGATTTAGGGATTGAATGTCCTTCCAAAGACGAGGGTAATCGCCAGATTCTAATTTTCTAGACATTGCATCAGCTCTTAATTGCTTTTCATTCAGTCTGCAGTGCTTAGGGTCAAGTTTGAACCGAGCTCTCGCCTGCCTCATTAACGATGCAAAATGTCCTTCCCTGGGGCTACCATTTTGCCTCCACAGTAGAAACATTTCTCGTGAATGTGTATATACTGTAGATCTTTAACCAAGTCATTCCATCCAGGTATATTACGAGAGTTGCCTTGACGAGTTCTAAAGGTATCCATGCCGGAGGCAAGCATAGCAGAAATTATATTCGAATAGAATTCTTTCAGATCTCTCCTGTGATGGTCGTTTCTACATTTTGGTTAGTGCACAGTAAGGCATCTGCCGGTTGAACTATTGACCACAGCCTGGTTTCTGTGGTTTCCCTAAAGGATCTAGTTGTTTGCTGGTTTTTAAAATCCTAGTTAATAGCAGCTGGGTGATCAGTTGGGGGGTTCACAGTGGGGAGGGATGGGGTACTGAATGACACCTGTAAGGGGATGTGATCATAGCCCATTGCAAGATCATAGCAAATGTTGCAGGTCATAACAGAATCATGAAGTTGAAGGGACGTGATGCAGTGGTCCAGCCAGGAGGTTGTAATTGTGTCCATTCTGTTTTGTACATAGGTATAGGAGGAGGGAGGAGTATTACATCGCTAATTTGGAGAGCGTGATTTTGACAGACACGAGTAAGTTCGTCATAAAATTGTTTTGTGGGGCCAGAATTAAGGTCCCCAATTATACAAATATGATCAGCAGTAGGATCGTGAATAATGCTGTGTAACTCACCTAGAATCATGCAGTATTGATCAAAATTATTGTTCTTATCCCAGGGCATATAAACATTAATTACTTGGGACTTAAGAGTCCCCTGCTGTCACTTGAAGACCCAGCAATCTATCACTCCTAAAGGTCAACAACACATTTGCCATATTGTCTAAAGATTTGTGCCACAGGAAAGAAAGGTCCCCTTTCGGGTGACCAGCTACGATGTGATCTGTAACTGGCATCGAAGAGGTCGAGCAAGCTCTGAAGTCTTCATGCAATGAATCGCAGATGACAAGGTCATGAGGCCAGAGGAGCATTTCTTGTAATGCAATGATGCCTTTGAAGATTTTGCAGAACATGGTTAGGGGAGGAATGTTCCGCTTGAAAGGAAAAATACTCCAAGAGATTATATCTAGTGTATCCATGACAACTCATGAAGATGGGAAATGAATGAGTTGATCATTTGGGTGGATGGGAGGTTGGCCAGCGGGGGTGGGCATTCACTCGGCTTGGGAGGATGGCTGGCACTTGTGGTAGAAGGCGAGTCTGTGCCTGAACCCCTGTTTGGGATGTCAGTAAGTTTCCCCGGGGGCGGTTGGTCCCGGATTAGGTTGTATCATGAGACTTTTATATTAGGACCGAAATTCTCGCCTTTAAGAACATTGACGTGTTGAAATAGGCAGGTAATCCTGTAGGCCACTTTATGTTTAATTTTGCATGGGAGTTTGTGGGAGATAAGAGGGTCGGAGCCTGTGAGAAACTTGACTCTCTCTACTATGGTGTCTAGCTTCACCAATGAGCAATATTCATTCATTTAAGTGAAAACTCTTACGGGATAAATAGAACTTCACAAAATCTTTTAGAATCTGCTATTATACAGCTTACTTCCAGTTATAATTTTAACCTTAGCCTTGGCATGTATTATTTTGACACTGTATTAGTAAAATGTTAAAGAATGGCCTTAAAGATAGAATCACTGACTTAATTACTAATTACTTATCTTAAAGATAAAATCACTGAATTATTTACTAATTAGTTATATATATTTTCTATGTATTCTTATGTTTGAGATATTTTTTGTGAAAATGTTCACTTTGCAAAAATTGTTATTGTTTACCACAAGGAGAATTACTGAGTTGTACTTTTATAACATATGTAATCAGCTTATTCCTTCCACAGTCATATTTTGGTGGGCAGTATCTTTCCTTGTATAATCTTTTAATTGACTTGTCCCTGCTTCTGAGTTGTTGGGACTAATCTTTTGTAAAACCTCTTAAATATTTACCCCTGTTTTGCGTTGGATTCCAGGTACATATTTTCCTTTACAATCTTCATCTGTCATTTTGACGAGCTTTTGTAGTGAACTTATTTTTATATTTCTATCAGTCTGCTAAGTAAAGGATAGTAAGTCAAAAGGCATAGCACCATCCATTGTTTCCCTTTACATATATATATATATATATATATATATATATATATATATATATATATATATATATATATATATACATACATATACATACACACACACACACAAATATATATATATATATATATATATATATATATATATATATATATATATATATATATATATATATATATATATATATATATATATATATATATATATATATATATATATATATATATATATATATATATATATATATATATATGCACACACACACACACATATATATATATATATATATATATATATATATATATATATATATATACAGGCAGTCCCCGGTTCAAGACGGGTCCGCTTATGACATTCTGAGGTTATGATGCTTTTCACATATATTTATCAGAAATTATTTCCCAGTTTACGATGCATGCTCCAGGGTTACGATGCGTCGTACGCTGATCCGACAGAAGAAATATGGCTCCAAAACAGCA
Organism: Macrobrachium rosenbergii; assembly: GCF_040412425.1. Lineage (NCBI taxonomy): Eukaryota > Metazoa > Arthropoda > Malacostraca > Decapoda > Palaemonidae > Macrobrachium > Macrobrachium rosenbergii. The sequence continues at coordinate 5,274,252 of NC_089782.1, forward strand.
GAATAATCAAAATATGGAGGTTTTTTTATGAAAAACTCAATAAAAATGCAGTTTACATAATTTTCTATACACCCAAAACATTAAAAGTAAGGTTTTCTAAGGTTTTATGATGATTTTCGACGATTTTTGGTTTACGCCGCGGCGTAAAAACGGAACCCCCGTCGTAAACCAGGGACTGCCTGTATGTATATATTCTTCCAATTCGATATTTTTCTTCCTTATGTCTTCCTTAATGATCTCTTCTACAAAACCAGGAAATGGATGTTCATTAGTGTCTCTCTCTCGTATCTTATCCAGCGATTTCGGTGCCACACAGTCTGCTATGCAATTCTTAAGGAACCGGATTTTGTTGTCTGTCACTGCTATCCTCCTTCTCACTTTCTCATAATTTCTTACTTCCAACATGGCTCTGCCTCCATTCGTTCTTTTAAAACTCCTGAACCAATCCATCTCGATGTCAAATAAATTAACTTTATCACATACACAGTTGTTCTGTGTATTAGTAGAATCACTTAAGGACCTCATTCAAACTGGATAATATCAAATGGAGTATTTATTCAGGAAAGTTACAAGCTTTCTTGGACAAACATTCCACATTATCAAGTATCTGTACAATGGCCAGACATGTAGTCCAGCTGTACTTATATCTGTGTGCTGGATATTTTTAATCCTATAATCGCCTAGCTCCTCCTGTGTGACCCCCACCCTCTCATGGCCTTGGCCTTCCTCTGCCCGCTTCTTCCAAATGTTCGTTTTCCATGCGTCCTCTTGCGGTTTTCCTTCGTTTCCTTGCTACTATGGAGCGTACGATTTTTCTAGATATCCCGTCTTCAAAGCAAGGAAACAAAGAAAAAACGCGAGAGGACGCACAGAAAACGAACATTTGGAAGAAGCGGGCAGAGAAAGGCCAAGGTCATGAGGGGGTGGTGGTCACACAGGAGGAGCTTGGCAATTATAGGATTAAAAGTACCCAGCACACAGATATAAATACAGCTGGACTACGCTTCTGGCCACTGTACATTCGGATACTTGATAATGTGGACTGTTTGTCCAAGAAAGCTTGTAACTTTTTCTGAATAAATACTCCAATAGATACCATCCAGTTTGAATGAGGTCCTTTTAGTAATTAAACTAATGCACAGACCAATTGTTTATGTGATAAAATATTATATATATATATATATATATATATATATATATATATATATATATTTATATAGTTATATATATTTTTCTCATCCAGCTGCTGTATTGATGATGGGTTCTTCCTATTTTGGAAAAGAACCATACAGCCAGTGCCACTCTGATTTATTTTACCAAGATCTGAGAGGTTCTGAATAGCCAGTTACTGCCCTCAATTTTCTTCCCTTTCCCTATGAACTTTTACTGCTAGGCCAAGTCATTTCAGGTAAACTCTATTTAGCTACTGAGGGTGGCCGGTAATGACCCACATGCCCTGCGACCCAGCCGAGGTCACGCCTTCTCCTCTTAACCTCGGATGAGATCGGAAGTACCACTTGTTGCATCACTTGGACATCAAAGCAACATGTGTTGAGGTTTAACTTTTCTCCAAAAGGGCAAGAGCCGTAGGAAGACGTTTAACCTGCCTGGTTTACATAACTTGGAAATCTGTAGCATCCATTCTGGAAGCAATATACCTCAGGTAAGGGTTTACAGTAAACCCCCGTATTCATGAAAATCAACCCTAATTAAAACTGGAGAGAAATTATTTTAATCAAAACTACTGGGCATGAAAGAACACATATTACTGCTATTTTTATGTCGATGAACGATAAATACGTAAAGCTCGTACAGTTTTATGATGAAGTCTAATGAAAATGGCAAACGGAATCTTGAATTTTTTTTACACAAAACAGACGCCCCCAAACAGCCAATGAAAAAAATTGCTAAATTAGATTAATTTCACGAGAAGTATTTAAGTTATATTTCGACTTAAAAATACTTCGTATAATGAAAAATAACCTTGCCCCACACAAAATAAAGTATCTAGAGATTCATTTGCGCTAACTAGAAGCAAGAAAAGCGCTCTGAACTGAGTTAAATACGGCGAAATAAACACCGCATAATCGATTTCCAAACCAAAACATTGATCGCTATGATTGCAATTCATAAAAGAAAAGCAATATAAGAATATATATAGTAAACCCCCGTATTCGCGTTCTCATGGTTCGCGGACTCACGCATTCGCAGGTTTCTCTGTGGAACATATCTAGCCATCATTCACGGAAAATTCGCCCATTCACGGCATTTTTCACGGAGAAATATTCACTAATTACCGTATTTTCATATAATTTTCATGAATAAATGCACTTTTTGTGATAAAACTATTAAAATACTCAAGTATAAGCATTTTTACAGGGTTTTTCTTGGTTTAAGCTATCAAAATGGGCAGTTCTAAGTGTTTTTAGAGGGGTTTTAAGCATTCGCGGATTTGACCTATTCGCGGGGGGGTGTGGGACGCATCCCCCATGAATACCGGGGGTTCACTGTACAACATTATTGGATAAAGAGCATTAAAGCAGAACATTTTAAAAGATCCATGGAAAAGATGCACATTCATTATGTTGATGTTTGTATAATACGATATGTTAATAGAGGGTACAGTATAATGTAGGCTAGGCTACCATATATGTATACGATATACCATAGTGCAGGCTAAGCTAATTCTTGTTTGTTATTCAACTTCTCTTTGTATTGAATTATCATAAGTCACTCTGCATGAACCTCCAGAATTAGCTGATATTAATCATTACTATACCGTGTATGTATAGAGTATACTTTATAGTGTAGGCTAGGCTACCATATACAGTATATACATGGTACTGAATACCCTAGTGTAGGCTAGGCTATATTTGAGATACATTTTTCCCAACAAATGATGGGTTTTTTGGAACCTAACCCCATCGTATGAGTAGGATAATACCTGTATAAGCATTTTTAGTTTTTTTTATGTGTTTGAACTATCAAAACAGGCAGTTCTAAGTGTTTTAATTAGGGTCCTAAGTATTTGCGGATTTTAGCTATTCGCGTGGGTGGTGTGGTACGCATCCCCTGCGAATACAGGGGGTTTACTGTATTCTGTCACGTTTTTGGCCTATCCTCCTTTGTTCTCTGCCTGCCTCTCAAAAGTCTCTTCGTGAATCAATCTCCTTCCTAGTTTCGTGATCTTGTCTCTCAATTTCCTCCCATTTGAACAAGTACTGTAATCTTTTCCATCACCCCTTCTCCATATTGGCTACTGCTCACTTAACGTAAATTTCCTAATTAACTGAATTTTGGAAATGTTTTATCTTTGCCCAGCTGCCAAATTGCCTGAGATGGCGCTACCTTAAGCTATCTCGACCTATCCATTTCATCCCCTAGCCTTCAGTTGAATTAGGCTGCTTAAAGCATTTTTCATCTTGTGCATGTTAGCATTGTAATTAACCGTGGTCCTTCTCTCTTTTCGCAGAGAGGTTGTGTGAAGCTGTATCGAACCACTGATCAAAGCACACGTCCCCATATCTCATCGTTCCCAGAAGAGCCTTACATCGTTTAATTACATGCCCATGCTTGTGCCATAGTAATTAATTTTATTGCTCATGCTTGTATCACAGTAATCAATTTAACTGTAGTCAAAATATGTATTAATTTTCCCCTGCCAGGCTAGACTTGCTGAAATGAGACGCATCATTTAACATAAATTTTTGGGCAAACAGTTTTGGAACAGTGTGCAATTCAGCCGTATTTCTTTCTGAAATTAGTGTGTTTACGCCATAATTCGTGACTGGGAACTTGTAAATTCCCATCAGAAATTTAATTCTCGCATCGGTAGCAAGTTAAATTCTTGCACCAAGAGACAAAAAACATTTTGGGTGAACACGTGTTCGACTTACAACCATGACTAGAGATTAGGCTAAGTGTAAATACAAGTGTGATGTTATTCCCTGCGAATTTAGACACTAAAGCACATATTTTATGCTTTACGTTTTACTAACTGTTAGTGTTCATGTGTGCATAAAAGTAAAATTTAGAGTCGCATGTCCAAGATAATGTGTTCCAGTGATAAGTGGAGGAGACTCCTGCTGAGATTCAGTTAAAAAGTGTGACCAAGGGCAGAGTCACAGGAATTTTTCCTGGTGCCAGAAGGATCATAAAATCACTGTAGCTTAGATAAAGGCAGAGTATCTTTGATCCGTTTTTCCCCAAACAACATGTTACTGGAATTCTCCGTGACTCTTCTAGCTTACTTCAAGAAATCTCAGGTTGGCTGGATCCATTATTCCTATGGTCAGTGCTTCAAAACAGGTCAGTTATAAGGTTACATTAAACATGACAGGACAGTTATTCATGAAGTATCAACAATTTATCAAAAAGTGTGAAATCCTTTACAAATCTTTGTCCCAGCATCAATGACTTTTGGTGTTGTGATGCCAACTAGATAAATTAAATCAATTAATCAGTGAAGGAACTCTCAAATAAATGACATTTTTATCTTAGGATTTATTTACAAACAAGTAAAAGTACTCCATGAGCTAAGGTCTGTTTACATGCATGAGCAGTCCCCTGAATTTGATAATGCATTGCTTAAGGCACCTCTTCACCAAGGGTAGACATTCCGAAACTCAGAAGTAAGTTTGTTATTTATAATTTTCAAGAAATGATGGACCTGAAAAATCCCTTGAAAATTAAGGGGTAGGGGAAATTTCTATTGATATAGCTTTGCAGGTAAAGAACACACTCTTACAAATCACCATTTAAAATGAAGCTTGTTTTATGACCTAAAGGATGGATGCAAACAAAATGTCATAGGTTGAAGTTCAAGGTTACCAGAGGTCAATCTACTATGTAATTTGGGACTACAGTAGCTTATAATCTGGACCCTAAACTACATAAATTACTCTCAAAATTCAGCAAGTAAATTATTTTTCATTTTTTCTTGGATTGTAATACAGTTCTAGTTAGGAAAGTTTTTGAAACAAGTATACAGAGAAAAATTCCTCTAGTTTAACCCCTTGCAGCCCAAGTAAAAATTTTTGTCCAACATAGCAAAAATATCATTTGGAGGCAGAAATTGAAAAAATAATTCATATAATCAACAAGGGTTATATTTCTAAAGGATTGAAAGGCCTTAATATTTTTTTTTTTTCAGGTGAAACCCTACTGGGATTTCCACAGGGGAATCCCCATTTCCAGTTTCAGTATAATAGTCAAGCCATTCATCAGGTTATTGGTTTTCACAAAAACTATGCATTTTAGATCTTTAAAGCACTAGTCCATGCTTATACTAACATCATTATGGAATGACCGTTCAGAATTTGACAGTATGAATGGAATGACCATTCAGAATTTGACAGTATGACATTTAGTTTAGTTTAGAAGTAAGTGCTTACAACTGAAACTATTTTTACAAGTGAATTCCTGTGCATGTACAGTTCATGTACATATGGTTTACTTTAGTATGTAAATGCATTAGCACAGGTACTCTTAACATGGCAGTCTACCATAGAGGACTGATTTGCCATGTATATTCCCCTTTCATCAGTTTTAATCTAAATCTGGTTGTATACAGAGGGTTTAAGATAAAAAAAAACTGCCTATAGAAGATGAAAAATGCATGAATATGGGGAAGCAACCCACTACATTTAATAGAAAAAGTCTACCAGGTACTTTGTTAAGTGATTATCTCTTCATCTCTTCATTCTGTTTTTTTTTCCCAAAACACACTGTTTGCAAGATGGCTGGTTACCAAGGAAGTATTTGAGGACATCAACACCTACACCAAGCCCACACTCATCAGTTGAATCAGAGCAATCATCATCTTTAAGATGAAACATTGTACAGTATGTGAAAGACTTGAGTGACACAATAAAGTAGACAAACTGTGAAACTGCTAGTTGTACTGACCATAACCCACAACCAAGTTCATCTGATGAAAATCACCCTCAAATTGGGACCACCTTGACGTGGTCAGGGGGCTCTTGAACCCCAGGAATTTGTTCCCTGGTTTGAGTCCAAGAGCCCCATATATCATTATATATTTCTTTGGATTAATTTTTTTTTTTTTTGGGGGGGATTTTCCACTTTTGCTAAAATTTATTGGACCTGATAAATAAGAAAAATTATCATAGCTGGGACTGGGTTTATATCCGAAGCCAAATAGTGGGAACTGTGGTAGGACCATCAACTACCCGATAATGTTTGGACCTGAGCGATATCAGATTGATAGCTCAAGGGCAGGACTATTCTTTAGGGCTGGGCCATGGATTCCAGAGGGGTCCGGTTCTGGGGATAGGGCTCTCGGCATTCTATCTAGTTTGCCCATGATATGATTAGGGTAGGGATGATTGTACAGTATTATTGTAATACTCTTGGTCCTAGCAAGCGGGTTTGGCTTACACTTGGGCCATTCTAATCATGTTGTGCCATCCCCTCTGGGGTAGGGTAGGGGCGTGGACATTTGGGAGTTGGTTCTCACTCGTGCCATTGGTGGAAGAATATACTCCATGAAATATCTTTTTAAGGTTTTGGGGTTTACTTCATTTTTTTTTCTCTCTATGCGATCTTTATGAGTTGTAGCAATAAAAATTCAAGTACCCCTGGGCCCTCTGATGATAGTGTTTTGGCACAGATGACGACCTCTGCACCCACCTGGGAGACTGAAAATCCTCCAGATGTTGGTGACCTTGGATCGACTTTGAGACATGAGGCATCTGCTTTGGAATCTGCTGAAAGTGCAAATAAATTGGTGGCAACGCTAGAACCATTTATTTGCCCAAGTATCGAGCCTGAGGAAGATAGATCTACCTTGTTCATTGAGTCTCTTCCATTAGATATGAGATACAAAATAGATGAGGAATTTAGCAAATATGGAATTAAGGAAATTGGAATCAAACTGGCAGAAACTTTTCAGTCCTGGCAAGTTTGGATAACCTTTATAGACTATAGAGAGGTTTGGTTGCATTTTCTGAATGTAAGAAGTCTAAAAAGAATATCTTGTGTTTATTAGTAAAAAGGGTCCCTTCTAACCTGAAGGTATATTATCCAAAAAACCCTGATGACATCAAAATAAGTAAAAACTCAGTAGCAAGAACCCCCAAGCCAGCAAATTGGCTTGTAGTAACAATTCAAGAGAAATAGGGTAACAATACTATTCAGGGGGTATTTGAAACATCAGATAGGAGGCATCCATAATTCAAGAATTACACACTTTGGACAAAACAGCTTTTTGATCCATGCTGAATCAGTGGAACAGGCAGCCATGATATCCAACCGGAGGATTACCCCAAAAGGTAAGATCAACGATGTAAAGCCTCACTACAAGTTTAGCTATGCTAAAGGTGTCATCTTCCACCAGAATTTAAATGAATTTTCAAAGGAGGAAATCCTTCATGTGTCCTCCTAACATTTGGAGAGTATTTTAAGTACCTAGGTCTTCCATGATTATTTTTACATTTTATGATGAAGACTTACCAAATTTCATTGAAATTGAAAAAGAAATAATGAACATTTGTCCTTTTAAGCCCCAGCCACTTCAATGTGTCAACTGTTGTGGTTTCTTCATTCCATGATATGTGTAAAACCTCAGCTCTGTGGTACATGCTGTCTCCTAGAGCATGGTGATTGTTCAAGACAGTTTAATTGCATAAGCTGTAAGAAGGAACATAGTCCTAGAGATAGGAATTGTGAATCTCACAAGGCTGAACAGGAAGCTTTGCGTAAAGCCCATGCAGAGCACATGAGTGTGGGATATGCAAAGAAACTCATAGCTAGGACAACTAACTAAATATAGTGATGTAGTGAAACAGAAATGTAGTAATTCCAGTTTCTGCAGCAAACAACCACTACCAAAGAAGGAATCTCATCCTTCTATAAGTAATCTAGCTCCTCAGCTTGGGCAAAGGAGCGCCATCCCTCGAAAGAATAAGCTTCCTGATTCAGAGCTTGAAATTGTTCAAACTCCAGAAGCTTCCTCTGTGGGAGCTTCCCAAACCCCCTCTTCAGGGGCACTTCAGGCTTCTTCAGAAGCCTCCCTAGCCTCATCTGTAGAGGCATCCCAGGGAATCTTGCTCCAAGATTTAGGGAATCCTCCATGAAAGATTGCAGGCTTCTGTATCTCATGTGGCAGAGGTACATCAGACAAATACGGAATATGAAATGGCAAGTTATAAAAGATTACATACCCATTCCACATCTCCTTTGTCACCTGCCCTAACAAGGCAAGGCAAATGTAAAATTATGCCATCAAAAAAAGTCTTCTCCTCTGAGAGGTTGAATAGACAACCAAGAAAGACTAGTATGGCCAAGTCTCCATCACGTAAACCCTCTCTTTCGAGGGCCTCATATCTTTCATTTGGTCAGCCAATTAAAAAGGTCTCTTCACAATGGCATCTCTTGATATCTACGATGGAATTGTAAAGGATTGTGTACACGTGCAGAGGAGCTGAAAGTCCTGTTGAGAGAGAGAAATCCTGGTATAGTATATCTGCAAGCAACCAAATTAGGCCGTAAGATTTTTAATCCTGGGCTTAATTATGAGATTTTCTCTTATGCTCCTCCTGTTGGTGACTGTGCACATGGGGAGCTGCTGTTATTGTGAGTAAATCTTTGGAATACTCTCAAATACCCCTTACTACAAATTTACAGGCACTCTCATGAAAGATAATTTTAGACAAGATTACTGTCTGTTCTACCTAACTTCCTCCTAGATCTGCTTTTTCAATGGCGGACATTCAGTCATTGTTAAATCAATTACCATCACCATTCATGCTTCTAGGAGATTTTAATGCACACAGTCCATTGTGGGGAGGTGATTCTATAAATAATGAGGGGAAAAGTGATAGAGGGAGTTATTAATAATAATAATACTGTGCTTCTTAATGATGGTATGATGATTTATCATAACATACATTTTAACTCCTATTCAGCTACTGATTTGAGTATTATGTTCCTCAGACATAGCTTTAGACTTTAACTGTCTGTTGATGAATATCTGCATGGTAGTGATCACTTTCCTATCCATTTGAAGTTCATCATGAATGTTCCTACAAAAGTACCACCAAAATGGAAGGTAATGGAAGCAGACTGGGTGAAATATAATGCAGGTATAAAACTAGAAAAAAGTTATGAATCTTTTAAATGCCACTTAAAAGCATATGGCTATTTTTCAAAAACATTTTAACAAGTGCAGAGGCTGCTATACCAAGAGCAAGTGGAAACTACTAAGACCTGCTGTCCCTTGGTGGGATAGGAAATGTGCTTTTCTCACAAAAATTACAAAATGCTATAAAAAATACAAGTCATGTAGCACATTTATTGCTAAGATTATATATCAACGAGCTTTGGACAAACAGTGTCAATATACAATCAGTCACTGTTTCCCGGCATTTCAGTGTTACGGCGCTAGGCTAGCAACGTCGTTAACTGGATTTTCGGCACCGATCTCCAGTTAACTGCACCGTTAAGGACAGTGCTGTTAAGTGGGGATTTTGGTGCTAATCTCCAGTTAACGGCACCATTAAGTGGGGTTTTCGGTGCTATTATCACCAATTTTTGGTCAGCAGCGATTTTCAGTTCTCGGTGCTGAGCCAGGGACGGAACCCTCACCGTTAACAAGGGACTGCCTGTGCATAGATATACAGGCAGTCCCTGGTTAACAGTGAGTTCGGTTAACAGTGAGCTCGGTTAACAGTGATCCGGTTTTACGGCACTTGTCTAGTGACGAAAACCGGCAATTTTTGTCGACGAAAATCGCTGATTTCCGCATATTCGCGGAAAAATAGTTATAGGCCTAGTTTGCAAAAGATTTTAAATCACGCGCCTTGAGGGATGCTGGGAGTTCACGGATCACGCTGTTGTTTTGTTTACAAGCGTGACCCAGCTGCGCATGCGTGAATTTCTTTCTTCTCGCACTACAAAGCATCAGCGACACATAGTGGGAGAGCGATTTCTTGACACATTCATGTTTTGCAGAGCTTGTGCGAGTGTTAGTGTGTTTGTGACACAATAGGACGTTTGCAGAGATGTCCCAACGTCGTCAGGACTGTGAAATGAGCGTATTGCCTGTCGGTAATGAGCGTGTGAGGCGAGTTTTAGATTTGGATGCTGGAGGGGGACCAAGCACCCAAGGTGACCCAGCTTTTCAGCGCCGTGTTGTGCGGCCACGTGTGGCCAAAAGGGACCAAGGACCACATCCTGTGCCTTTTACGACCCCTAGGAAGCATCGGGGTGTCCTGAGGGCGTTCGTAAGCATTTGGGAGGCCTCCAACAAAAAGGACATTGATGAGTACTTGTTGAGCTCGATCGAGCAGGTGGAAAGTCCTCATTTTGATGGCAGTTGGTCATCTAGTGACGAGGACATCACACCCGATGTCATTGATGATGAGTATTTGCCCCAATGTCCGTGCTAGACCCAGAGCATGAAAGTGAACTGGAGTTCGGTGGTTTCAGTGCCTATGAGGGAGAGTCTGAGGAGGAGGAGGAGGCACCAATTGTGGCTGGTGGGGACGAGACAGAAAGTGATGGTGAAAGTGAGGGAGATGGGCCAGTGGGGAGGGTGGGAGTGCGAAGTCGTGCCCGCGCACGGGCCCATAGAAAGTCGCAATGTCGCGGCAGCTTAGGTGAGGCCATTCGTCCGAAAGTGATGAGGGGTGATTGGAGGACCCTACCCCATCTAACATGCACCCATTCACAGCAGCACCTGGACTGACTGTCCCTGTGCCTCTCACTGCACTGGGGTTCATTCAGCTCTTCCTTACGCGGGAATTGCTGGAATACCTGGTTGCTCGGTACTGCTGTGAGGAACTGCAGACGACGTTGTCGTATCGCTGGCAGGGCTGCAACCTCACAGACATGGCGCAGTTTTTGGGCTCCACATTTTCTTTGGAATGATGCCTGCTGCCAACGTCAGGCAATATTGGAGGCGGAATTTTTTTTATGTACGCCCAATGTGCCCTGCATTATGCCCCGTGATAGTTTCCTGGCGTTGGACAGGTATTTCAGCGCCTTCAACCGAAGGGCCATACCCCGGAATAACCCAGATTGCGTCATCTTAGTCCGCCCAGTGTTGGACTACATTCATGAACGGTGCCAGTTCCTCGTGGTTCCTTCCAAGACCCTTTCTTTGGATAGGGGATGATGCCATACAAAGGGTGTCTAAGCATAAAAGTGTACAACCCCAAGAAGCCAAAGAAATATGGTGTGAAGTTATTTTTTATTACGGAATCCAATACTGGATACGTCGTGGACTTCTCTGTGTATTCCGGGGTCTTCTCCACGCTGCGTGACACTGTCTTCGGTCTTGTGGACTGTTTCCGTAACCAGGGATACCACCTGTTTATGGATAATTATTATAACTCGGTAGCCCTGGCCCAGGAACTGTATGAAGCAGGTGTGCACGTCAGTGGTACCCTTCGGTTGGTGCGTGGGGCCCCGAATGTCCTCAAGAGGTTCGCTAGCCAGCCGCAACATCTGGCAAGAGGAGAGACAGAGTGGCAGCGGAAGGGAGATGTCTTCGTCATCTGTTGGAAGGGGGTCCGACTCGTGCCCATGATTACGACCAGTCATGAGCCCATCCAAGAAGAGGTCGTTCGGCAGAAGAAGACACATCGGCAGGGCTGAGTTACGTATGAGGAGTTTCATGTCCAACGGCCTACCATCATTGGGCACTACAATAGGCACATGGGAGGAGTTGATCTCTTTGATCAACTCATCCAGTATTATCCCTTTACCAGGAGAACCAGGAGGTGGACACAGAAGCTCCTCAAATACCTCCTTCAGTTGGCCCTCCAGAATGCCTACATCCTCTACTGTGGGTACAATTCCGACACCCGGAGGTTGTCCCACATCCAGTTTCTCGAGGTGGCCGGGAATGCCCTCATAAACTTTAATCCTGAGGAGTGGCCTTCCAAGACCGCCGCCCTGCCCCGAGCTCCAGATCTGCCCCGAGAGGATAGGGCAGATGTCGCTAGGAGGGCCAACCTCGGTTGTCCTGCTCCTGCCGACGCCGCCCTTGATGATGCTGCCCCTGCTGATGCTGCTGCCCCTGCTGCTGCCCTCCCTCACATTCCAATGTCCCGTCAGGCAGTGGACCCTGTGTGTCGGCTGCAGGCAGGGGATCACACACTGGAGCCCCTAGAAGGGCGTAAGCAGAAACGGTGCCGGGTGTGCCATATGAATGGCAGAAGAAGAGACACCCGGTTCGTCTGTCGCACCTGCAAGGTAGCATTTTGCAGGATTGGGGGAGTGTGACCGCAAATACCACACTGCGGTCATATATTGGAGTGCGCCTACCCTAGGGACACCAGAGGGCGCAGCGGACCGCCGAAGGGCGGCCCATCTGTACTAAGGGCGCGCGCCTCCCTCCTCCACCTGTACCTCGTCATGTCGAGAGGAAAAAATGCAAGACTTCAATGGAGGAGGGAGAAAACAAGAATAGAACGAAGAGTCAGGATTACGAGTAAGTAGTCTGCATTGATTTTATATTTAATTTTATATTTATGACAAGTTTTTATATATCTGTATTTATTGGTGTTTTGTATATTATTTCGTTTTATGCAAAAGAAAGTTTTTCACCTGCATTCCTTTTAGTTATGTATTCGTACCAAAAAAAAAAAAATATATAATATATATATATGTGTGTGTGTATGCATGAATGTGTATATATATATATATATATATATATATATATATATATATATATATATATATATATATATATATATATATATATATATATATACACACAGTAGAACCTCGGTCCTCGACTGTACTAGAACTCGACATAATCAGATTTCAACACGAAATGTTGAGTAAATTTTGCGTCGGAGCTCAAACAACAAACCGGAATCCGACCCGATGAATCATATGATGTTTGTAGAAAAAAAGAGTTTCGGGCGCCTGCCGCTAGTTGGCGTTGTTGGTGGCGTTCTTCCCATGCTTATTTAAAAGCATTTAAAGCCCACACATGCTGCTGCTGCTGCTAAACAAGCCAGATTATCACATTAAATTAATAATACAGTATTTATAAGCCGAATTACTGTATGTTTGTTATCATAAAATTAAGAAAAATTTCCTAAATTACGTCGGAACTCGGCAGCTTGTGGCAGATATAAACAAACCAGAGCGCCACCCTGGTGGTGTATCGCGGTACTAATTACATAAACATTCAATATTTATGGTAGATTTCATACAGAGTCTACTGGAATAGTGTACAAAATCACTGTAAAACATCTTTCAGTAATCACTGTAAAACATCTTTCAGTAAATATTTACTGAAAGATGTTTTACAGTGATTTTGTACACCATTCCAGTAGACTCTATGAAATTTCCCATAAACATTGAATGTTTATGTAATTAGTACTGCGATACACCACCAGGGCGGCGCTCTGGTTTGTTTATATCTGCCACAAGCTGCCGAGTTCCGACGTAATTCAGGAAATTTTTTTTAATATTATGATAACAGACATACAGTAATTCAGTTTATAAATGTATTATTAATTTAATGTGATAATCTGGCTTGTTTTTCAATGTTATCATTATTAACAACAGTTTTCATGTGTACCTGTTGCAGTACATTCTGGTAGTGCCTATAGGCTACCTAGCCTAGCCTATGGCACTCGGTTTTTTGATACAGTAAGCATTTAAAAATGTAAAAAGTGCTTCTGATACGGTAAGTTATTCAACTCTGAACTTATTTAATTGTAATTTGTGTAAAGTTTTGTATAAAAAGGCAAGGTTGGGGTAATGACTGGTGGTCAGGAATGGATTAATCCATTTTCAGTTATTTCTTATGGGAGAAATTAACTCAGAATTCGACAAAATCGAATCTCGACACTTCTTCTGGAACGATTTAGCGTCGAGGACCGAAGTTCTACTGTATATATATATATATATATATATATATATATATATTCCTTCCATATCTCTGGAAGGAATATATAACCTTCCATATGTGTATATATATATATATATATATATATATATATATATATATATATATATATATATATATATATATATATATATATATATATATATATATATATATATATATAATGTATATATATATGGAAGGAATTAAGGTTGGAGGAGTCAATATTAATATCAGATATGCTGATGATACAGCACTTGTTGCAGACTCTCATGATAAACTTCAAGCTTTAGTCAGTACTTTACACCAGTCAAGCAGAGAAAGAGGTCTGTCAATAAATATTAAGAAAACAGGAGTTATGGTTATCTCCAAAGATGAAATCCCCCCAAGAACAGATATAAGAATTAATGCTGAAAGAGTTAAACAAACCGATAGTTTTAATTATTTAGGATGCACTGTCACAAGTGATGGAAAATGCAAAAAAGTGATCAGGAGGAGAATATCCATGGTAAAAGATGCATTTGGTAAGATAAAGAAATTAGTCACCAACTCAAAAATATCGATGAATCTTAGGAGGAGATTTGTGAAATGTTTTGTTTGGTCTGTATTGTTGTATGGCTGTGAAACTTGGACCTTGAGGAAGGCAGACGAGGAGAGGTTGCAGGCTGCAGAAATGTGGTTTTGGAGAAGGATGCTGAAAATATCATGGACAGAAAGGAAAACTAATGAGCAGGTATTAGAGAGAGTGGGCATTGAGAGAGAACTTTTGGCTTCAGTGAGAGGTAGACAAATGCGGTTTGTGGGTCACATAGTGAGAAGACAAGAACTAGAACATCTCTCTCTCACTGGTAAAATCAATGGAAGTCGGCTGAGAGGAAGACCTAGACAAAAATATATGGATGGATTGGTGAGAATGACTGGAGGAAGAATGTCTGCAGCTCAGTTGCTGCAGAGAGCCGGAAATAGAGAGGAGTGGCGAGTCATGATTGCCGACATCCTTGGGGATATGGCACCTGGATGATGATGATGATGATATATATATATATGTATATATATATATATATATATATATATATATATATATATATATATATATATATATATATATATATATATATATATATATATATATATATATATATATATATTTGGGTATTTTTGGTAAGCAAAAAATCTAACATTCTAGTGACATTCAATCATTTACCTTCATTTTGCAACAAATGGGAAGTCTCTAGCACAATATATCAATTTATGGTGAATTTTTGAAAAAAACTTTTTCCTTCCCTCCGTGCGCGCTAACTCTGCTGAAAATTTCAGAATTTCTTTAGTCACCTTGTCGTAATTTTCGCACCATTTTCTATTAGGCATTACATAAAGTGTTATACATGAAAATGTGCGCAATTTCATGTAGAATACAACAAAAAATAACTCATGGTTGTAGCTTTTATCAGTTTTGAAATATTTTCATATAAATCACGATAAATAGAAAAAATTCGACCTTCAGTCAACTTTAACTTGACCGAAATGGTCAAAAACTGCGATTGTAAGCTAAAATGCTTACAGTCTAGTAATATTCAATCAATTAGCTTCATTTTGCAACACACTGGAAGTCTCTAGGACAATATTTCGATTTATGGTGAATTTTTGAAAAAAACTTTTTACATCCGCGCGTTACGAATTCATGCATTATTTTGTGATAATATTTTCTCTGTGTAGCTTTGATTGTTTTACAATTTTTCATATACCAAAATCATTGCAATTTAGTGCACAATACAACGAAAAAAAAATAACTCATTAGCTTTAACCGTTTTGCTCACAGCGCGATTTGTACACAATTATATATGGAATTTTTTTTTCATGCTGTTATATATTCCAATATTTATATATGATAATGATATTTCTGGATCGGGGTCCCGTGTCACCCGGTGAAATAGTCCATTCAGCACTTATTTCTAGGTAATTCCGTTGCTAGATACCAGAGAAAGCTAATTTCGGTTATCATCACACCCTCAGAATGGAACCCCCGCCGATAACCGGGGACTGCCTGTACTACATAAATGGGATTAACTCAAAAACTCCATCCAGAACAGTTTAGAAGAAAGTAAGGAAGCCTGAATGGAAATTTTCTCCTAAAAGACCCTCTTCAAAGGTTGGAGACTCACTAATAAGTCCAAAAGATGTAGCTGAATACCTAGGTCAGCACTTTTCCAATATTTCAAGTCCAAATAATTATCACACCAACTTTCAGAGGATTAGGAACTCCTAAGTTCCTTTAGAGTTATCTGGTGGTAATCTTGAAGCTCACAATGCTACAACAGATGATACTTCTCCTGGTGAAGATACTACCCTGTATGTAATGCTTCAACAGTTACCTGAGGAGGCAAAAACTTCCCTCTTGAAGATTATTAACAGAATTTGGGATATTGGAATCTTACCAAAAAGACTGAAAATTGCAGTAGTAATTCTGACTAAAAATCTGAATAAAGACTCATCAAACTACTAGTTACAGGCCCATAGCTCTTACTAGCTGTGCATGCAAGTGGAATTTAGAAACACAAATTACTTTCTCCACTGCAGTTTGGCTTTAGCAAAAACAGATCTACTCTGGACCCACTGCCAAGACTTTCTAATGAAATTCAACTTGGCTTTGTAAACCAGTGCCAGACAATTGGTGTATTCTTTGATTTAGAAAAAGCGTATGATAACAACATGGCATCAAAGGATTATTAAGCAGCTACATAAATTAGGCATAAAAGGAAATATGATTAGGTTCATTAACTCCTTTTTAACAGACCAGTAGTCTATAAAAGTAAGAATATGAAATACTTGGTCTTCCCAATTCAAACTAAAGGTGTTCCACAGGAAGTGTGCTAAGTGTCACTTGCTTTGCTGTTACCATTGATAGCATCATCAACGAAATTTCAAATCCTGTACGTGCCTCACTTTTTGTTGATGACTTAGCTATTTATTGCACTGAATATGATGCTGAATCAGCTTGCAGATATTTACGAAAATCCATCAGCCTTATCTCTAGATGAACAAAACAAAATGGCTTCAGGTTTTCTACAAGTAAGACAGTTGCTGTTTGTTCACTATGTGTAGATGTCAAGGATCTGTACCAAATTTGAAACTTGATGGGCCTCTTCAATCATATGCAGTTGACCTAAAGTTTTTAGGAATGATTTTTATTCCAAACTCACTTAGTCTAAGCTTATTGAAAATTTAAAGTGAAAGTAGAAAAATCTCTCAATCTTTTGAAAGTGACCTCTGGCTTTGACTTGGGTGCAGATAAGAAATATTTGCTACAACTGTATGATGCACTATGTAGATCAAAGTTGGACTATGGATGTCAGATTTATTCATCAGCATGCAAAAGTAAATTCCACGCACTTAATGTAATCCACAATATGGGTTTGTGTATTTGCTCTGGGGCTTTTCCAACATCTCCTGTTGAGAGGCTTTATGTGGACACACACCAACTTCCACTTGATTTACGATGAGAGGACTGGCCTCCGATACTTGATGAGGATTAAAGGTAATGCTAACAATCCATCAGATAAGGTTATTCATCAACTTTACACTAGCAATTTCAAGCCAAGATCTTCTGTTCCATTTCAGATTCGGCTAAATGCATTTGTAAATTATAATTCTATACAGACTCAGAATGTTCATGAATTAGCCCCTTCCAAAATTCCACCTTGGCTCATACCAAAAGCTGAATAGTACAAGAAAAATATAGTGAAAAAGAGCACCCCTGTTGAAGTAATAAAGTCACTGTTTTTAGAACATGACAAAGTTCATATGAACAACTATAAAATTTATACAGATGGCTCAAAAAGTGAGGGAGTAGGTTATGCTGTTGTCACAGATAATTTTTGTGATGTTGCAAAGCTGCCTCCTGCGGCTTCAGTATACAGCTGAACTACCTGCCATTGTTAAAGCCCTAGATATAGCATATCATTCAAATAAGAAGTCTTGTGTCATATATTCTGATTGTAGTGGTGTTCTGGAAAGCCTGAACAATTTAATTCATCCCATCCTTTAGTACAGAAGGCTCCAGTGTGGCTGTTTCACATTTCATGTAGGCATAAAACATTATGTTTTTGTTGGATTCCTGGTCATGTTGGGATCCCAGGGAATGAAGAAACAGACAGAGAAGCAAAGAATGCCTGTACCCAAGGAGATACTGATACAAATATAGTTCCCCACTTAGGTATGAAAATCTCTGTTTGCAGTTGTATACTAAGTAAGTGGCAGGAGCGATGGTCATTTCCCCTTCTTCCTAATAGTGGCGGGAGCGATGGTCATCTTCCCCTCTTGCCATAATAAGTTAAAAACTATCAGACCTCAAATAGGATTTTGACAATCATCCTATCAAAGTAACAGAAGGGCTAAGTTATTCTAACAAGGATGAGGATTGGTCACTGCTGACTGACAGAGTTTTCTTCTTGATGTTAGTAGTGCACCAGTGTGTGTTCACTGTGATAGTCCTTTGACAGTTGAGCACATTCTGGTCCACTGCACCAGGTATGCTAATGAGAGGCAGATGTACCATTTAGATGGTAAAACCATGACAGAAATTTTAGGAGACAACATTGATGCTGGCCCTATTTTGAGTTTTTTTTAAAGGCTTGTGGTTTTTTAAAAATATCTTATAATTTCATGTAGATATGTAGTTTTTTTTATCTTATTTATGGCAGTTTTTAATTCCATTAGAAATTAAATCTCTTTGATTTTACCATTTTAAACACTGATCTTTAGAATATCTATTTTAAACTTAGTATTTATATCATTTCCACTTTCATTCATACTCATCATAGTGCTGAATGACCCTGTGGGTCCCAGCGCTTGGCTTTATGCCTACATCACATATTCCAATTCCAATCTGATGGAAATCAAAGGTCTAGGCAATCCTTAGCTGCAACACATGACCAGTATGGCCAACTGATAATGTAAATATATTCTCAAAAAGAAAATGCCAAAGACAACAATATTATTAAAAATTTTCCATCTCTGAAAAACAGCGAGCAGAATACTGTTTGCAAGCACTGCTACAGGATAATGTTTATAACATAACCTGTGATTTACAGGATGCAAATTCAGTCTTTGGTGCAGACTTGTACTGTCTAGATATCTTGTCAAATGTAATGAAAGATACAGAGCCTACATTGAACTCCGCTAAATGTTATAATTTTTCATATTTATCTGACTGCTGTAATAAGAGATGTGAAGCTAAATAGACTATCTTCATCTTCACAAACAGAGATCTGGCGATGTTCCACTTACTGAGAGAGAATCTGATTCTGCCTTGTCAACATGATGAGGTTCCATATGCAATGATAAAGCATGTATGTAAGAACACTAAGCTTTTCATAATTATTAGTATTATCAACAGAATTTGGTGTGATCACAGTTTCCCATCAGTTTGGGAACTAGCTTTAATTTTAGCCTTTTTAAAACCAGGAAAGGACAAATTTTTATCTGCAAGCTACTGCCCATTTGTCTTGACATCTTGTCTTTGTAAGATTATGGAAAAGATGGTCAATGCAAGGCTTGTTTGAGTATTAGAAAAAAATAATATTTTATCAACTGCACAGTTTGGATTTAGAAAATTGCATTCTACTTCTGAAGTCTTGATTCGTCTCGAGTCATCTATATGTGAATTATTTGCATCAAAGCAGCGTCATGTTACTATATCCTTTGACCCTGAAAAGACTGATGCTAGCATGGAGATACAGAATCTTAAACGTAAATCCATCCATCAATCAGGACTTAGGGGAGAACTGCCAATGTTTATTAAGGCCTTTCTAACACATCGACGCTTTCAAGTTAGAGTTGGTAATACTCTATCAGAAAGGCCAAAGAATTCCCTGTGTAGAGGAAACTAAATTCCTTGGTTTAATTTTTGATTGCAGGCTAACATGGGTGTCTCATGTAAAGATGTTAAAGACAAAGTGTCAGAGGATTTTAAACATTTTTAGAGTTTTAGCTCACACGGCCTGGGGTGCAGACCGTCAAATACATGTACTTTTAAGGGTGCACAAAGCCCTGATTTTATCGAAATTGTTATATGGGTGTGAAGTATACTCTTCTGCAACCCCACGCAGGTTGAAAATGCTTTACTCTGTACATCATGCAGGCATCAAACTGGCCACTGGTGCTTTCAGGACCTCACCAATATCAAGCCTGTTGGTTGATGCTGGGGAGTTGCCTTTACAACTCCATTGCCAGTCATCCATCCTTCGCTACTGGTATAGGATGCAGAGATTTCCCAGTTCTCTAGCCTCTCAAATTATAACAAGCAAAAGACATTTTAGGCACTATGAGATGCACCTTAAATGTCCACAACCTTACGTGTATAAAGTTAAACAGTTACTTGGCACCACTGATATTAGTAGAGATGAGGTGCTTCCTTATAAAATGTCAGTCATCCCGCTATGGAAATTAACAGAAATTTCATTTTGTAAATATTTTAATGGTTTTAAGAAAAATATGACGGATATAGATATCCGTTCCATATTTATGGAACACAGTGAGGTTCATAAGGATTCAATTCGTGTAATCACAGATGGCTCCAAATCCAGTGCTGGCGCTGGATTTGGAGTTTTTAGTAATAAGCTTTGCACCAAAGATGCACTTCCTGTTTTAACATCTATTTTTGCAGCAGAGTTGCTTGGGATTTTAAATGCTATTGAAAAAATAGCAATTATTGATGAAACAAAATTTACAATTTTTAGCGATTGTTTTTAATGTGACTAACCCATTGGTTTTAAAAATTCAGCAATAGGTGCACCTACTATTATACAAAGGAACACAAATTAGTTTTTGCTGGGTTCCAGCACATGCTGGTGTGCATGGAAATGAAGAAGCTGACAGATTGGCCAAAGCAGCAGCTCTAGATTTACTTCCAAGGAGGTGTCCACTTTTATATGATGATTTCTTCCTAAGCTTCAGAAAAATTTATAGTTAATTTGTGTCAAGAGCATTGGAACAGTATAGGAGAAAATAAAATGAAAGAAATTACAGATGTTATCTTTCCTTGGAAGTATGGCAGTATGCCTAGAAGATGGGAGACGGCTCTTTGCCGTTTCAGGATTGGGCACACTCTCCTAACACACAGCTTTTTGATGGCCAGGGAGAATCAACCTTTCTGTGAGGATTGTCTGGTCCCCTTGACTATGAGGCACTTGCTGGTTGAGTGCCCCAGTCTTGGGAATATTAGAAGCCCTTACCTCTCTGAGGTTCTTGGTCGGGATGGCAGGTTCATCCTTGCCAAGATCCTTGGAGAGGACGTGGTGTATGATGCCAGTGGCATTTTTAGATTTATTATCGATGCTGGTCTTCTCCCAGCAGCTATGTTGTGTTGGTGTTCAGTTTATTTTAGTCCACCTTGAGTATGTTTTTCATTTTCTTTGTGAGCCTAGCAACTCCATGCTTCATTCTTGGCTTATTCTGTTGTCATGTAAACCTTGTATTGTACATTTTTACAGTGAATAAAAGCCAACTGATTATGAAGATATTATCTTTGCTTCCAAACCAACCAAGTTTTAACAGTGGTTATGGGCCCAGTCACAAGTGAAGATGAGAAGACAGTTAGCGGTGTACGGTAATGGTAAGCTAGGCTATGGACGGTAATCGTTTGTTTTGGGCGGCTGTGATTCGACGGAGTACCAAGGCTAGTGATAGGCTGGATTAATGCAGAGCCTTCTTAGCAGAGACAGAGTTGTATGCCACAAAGAATCGCTGGTGGGTTACTGTCATTTTTGGTGTGCTGTCATCATTTGTGGATGTCAGTGGAGTCCTGTCATCATCAACTGTCGTCGTTGTTGGATTACTGTCATTTTGGTGAGTTGTCAAGAGAAGATACCCAGCCATGGAGCCCGGTAAGATTACCTTAGTACTGTTAAATGAGAAGAATTATGCTATGTGGAAAGTGCAGGTAAAAATGCATTTGGTAAAAGATGATTTGTTCAGAATTGTGGAAGGGACAGAAGAAGCTCCTTCTGCAATAGATGCTGCAGCTGTTCAGAAGTTTGAGTTAAGAAAGGACAGAGCTTTAGCTACAATTGTGTTAGCGGTAGAACTAGACTTTTTTACTTAATAGGTGATCCGAAAGATCCAAAAGTGGTATGGCAGAAACTGCAGGATACATTTCAGAAAAAGTCATGGGCCAATAAATTAGGTTAAAAAGAAAATGATACAGTCTGAAGCTGAAGCCTGGTGATGATTTACAAGGACATCTTAAAACTTTTGCAGAAATTTTTGAAGAATTGGCGTTATTGGTGATCCAATAGAAGATGAAGACAGGGTAATAAATTTATTAGCTTCACTTCCTGATGATTATTCAACTTCAGTGACAGCTCTGGAAGATATGGAAAAAGTTCCTTCATGGGAATCGGTCACTGAGAGGTTGCTGCATGAACAATATAAAATTAAAGGTGATAGGATTAAGCCTATGAAGGAAAGTGAAATTAAGTCTTTACTTGCTAAACAGAAAAAGAGTGTTAAGTGTTTTGAATGCAACAAGACAGGTCATGTAAAGAAAAATTGTTATATTTTTATTGAAAAGTGCAAGAAAAGGAAAGAGAATAATGAAAAGAGTCAGGGTCATAAGGAAGGTTAAACAAAGCCTAGTTGCCAAAGGGCAAGGTAGTGATGATGAGGTTACTTTATTTGTAAGTGCTTTATCCACTAGTGATACATGTAATGACTCTTGGGTACTTGATTCAGGTGCTACTCAGCATATGCGTAATGATAAATCTTTCTTTTCTAATTTTGTAAATCTACGAGCACTTTAACATTAAAGTTGAAGTGGGCTGTGGGAGACCACTTACAGCTGTTGGTGAAGGCTCTGTGTCTTTGCAAGTTAATTTGCCTAACAATAAGGTAGAAAACCGTATACTTGAAAATGTTTTGTATGTGCCAGATTTAGCTCATAACTTGATTTCTATTTCTCAGGTTACATTAGGAGGTAAGGTGACACAATTTTATGAACATTCATGCAAGATTTTCAGTAAGAAAAATAAGTTGCTAGCTGTGGGGAAAAAGTTAGGAAAATGATATATGCTTGATTGTTTCCAAAAGGCAGCTGCTCATTGTTCAAATGTATATTCAGATGAAATCTTGTGGCATAGACGATTTTGTCATCTTGGAATGAATAATGTGAGAAAGTTGATTTCCAAAAATGTGGTTAGTGGCGTTGATTGCAAAATTACTAATGACTCATATGTCTGTGAAAATTGTTCTGATGGTAAAATTCATAGATCCTCATTTCCTACTGGCGAGGTTAGAAAAGAATACAAGGTTTTAGATTTAATTCACAGTGATGTCTGTGGTTAAGATGAACCCAGGTTCTTTGGGTGGTGGAAATTATTTTGTTACTTTTATAGATGATGCCTCAAGGTATGTTTGGGTGTATATTTTGAAGAGTAAAGGGGATGTTTTTAGTGTTTTTAAGAGTTGGAAAACTCTTGTTGAAAACCAGTATGAGAAGAAAATTAAGATTTTGCACACAGACAATGGTGGAGAGTATATATACATCTGTTGAGTTTGAAGGATATCTGCAAGATGAAGGTATTCGTCATGAAAAGACAATTCCCAAGACTCCTGAACAAAATGGGGTCGCAGAACGCATGAACAGGACTCTTGTGGAGGCTGTGAGAGCCATGTTATCTGATGCAAGGTTGCCTAAGACCTTTTGGGCTGAAGCTGTGTCAACTGCAGCATATGTGCTTAATAGAAGTCCTAATTCTGTCTTGAAAGACAAGACACCATATGAAGCATTGAATGGATGGAAGCCTAATGTAAAACATTTCCATACCTTTGGCTGTATATCTCATGTCCATATTCCAAAGGATGAAAGAAGGAAATTAGATTCTAAATCAAGGAAGTGCATTTTGCTTGGTTATGGTTCTACAACCAAAGGCTATCGTCTTTACAACCTTGACACAAAAAGGATTTTTCATAGCAGATATGTTATTTTTGATGAATCTAAGTCTGTAACTTTTGAGAAGGAGTCACCATGTGAGGATTCACCATGTAGTCCAAAGTACATTGAATTTCAAGCATCACCTGAGAGTGATATTGATGAGTCTGCTGATCCAGAAATAAATGTTCGATGTTCAGCTAGAGAAAGGAAACCTCCTGTCAGATTAGGAGAATGGGTTGATTCATGTATAGGAGAACTGGATGAACCTTCAACAGTTGAAGAAGCTCTTTGTGGTCCAGAAGCTGAAAAATGGAGAGGAGCTGTGCAAAATGAGATGGACTCTATCTACAAGAATAATGTGTGGTCCTTAGTTGAATCTCCATTAGAAAGTAAACCCATTAATTGTAAATGGATCTTTAAGACGAAAATAGATGCAGATGGAACTGTGTGGTCTTACAAGGCCAGATTAGTGGCACAAGGTTTTTCTCAGAAAATTGGGATTGACTATGATGGAACATTTAGTCCAGTGGTAAGGTTTGAGTTTGTCTGTTCATTGTTGGCTCTGGCAGCTCAGCATAACCTTCATGTTCACCACATGGATGTGTCATCGGCATTTTTGAATGGCAAACTTTCAGTAAAATTGTATATGACTCAACCTGAGGGTTTTATTGAAAAAGGGAAGGAAAATTTTGTCTGTAAATTAGATAAGGCAATCTATGGTCTTGAACAGGCTCCAAAATATAGGAATTCATCATTGGATGCTTACCTAAAATCACTGAAATTTCAACAGTCAAGTAGTGATTCCTGTATTTATACTAGTTTTTCTGATAATGTCTTGTGTATTGTTGCTGTGTATGTTGATGATATCGTAATTGTTTGTGAATCTCTGGATTGTTTAACAGAAATTAAAGCAGCATTAAGTAACAAGTATAAAATGAAAGATTTGGGTAAGTTGCATTATTTTCTTGGTGTTAAAGTGTTTCAAGATAGTGATAAGATTTGTATTAATCAGTCTGCTTATACCGAAGCAGTACTTAAGAGATTTGGTTTGGATAAATCAAAACCTGTGTCTACTCCTCTTGAAGTTAATTGTGCCCTTGAGAAGGCTACAGAGGACTCAGATTGGTTCAGTAGTGAAATTTATCAGTCTGCTGTTGGTAGTTTACTTTATTTGTCTACTAAAACTAGACCTGATATAACATTTGCTGTATGTAATGTTGCCAAATTCTGTACCAATCCAACAAAGTATCATTGGTCTGCTGTAAAAAGAATTTTTCGTTATTTACGGGGCACATGTGATTTACGTATTGTGTATTCCAAGCAGAATTCATATTCTTGTGTTGGGTACTCAGATGCAGATTGGGCTGGAGATAAAAATGATCGCAAATCTACATCAGGATATTGTTTCTCACTTAGCAGTGGCTTAATATCATGGCGTACAAATAAACAGTCATGTGTTGCATTGTCAACTGCTGGGGCAGAATTTGTTGCTCTGTCTAGTGCTGCTCAAGAGGCAGTTTGGCTCTTTTTAATGAATTACATTTTGGTAATGGAGGTCCTATGTTAATATATGAAGGTAATCAGTCTGCAATATGCCTTGCTAAGAATCCCAAGGACCATCCTAAGACTAAGCATACAAGTATAAAACATCATTATGTTCGTTATCTAGTTGCTTCTGATCAAATTGAAGTACAGTACTGTCCTACCTCTGACATGTTAGCTGATATTTTCACAAAAGGTTTGCCTACAGAAAGATTTGTTAGACTCAGGTCAATGTTGGGTGTTTGTTAGTTTTGAAATGTGAGGAGGAGTGTTGGTGTTCAGTTTATTTTAGTCCACCTTGAGTATGTTTTTCATTTTCTTTGTGAGCCTAGCAACTCCATGCTTCATTCCTGGCTTATTCTGTTGTCATGTAAACCTTGTATTGTACATTTTTACAGTGAATAAAAGCCAACTGATTATGAAGATATCATCTTTGCTTCCAAACCAACCAAGTTTTAACAATGTTGTTCATTTAATTGATATCAGTGTCAATGACACAGCTGTCACGATGCCAGATAACTCAAAATCATTCTTTCACTGGGTGGAGGAAGTTCTCATTAACACAAACCTGAGACCTCATGTAAAATAGTGGATGAACTCTGGCACCATTTATATCATCACAGTAAAAAGGCAATGCTACACTTGCCACCAGCACGTTGTTTGACCAGGGGACACATTTCAGGGGCATTCTCTGGGTCATACATGCAGTTACACTGTCTCGATAATCAAAAGCTTGACCCCCAAAACTTTGGATACTTTGAGAGGGATGGCCTATTGCACCCAGAAAGATGTCAGGTTTTGTTGCTTTATGACTTTCCAACACCATGTCAATGTTCAGAATGAGCAACCAAGCACTGTCCATGCCCTGCAATATTAAATGTTGCCCATATTGCAGCAACCAAGCACCAGACAAAAAAGTGGAGTCTGAACAACAAGCAGCATCACCAATTCAATCAGATCTCCCAACTTACTTCTTGTAAGCTCATTTCATTTACAGGCATAAAAGAGAAATAACACAAGACTATGACATTGTTGTAAACTGTACTTCCTTACTTCCTACCTTCCCCCCATCCCCACCACATACCTGGTGAGGGGAAACCAGAAATAATTACACAATTTTTTGATAATCTGATGTTATGTATGTAAGTTCTGAGTCATTGATGATAAGTCAGCCTGGGCTGCAAGGGATTAAATCTGGGGTATTTATCTGAGTACTTGTTTACAAAACTTTCCCACTTAGCAGAGTACTACAATCCACCAATAAATGAATAAATCATATATGTCCTGAATTTTGAGAGTAATTTATGTAGTTTAGGGTCCAAATTTTAAGCTAGTTCCAAATTACATCACACATTTACTTTTGTGACCTTTACCTTCAACCTATGGCATCATGTTTGCATTCAATCTTTATGTGATGAAACAAGCTTCATTTTGAATTGTGATTTATAGGAGTCTGTGCTTTACCCTCAAAGCTATAGCAATTTGAGTTTCCTTGGCCCCTAATTTTCAAGGCAGTTTTAGGTCCATCAATTTCTAGAAAATTATCAATAGCAAAATTACTGCTGGGTTTCAGAATGTCTACCCTTATTGCAAAGGTTCCCCAAGCAATGCATTATCAAATTCGTGTTCGGGGACCTCTCTTGCACACAAACACACCTTAGCTCCAAGACTGAAGATACACATTCTGCTATCTTTTTAATATGCTAATAAATGTTTCTCTAGGGACTTCAATCTTACCATACATTTTCATTTTCCTTTTGCCGTCAGCTTGCTGTTTTAGAAGCTTCTGTCTTCTAGTAATGTCACCACCATACTGGAAAAAAATTTAGATTAGCTGATTAAAATACAACAGACTGCATTCATCGTGATGAACTTATACAATATACTGTAGAGTACTGATTAATAAAAAAAATAAAAATTTATATTATTTATGAGGATGTTTAAGAATGGAATTTGCAGATTGTAATCAGTTTAAACTTTTGTTACTTGGGCCTTATATCCCATATGATAATACTGCTATACAGTACTCTTGCTTCTCTGGTACAAGATTTTTAAGAAGATTTTTAAGAGACTCACCCTCTCTCTTTCTCCTTCCTTTCTTTCAAACCAAGTATGTGTGCGTCCATTAGTTTTCTACTCTTTTACAACAATTTTTGTATATACAGTATTTCTAAAGCAACAAAAATATGTTTTGATCCAAGTACTGTAGTTCTTAACATGATTTGTATGTTCTTACTTTGAATATATTTTATGGAGGGAAGGCTCTACAATAAAGGCTGGAACAATAAAATTATTTTGATTATATCTGGACCATGGACAAACATCAAAATTATGTGGAATCAGTGCTGTTTTTCTACCCTATCCATTTGATTGAAGAGCTATGAAGCTGAAATACCTGCAATTTTCACAGGACTGTTGTATTTGTAAAGAAGCTCTTCCACTTATTTCACAGGGCAGATCTATACGTCTGATAATGTATACAGTACTTAAAACTCCCAGGTGTTCTTACAATTATTGTTTTAAAAGTAAAGATTTACAGAATATATAAGGCAACTATTTACAAAGACACTGCCTCCTGCAATTAGAGGTCACATAAGTTATTCACCCTTGAATTGGTGCAACAGTATTTCAATATAAGTCGATGAAAATTGATTGACAGTTCCAACATTAAGCATTTAGGTAAGTGAACTCCCCTGAATGAAGTACTGATTGTAACAAAACCTTTACCCTGAGTATTATTATTATTATTATATTATTATTATTATTATTATTATTATTATTATTATTATATTCAGAAGAACAACCCTATTCATATGGAACAAGCCCACGGGGGCACTGATTGAAATTCAAGCTTCCAAAGTGATCCTACTCATTCCAAGAAATGAACTGCAGTCAAACCCAACGACAGATAATAAAAAAAGGACAAAAACTTTGGTACAAAAACTTTCGATGGAAAACAGTGCTATGCTACTGCAGAAATAATGAGTTACACCAATGTTGTCTAATAGAGGATTTTTAGTCATATCAATTCCATCAAGGTATTTGTGCTATTCTCAAATCTTTTCATTAAACTTTACAGATTAGTTCTCAGCAGTTCTATTAAAGACACAACTCCTATGGTTCAAATAAAAAAAAAACACTACAAAAAGGTTGGACATTCATCAAGCGTTTGCAAAGTAGCCACTTTATAACTTAACCAGAGAGAAGATCAGCACAATGAGTAACAGAATATTTTTAACAGTGAACATCTTTGTTGCAAAACTCAAAACTTCTAACTCAACAATACCCACTGGAACACAGCTTCTGCATTTCCTTATGTATATCATTGTCATCATTAAAATCACAGGTAACTGTATGGCCAAGGTAATTAAAAGAATCAACGAAAACAGTTTCTCATTACCTAAATATACAGCAGGGCAGTTTATTAGGCCTGACATGTTTTGGTAAGATTCACATGCAGGCAGATTTAGTTGCACTAAAAATTATAGAGGGCTCTGTGGCAAAACAATTACAAAGTTCTAATAAATCATTCAGTGCAGATGCAGATGGTAAAATGATAAACAAATCATCTGCATAAGAAAAATTATTCCTTGAAGTATTAGCTACATGACTGCCAACCCTACTCCTGTTCAAGATATAATTAACCCTTAAACGCCGAGCTTCTATTTACAAAAGTGTCTGCCGTATGCTGGCGGCGTTCGGGAGTTAGCGCCAAAGCGGAAAAAAAGTTTTTTTAAAAAAATCACAGCACGCTGAGTTTTTAAGATTAAGAGTTCATTTTTGGCTCCTTTTTTTCTCATTGCCTGAAGTTTAGTATGTAACCATCAGAAATGAAAAAAATATCATTATCATATATAAATATTGAAATATATGACAGCGTGAAAAAAAAATTTCATATATATAATTGTATATAAATCGCACTGTGAGCAAAACGGTTAAAGCTAACGAGCTATTTTTTTTCTTTGTATTGTACACTAAATTGCGATGATTTTGGTATAAAACAAATTGTAAAACGATCAAAGCAACACAGAGAAAATATTATCACAAAATGATGCATGAATTCGTAACGCACGGACGTAAAAAAAGTTTTTTTCAAAATTCACCATATAAATCGAAATATTGTGCTAGAGACTTCCCGTTTGTTGAAAATGAAGGTAATTGATTGAATATTACTAGACTGTAAGTGTTTTAGCTTACAATTGCAGAGTTCGACCATTTCGGTTGAGTTAAAGTTGACCAAAGGTCGAATTTTTTCTATTTATCGTGATTTATATGAAAATATTTCAAAACTGATAAAAGCTACAACCATGAGTTATTTTTTGTTGTATTCTACATGAAATTGCGCACATTTTCCTACATAAAACTTTATGTAACAGTTATTAGAAAAACGGTGCAAACATTATGACAAAGTGACGAAAGAATTTCTGAGATTTTTGGCCGAGTTACAGTGCGGACGTAAGGAAAAAGTTTTTTTCAAAAATTCACCATAAATCGAAATATTGTGCTAGAGACTTCCAATTTGTTGCAAAATGAAGGTAAATGATTGAATATTACTAGAATGTAAGAGTTTTAGCTTACAATTGCATTTTTCGACCATTTTGGTCAAGTCAAAGTTGACCGAAGGTTGAAATTTTGGCACATCGTGATTTATATGAAAATATTTCAAAACTGATAAAAGCTACAACCATGAGTTATTTTTTGTTGTATTCTACATGAAATTGTGCACATTTTCATATATAAAACTTTATGTAACGACTAATATAAAACAGTGCAAACATTACGACAAAGTGACGAAAGAATTTCTGAGATTTTTGGCCGAGTTACTGTGCTCGGACGTAAGGAAAAAGTTTTTTTCAAAAATTCACCATAAATCGAAATATTGTGCTAGAGACTTCCAATTTGTTGCAAAATTAAGGTAAATGATTGAATATTACTAGAATGTAAGAGTTTTAGCTTATAATTGTGTTTTTCGACCATTTTGGTCGAGTCAAAGTTGACCGAAGGTTGAAATTTTGGCACTTATCGTGATTTATATGAAAATATTTCCAAACCTATAAAAGCTACAACCACGGGTTGTTTTTTGTTGTATTTTACATGAAATTGCAAACATTTTCATATATAAAACTTTATGTAACGGCTAATATAAAACGGTGCAAAAATTACGACAAAATGACGAAAGAATTTCTGAAATTTTTGGCCGAGTTACTGCGCGGACATAAGGAAAAAGTTTTTTCCAAAAATTCACCATAAATCGAAATATTGTGCTAGAGACTTCCAATTTGTTGCAAAATGAAGGTAAATGATTGAATATTACTAGAATGTAAGAGTTTTAGCTTACAATTACGTTTTTCAACCATTTCGGTCGAGTCAAAGTTGACCGAAGGTTGAAATTTTTTGTAGTTGACACCCGACAGACAATTTTAGTCGACGTACGATACGTCCAGTCAGCGTTTAAGGGTTAAGCTCATCTACTTAATACAGGTTTTGACGTAGGAAAAACCTATTTTTGGTAGTCACTGTGAGTCCTCAAAGGAGTTACACTGTTATGGACCCCCCAGGCTCCACAAGACACACCAACCAATTACACAAAATTTTCTTATAGTTGGCTTCAGCCACTGTAGTGCTTGTTGGCACTGATGGAATATGAAGGACTCAGGACAGGGCTTTTTCCCTGTCTTACAGTGATTACCTAGTCTCTATGTCATACCCAGTCTTGTCATATTCGTAAAGCTGTGACGAGTCGCCGGCATCACTACTACCTGCCAGGTTTGTGCAAATCCCATGCCTTTTTGTCAGAGAAATTGGGTGTGTTTGAGGACTCACAGCAGCTACCAAAACCTGTTTTATGATAGAGTAGCTACTGTTCATCCTCAAAGGAGCTTACAAAAGAAACTGACAGGTGACGAAATGGCTTGGCTCCTAATAAACAAATCCCAACCACCAGACTGAACTTTTTTGTCCGAGGTATAGTCACAGGATACTGACCTTTTCCATTATTCTGAGTACCAATAGGGTTTCGCAATAAAGAACAAGGAGCAACACACAAACCAATTTTATTATTCTTTTGATTCAAAGGTGGCTTACCTAATTATGTTGGGTCTGGCTGTGGTATCATTGTGCCTTCCCCAGCAAAAACCTCAGCATAACCACAACTCTCATGGCCATAGTCTTTCAGAAATTTTCATTCAAGTAAAGTCATAGGTTATCAACAGTTTCTTTATTCCAGATGCCCATTCGGGTCTAGCAAAAAAGAACAGAAGACACTCGAACCTATAAATGTATTATCTATTGTATTCTAAAGTGACTTACCTAATTATGTAGGGTCTGGCTGCAGTATTACTGCACCTCTTCCAGTTCAGGAATACTGTCTTATAATATCCACCCCGTACACTTGAAGACCTCTTCAATGGAAATATTTCCAAAAAGGGTTAATGATGTACTCACCTTTTTGATGTCATACAATTTAGGAAAAGAGTGAGGGGTCTGTCTTTAATGAGGGCCACTAAAATAATTCTTAGCCCATGTAGAGAGAGTGGTTTGTATTGTGTTGTGTAGGAAAAAAGGGCCATCTGGGATGTTTGCCATGCCATGACATCTTGGTAAACCTTGAATGCTTGAACCAGGCATAATGTTTTATATGAGATACTGAGTTTCTTTATTAGAAAAGGAGATTCTCCCTTTTAAAAAGGTCCTCATTCTTGGCCAGGAATGATAAGCCAGGAAACAATAGCAAATTATAACTAGGTGTATGAGTGGTAAATTGTTGTCTTTGTCTAGGATTTCCATGGGGGATCTAGACAAATGATTCTACTTCTTTTTGGGCTTAGAATTTTTTATAATCGTGTTCCCATGGCCTAGGATTTTTGGAGAGAATCCTATCTCTGCTCGAGCAGACTGTGCAGCCTCTCAATCCCCTAGTTTAAAGGATGAGAAATTTTACATATCATACCCATTTCCCTATCCAGGATCTTCAGAATCATGGATAGCATCTCTATGATGATGCTAAGTAGCAAGTGAGTCCTCAAAGGAGTTACACTCTCTTGGGGTCACCCTTGATACTGTTCAGATAAGCTAAGCTATGGCAGTCATGGGATATTCCTAGGGTGTATTTCATATCGCTCCCGATCTGCTTTATAAGTGTTATAGTGAGGGACATATTTTGCAGGATCATTTTGTTATAGGGAAATTAATATTGGGAAATGATCACTGGTGTACAAGTCATCAACTGTATTCCAATCTAATCTGTCTACTATACTTGAATTCTACTGAGGAAAACGTTCCATATGTTTTTGAATAATATTTGCTGACTTCGTTATCATTTATACAGCACATGTCATTTGAAGCCATGAATTCTTCTACTTCCTGTGCTATTTGAGTGTACAATTATAGTCCCATATTGGGTTGTGAGCATTAAAATATTAATGTAGGTTCTTTGGCATTGTTACATAATTCTTTAAATTTATCAATGTCGTAATTTTTATTAGGTTGGTTACACAAATTATAAATTACATAATTATCTTTTTTTATTCGGATTTTCATACCTGATATTTGCAAGTCAGTAATGTTTATGGGTACTTTGTCATAAACTATTTTGTTCTGTTCATATATGACTGTACCTAAATTTCCTTCTTCTCATGATGTAGTTGCTAAGTTGTATTTACCTATTGTTGTCACAGTTTTGTTGACATGTCAACATAATATCATTGGTTCATATTCTTTTAGTAATCACTGTATTTCTCCTAGATGAATCTGGCCTATAGACCATTTACATTCCATTGTATAATATAGCTATTGAAAATATTATATTATACCAGTTGAGTTTTATATAAGTAATTTACCAAGTAACTAAATAGCTGTTACTTTCTAACTATTGCAGCAGCTTAAATTTGAAATTCATGGTAGCATTCTATTGTTTTGGTGTAGGTAACTCAACCCTGCTCACTTTCGGGGAAGGATAGGTACAACACAGCTGAAGAGCTCAATTCGTTTCTGCCGGTCAGTGACTGATCATCGGTTGTTTGAGCAGCTATTGTTTGGATTTTGTTTCACCGGATGGTGTGGCTCTCGCCGTCTTTGGTGAAGTAGTCTTTGTTTTGGTAACATTCTTGCTAATTATACTGGGTTATCTAGATTTGACTTTACCTGACTGTGAC
This sequence comes from Macrobrachium rosenbergii, assembly GCF_040412425.1. Taxonomy (NCBI): domain Eukaryota; kingdom Metazoa; phylum Arthropoda; class Malacostraca; order Decapoda; family Palaemonidae; genus Macrobrachium; species Macrobrachium rosenbergii. The sequence goes on from NC_089782.1 coordinate 5,307,745, forward strand.
TTTTATTATGTCTGACTCTAGTTCTTCTAATGTCTGGTTTTGCAGCAGGGGCCGCAATACCAGACTTAAATCAGCCAAACATGACTCATATTATTCGCTGTTATTGTAGAGGCCACATTTGTTCTTCTGATCTTACTTGTGACGAATGCAGAGACTGGGATCGGGAAGTGGAAGACTTTGACTAATTATCTGGACAAGCTTGAAAGAAATAGGCAGAGAAAGGCGGCCACTAGAGCCGAAGCTAAGGGTTCTGCTAGCCAGAGTTCCCCTAATATACCCGCTCTTTCTACACCTGTGACTGCCTTTTCCCCTATCACCAGCCCTCCAACTTTTCCAGCAACTCCATGACCTAGCTCCCAACCTTCCGAAAACTCAATGCCATTGCCAGTCTGGAAGCCAGGATAGACCATAAATTTAGTCTTTCAGTCAATACTGTAGCCCAAATCGGGGCTTCGGTCAGAGGTTTCATGGACAAGGTGAGTGTCAGTGATCACAGTGCAAGTGTAGTGTCAGTGGAGGTGACTAATTGTCTCACGGACGCTGCTAGATGAAGGTCCCTATCAAACTCCCCTAAACCTGGGAAGAGGTAAACCAGAGGTCCAAGGGAGGTGAGTGGGGTTTGCCCATGGGTAGTTGCCCCCCTCAGCTGAGCCTGTCATATGTGGATCCCAGGACTCGGCGGACAGCCACTGGAAGAGCGTCCAACATGGAGTGCATGCTTTATCATCCAGTGATTCAGATTCCAGTGTGAGCAAGAAGCACAGTTGGCAATTTACAAGTGCATCCAAGCCACTGAAAAGGCCCGTATCCGCCACTGAGCGCGCTTCCCTGCTTCTGTGTAAGCAGACCAGAGATCAGGAGCATAGTCCCTAACCTTCGTGTAGCTTTTGGGACAACCCCAGTCATTCGTCTTCTGCTGTTTCAGTTACAGACCACCAGTGTTTGGTGCCAAAACAGGCTTCTAAAAAACGTTCTGAGCAACCGATGGGATCCAAGCGCCCAGTGGGATCCCTGCGTCCATTGGGATCTGAGTTTGTAGTGACATCCGAGGGATCCAAGCGTCCAGTGGGATCCGAGGGATCCAAGCATCCAGTGGGATCTGAGGGATCCAAGCGTCCAGTGGGATCTGAGGGATCCGAGCACCCAGTGGAATCTGATAGTGCAGTGTTTAGGCATGCAGTTTTTGAGCGTTCATCTGTGCACGAGTGTACTCCGATGTTTGTCTGCTCACTTACTGGCTTGGTGCCAGCTTCTACCAGGCATCTGGTGCCACACTCAAGGCATCAAATGCCACCTCTCAAGACAGGCATGAAGCGTTTGCATACTCCTTCAGTTCAAGATCCTTCATTGGAACCCATCCAGCGTCGCCTAGATGGTATTCTGGATCTACTGCAGAAGCCAAGAGCGATTCAGGAGCCTGCAGGCTTAGCCACTTCTCCTATTTTATCTGAAAAAGAGGACACTGAACAGGAACAGCCTTCTTCAGCCTATGCTTCTCTCTTAAAGTACTTCCTGTTCTGCTACCCGACATTCTTTTCCCCAATGACCCCATCGTCTCCGAGTTTGGAGTTCATGATGAGACAGCCTGCAGAATCCTCCAGGCTGCCCAAGATGGTACTATCTTCCGCACTGAAGAAAGCCCTGTCAAGTATTGAGAGTTGGCTGACAGAAAAGAGAGATCTGGGCAAAGCTGTATTCTGCGGCCCTCTCGCCTGCTGAAAGGAGGTACTTATATGTCACTGGGGAAGCTCCTTCTTTGGGAGTTTCTGCCTGCTCCCAAGGGGACCTCTCCAAGCTGAATGGTTCAGCACATAGATCAGCATTCTCCTCTGCCAAGATTTTATTAATTTTGTCGGAACTGGACCGCTTAGTGCGGGACATATTTACAGTGTTCGAAATCTTCAGCTTCTTGCATTGGACTGTGGGCGCCTTAGCGAAGAAAAGTGAGGACTGCGCCACCCTTCAGGAAATTTCTCTGCAGACTGGTTAGGAGTTCTCTCCTGCGCAGATAAGGCAATTAGGTATGGTTCCCAAGAGCTGGCTGCCTTATTTGCAGCTGGGGTCCTCAAGAAGAGATAGCAGTGGTGCTCTTTCACCACTAAAGGAGTCACTCCCTCCCAGAGGTTGGCTCTCCTTTTTGCGCCCTTAGACCGCTGTAGTCTGTTTCCCTGTGCCACACAGTAGAACACGTAGCAGCAGAGTTGCAAAAGAAGTCCATGCAAGATCTGCAGGTGAAGTCTTCCAAGCATCCTATGGAGACAGGGCGTGTTCTGACGGTCTCTTTTGCATCTAGGGCAGTCTCTCCACTGCAGCAGCAGCCCTTTCGAGGTGGTAGAGGTAAGTTCCAGCCCCGCCCATGAATGAACCTTCGGTTAGTTTGACCAACCAAGAAGATGTCAGTCAAGCCCTCCTCTCGCAAGTGAGGATCCTGTCCCCAGTGTTCCGGTGGGAGCCAGACTTCTACACTTTTGGAGCAAGTGGAAAGAAAGAAATGTTGAGCCATGGGCCTTAAAAGCCCTCAGAGAGGGATATTCCATCCTGTTCAGGGAGAAACCTTCCTTAGTGTCCTCTTCCATCAACTTGACTGCCTACTCCATATGCTCAGAGAGGTTTCCAGCCCTGTCACAGGAAGTCTTGTCCCTGCTCAGGAAGAGAGCTGTAGAGATGGTAGAAGATGTAAGCACAAAGGGTTTTTACATCTGTCTGTTTGTCGTCCCCAAACCATTGGGGGGGGGTTGGAGGCCCGTCCTGGATGTCAGCACCCTGAATTTCTTTGTCCAAACTACAAAACTCCCATTCAGTCCTGTCTTCCATCTGCCAGGGAGATTGGATGGCAACCATAGACATGCAGGATGCATACTTCCATGTACCAACACATCTGGACTCCAGGAAGTATCTAAGGCTTGTGTTCCAAGGCAGAGTCTTCCAATTTCGGGCTCTGTGCTTCAGCCTCTCTACATCTCCTCAAGTTTTCACTCGGGTTTCTGCCCCTCTAGCGAAGTGGCTTCATCTCATGGGGACCAACATTTGCCTATATCTAGACAATTGGCTCCTACACTCCCCCTCAAGAACAAGATGCATAGAGGACCTTCAGAAGACACTTCTCCTGGCCCGAGAGTTGGGCCTTTTGATCAACCTGGACAAGTCCCAGTTAGTCCCAACTCAGTCGATTCTTTATTTAGGAATGAAAATTGAATCTCTGAGTTCAGGCTTTTCCATCTGACAAAAGAGTCCAATCCTGCCTCCGGGCAGTTCAAAACTTCCTCTCTCTCTCCTGTCATGCTTAGCCAATGAATGGATGAGTTTGCTGGGCACTTAACTTTCTCATCCCCAGAGAAGTTTGTGCCTTTAGGAAGACTCCACACGAGAGCGTTACAATTCTTCCTAAAGGCCAGTTGACACAGGAAGACCCTTCCGGACTCTTTTGTTCTCCCGATCACACCTGAGATCAAGGAGGACCTTTGGTGGTGGCTTGTAGAAGAGAGGTTTTCAGAAGGAAAGTCACTGCATCTTCCGACCTCCAACCTCACCTTATACTCAGATGCACTGGATCTGGGAGGGGGGGGCTCTTCTGGAGGATATGGAAGCTTCAGGGACATGGTCCCAAGCCAAGAGAAGACTTCATATCAATGTGAAGGAGCTGAAGGCAATTCACTTGGCCCTTCAGCATTTTGCAACAGTGACTTTTGACAGCACAGTCATGGAGCATTCGGGTAATGCGACCACACTAGCATACATAAAGAACCAGGGAGGGATTCACTCCTTCTCCCTTTACGATGCAGTTAAGGATCTCCTCCTCTGGGCACAGGACAATCACACCAAGATTGTTACACGATTTATCCAGGGCAAATTCAAAGTCCTAGCAGACAAATTAAGTCATTGCAAACAGGTCCTACCTATGGAATGGACACTGAATCCGCAGAAGTGCACCGACCTGTGGAAACTGTGGGAAAAGTCATTGATAGACCTGTTTGCAACATCAAGGAATCATCGCCTTCCCTTGTATTGTTCACCAGCCCCCGACCCTCTCGCATGGGCAACAGATGAAATGCTCCAGGACTGGTCGAACCTGGATATATACTCCTTCCCACCCTTCAGTATTTTATCATAAAAATGTCATTTTTGCTTTTTTTTTTGTATTAGCTTTGATTTTTTCTAATAATTTACCTATGACATTCATTTGTTTATCTTTATAATATATTAAGTGTTCAATGCACATTAAACCTTTTTCATGGGTGCTCAAATCAGTGGTCAGATCCACAATAAGCACATATATGTTCATTTCAACAGTTTTTCTTCGCATGCTCATATTGACTAATATTTTGACATTGTAGTGGCTTTGGAATGTAAGGTCTTAGTTCTCTATTTTGGCCCAAAATTTTTATTTTTTGAGGTAGATCTTGACCTTCAAATTTTATTTTTGCCATTCTTAATATTTCATTCCGTTTAACTGGTACTGTATTATATATAGCTCACAATCTTGGACTTTGGAATACCTCATTTAAGAGAGTCCAACAGCATATTCTTCTCAACCAGTTTATTATTATTTTCAGGAAGTACCATAGTACCCTGAATGCTGTTCATAGTGTCATGCTTTTTTTATTTTTAGATTTATATTATCAATGTTTTTTATAGACAAATAGTCTTCAGATTGGTTTTTTGTTGTGGCTTCTATTACAGGCAGTCCCCGGTTATTGGTGGGGGTTCAGTTCTGATGGCGTGATGATAACCGAAAATTGCCGATAACCGAATATTGGTGACTTTCAGTGCTTATCAGCACCGATTTTTGGTTATCGGCGCCTCTGTTAGATATGTATCGGTGCCGATAAGCGGAAATCATTGATTTTTGGTGCCGAAAATTGCTGATTTTCGTCACTAGACAAGCCCCATAAAACCAGATCGCCAATAACCGGGGACTGCCTGTATTTGTCTGGACGACATTTCTGTTGTTGGATGTCTTTTTAATGAAATGTCGTTGGATGTCTTTATAATAAATAGTTTTCCAACTTTAGGGCTGAAATTTGTTGTTCTGTTTCCATGGTTAGGAACCTCGACCAACTTCCACTCCTAAAGAGGGAGTCGAAGTGAGTCACGGTTGGGTCGCGTATCGAAGTGAGTCAAGGTCGGGTCACATCAGTATTTACTCTTTTTGGGTGTTTTATACGATATTAAAGTTTTAATACTACCCTGATTTTGTTATTTGGATTATCCTGAGAATTGTCCATTTCCATGCCAGAAGATTTGCTCGGTACTGGAGCAGTGGTCATCAATTGCGCAGAGACAATACCATCAAAGGGCCCAGAGGTACTTGAATCTCTATAAAGATTGGAGTGAAGGAAAAAAATATACATATACACCTGAAAACTTCAAAAAGATATCATCAGCCTTTCATGGAGTTTATTCTTCCACCAATGGCACAAGTGAGAGCTGACTCCAAATGTCCACTCCCCTACCCTACCCTGCAGGGGGTGGCACAACATGATTAGAGTGGCCCAAGTGTAAGCCAAACCTGCCTGCTAGGATGAGGGTATTACAAGAATACATTCATCCTCACCCTAATCATATTATGGGAAAACTGGATAGAATGCCAAGAGTCCTATCCCCAGAACCAGATGCCCCCAGGAATCTGTGGCCCAGCACCACACAATAGTTCTGGCCCTAAGCTATCAATCTGATATTTCTCAGGTCAAACATTATCAGGTAGTTGATGGTCCTACCACAGTTCCCACTATTTAGCTTCGGATATAAACCCAGTCTGAGCTATATCTTTTCCTATTTATCAGACCCAATAAATTTTCACAAGTGGAAAATTTCACAAAAATTTATCCAAAGAAATATATAATCATATATGGGACTTTTGGGCTCAAAATCGGGAACAAATTCCTAGGGTTCAAGAGGCCCCCCTCACCAAATCAAGGTGGTCCCAAGTCAAAGGGTGAATTAGTACATAACATCCTAGCTGGCCTACTGGGCTCCTAAAATTCTCCTTTTCTTCTTCATTACACTCTGTATTCTTATTTAGTCGTCTCTCAACATTTACATTTATAGATTCCAGAGCTTTACAATACTGTACTCATTTTGATGAAGTGTGACACCAAAAGCAATCTGTACAATATCCAGGCCAATGTATCTGTATATAGCATTACTGTACTTTGCTCCTTAAGCTGAAAATGATTTCTGATTTGGGCAATGACTACACTTTCAAATCTCTTAGTTCTTCCCCACAAGAAATCATCTACATGCATCAAAAATATACCAAACAATTCTCCTTCACAATACCAATAGAATGCTGCAGGGTCAGTTTTCACCTGATTACATCCCATCTTCAACAGGAAAGTCTTCACTGTGAGATACCATTTTCTAGCAGCATCATTAAGACAATATACACATTTTTAAAAATTTCTACAGTACATTATCATCACAACCAGCTTCAACAGGTGGAATAAGATACACTTCACACTCAAACCGTTCACTCTGTAGGAATGCAGCCTTAATATCAATTGAATTCACTGCCCACTGTTTGGAAGACAATATACCAAAAAAGGGCCTCAACACTTCCTTGCTAACAGTGGGAGAATCTGACTGGATTTCTTCTTTTTCCTCAAAACCTCTGGCAACTAGCCTTGCTTTAATTTGCTTTTTCCTATCACTGTTTTCCTTTTCTGTTACCTCCCATTGAATTGACAATGCCTTTGGACCCAAGTTAGGAATTTCCTCATATACATCAAAATTCTTCCAGGTGTTTAATTTTTCTTGTTTTGCGTTACCAAGTTCCTGACTTTCTGTATTTTCACAGGCCATTACTATTTCACTGGCTCCTGCACTCCATCTTCTGAAACTGATACCCATTTTTCTACATCTCTGTTCCAGTCAATGGCTATTGTATATCCATCTTCTTGTTCAATATTCCTCCATCTACTGTATTTTCCTGTAGATCTTCTGGCACAGCTGTGAACAGTTACTGCCTGCCATTCACCAGACTCTTTCGGCAGGCATCTACTCTCTGTCCAATCTTTGGAATACCCTTGATTGTTAAATTGTCTTCATATGAAGTATCGTCAACTTTGGTGTGGTTCTCTTTTTCTTCCTCCTCACTTTTTCTATTTTCCACTGGATTGATAACTGCTTCTATCTTGTTCTTCTTGCTATTGTCCATTTCATCCTTTTCTCTTTGATGCCTCAACATATCAAGCAGTGCATTTCTTCCTTCTTCAGTGTTTCTGTCAAAACTGTATGGTATCTCCTTAATGTTTCATGTGCTCTTATAATATTTAAGCCATATTTCAAAATCACTGTTTTGCCATCTTGACCAATGACTGTAGCTGGTCCTTTCCATTCCTTTTGCTCTTCCCTCTTAAAATAGACTTGATCTCCACTCTTAAGGGCTTTACCAGTGGTTCTTACTTTGTGTCTCAGTGCCCGTCATATTTTCTCAGAAGTTTCAGCAGCAATAAAGGCTTTTCTTGCAGAGTGGCTAGCACTGAGATGTCTGGCAACCATTTCACCAAATGTTGCACACTCCAGTGCAGGAAGTTCACCATTCATGGTACCTGGCAGGTTAGGATTCCGCCCATACACGAGTTGATATGGGCTAAAACCCCCTAACATCTGGAGACAACTTTTACCATTGACTACCCAAGCCAAAGCCACTTTTAAAGACAGTTCTGGTTGCTCTGCCATCATATTTGTCACCATTTTGTCTATAACTGCATGATTATGCTCACACAGGCCACTACTGAAGGGAGAATATGCTGCTGCATGCATCACTTGAATGTTCGTATTCTCACACACTTTCAGAAACGTGTTGTTGGCAAACTCCCCATAGTCATCACAAAAGAATTTCATGGGGGGTCCCAAACCAGTTCCCAACTTTTCACGGTGGGTCCCAAACCAGTTCCCAACTATGTCTCCATAATTTTCTCAATTATCTCCTTGGGTTCTTTACGTCTTGTCACACGATTTTGAGAACCTTGTTGCCATATCTACCACATGCTGAAAATATATACCCCCTTTTTTGTACTCTTTTAGGTCTAATGCCACTACTTCACTGAACTCCTTTGCCATATTTACACTGACAATTAGCCTTGATGGTGTTTTCTTATATTTCATGCATATCTCACAGAATCTGACACTTCTTCAGCATACATGTAGCACATTTTGTCCTCAACACCAGCATCCTTCAACAGCTGAATCAGTCTTTTAGATGTAGGCTGACCGAATTGTTGGTGCAGTTTTTCTATCTTCTTTTCCTTTTCATTATCTCCATTATCATTATTTCTTCTGTTTTCTTCCAAGCTTCTTTCTTATCTTTGTCTGTCAACTCTTCAAGACTCACTTCCTCGAAAATCTTGCTCCTCACCTCGCTTCCTTCTGGGAATGACAGGGCAACAACCACAGCTTGTTTCTTTTGCTCGATACTTGTGACAAGCTGCCATTCTTTCAGCTCGTTTCCAGCAGTCATAACTCTTATCATTGCTGAAAACTGGCAATGCCAGCCGCCCGCCACAGTTGCCTTTTCTTCTAATTACTCGTTAATCTCCTTCCTGCCATAACCACGCTCTGCTACCATTTGTTGAGCATGTGGACCAATGTGGCAGGAGAAATCAAAGGCAGACATTTGACCACAAATTTAATTTCTTGGAGATCCAACCGACCAAGTGCTTACATTCTGACACTCTCGCTCAGTTCTCCTTCATAACAAAAACATAAACAAACACAAACTAGTGACACGCGCAAAGCGCAACATCATGCACAAGTATTCTGAACACAGGTAACAATAAATCTCAAGGAACCTGTGAGTTCCTAATCCTCTGAAAGTTGGTGGAATATTATTTGGACTTGAAAAGGGATTTTGACAAAGGAAAAATCTATTTCTGAGGGAGGCCCTGTGTCACCCGGTGAAATTCCTTTCTTGCACGAATTTCTAGGTATAAATATTGCTAAATATACCAGAGAAAAAGCTATCAGGAATGCTGGGGTTACTACCCCAGATCAGCGCCTTCTTATACCAAGAAGGTGTCGGTATGGATAAGGGTGAGTGAAGAATCACAACCACAGAACCACACTCGAAAGACATCCCAATGGCAAAATCCCTCGGAAGAGCGGAGAGCCGTACCAGCTCCCACACTCACCCGCCCACCAAGCGGCGACCCCAGCGCCATCTGAACTCATTCCAGTCTAGCACCACCCTCAGGCTTGGCATGCCAAAGCAGGGGGGGAAACCAGATACTGGGAGGGTCACCGGGTGACACAGGGCCTCCCTCAGAAATAGATTTTTCCTTTGTCAAAATCCCTTTTCTGAGTTCGTCCGTGTCACCCGGTGAAATAGTAACGGAGAATCATGTCAAGACTGCCAAGATACAAAATAAACAAAAAGGTGATCATGAACAAAAACACATGCTATGAAAAAATAGATTTAATATGATATTTCAGCAAAGCAAAGAGAATCAAATCACAGGTAAGTATGGGTGGAACAAAAACACCCAACAATACAATGTCATAGACAGGTAAATATAAACTATACATAAGAGAAATACACAATATATCTTATACAATATCAAAAATGTGAGGTATACGAAGCGTAAAATAAAATAACACAGTACCTCTAGGCTTAAATCTAAATACACAGCATAAAAAAACACAATCACCAGGACAAACAATAATAATGGCAATACTAGTATCAATTATGAGGAGTAAGGCAGTGAGGCATGATTGATCCAGGAGAACAGGCAGAGAAATAAATGAGGCAGGCGGGCGGGGGGGAAAGGATAAGGGTTAAGGATAATTAAGGTGGGGGGATGACACTCCCCACAGCCACTGTAGAGAATTTCAGAGCTTGAAAGTGATTTTAGATAGTGGCGTTTAAACACTAGAGGTGATTTCCATCCCGTATACTTGGTAAGTTCAGCAAAATCCATATTATGAAAATAATTAGTAGAGGTAGCTACCGCACGGATATCATGAACCTTAGGGACTGAATCCGGGTTGGCTTGTTTAATGAAATACAGAATTTGCTGTCTTATAGCATTCAAAGAAAGAGTTCCACCTTTTCCCTGATAAAGAGAGGACCCGACATACACTGAGGAGTTCTTTGTAAGTAAGCCTTTAGGGTAAAGACTGGGCATAAGGACCGGTCTTGTGGAAGAGGCACCACCTTCCAGGGAGACCACCTGTCCTGAGGGTCTTCATTTTTCGCTAGGAACCTATGATCAGGGGAAAGGAGAACTTCTCCCGACGGGAGGAAATCAATGTGATCATCACCTCTAGAGAGAGCAGATAGCTCTGAGATTCTGGCACCTGAAGCTAAGCTAATCAGAAACAAGGTCTTCCTTAACAGATCCAGATAAGAGCATTGTGAGTTATCAATATCAGAGGCTAATTTTAGAACATCGTTCAGGAACCAGGTAACAGAATGTGGGCGTGTTACCGGCCTCAAACGGGCGCATGCTCTAGGGATGGAGGAAAAGTATGAATCTGTAAGGTCAATCTTGAAACCATACAAAAATACCTTCTTCAAGGCTGATTTAGCTGTAGTAATAGTGGCCAGAGCTAGGCCTTTTTCAAACAATGATCTAAAGAAAGTAACCACTAGGTTAGTAGTCATAGTCTGAGCTTCAGATGCCTTCAAAAAAGATGCTAATTTTTTGACTGCTGAATCATATTGCCTGAGAGTAGAATCTCTCTTATTGGATTCTAGAAACAGAGTGTTAACGGGGTCAATATTTGCTCCCTTTTTAGCAGCAAATTTTATAAAGTCCATAAAACCAGGGCATTCTGAATTTTTAAGGAAGCTGACAGTCTTGGTTTGTACTACTTGGGTCAATCTGGGTTTGGGTATCTGATGACACCGCAACTTGAGCTCCAGAAGCAGAGGGAACCAGTTGCTCTTTGGCCAATGGGGGGCTACCAGGGCTAGTTGGCCCTTGAATGACCTGAGTTTGTGTAGTACTTTCAACAACATGTTTATTGGGGGAAACAAGTAGATCCTCTCCCAATTGTTCCAATCTATGGACATTGCGTCCGTGGCGTAGGCATGGGGGTCCAGATTGGGAGCCACATAACAGGGAAGTTTGTGATTGCTCTCTGTGGCGAACAGATCCACTTGGAGTCCCGGAACCCGGCGGCAAATCCAATTGAACGATTCCCCGTCCAGAGACCACTCCGTCTCCAACGGAGTAGTTCTGGACAGAGAATCCGCCACCACGTTCCGCACCCCCGCTAGGTGGGTGGCTGACAGATGCCAGCTGTGCTTGTTCGCCAGGGAGAAGATGGCTAACATCACCTGATTTACGCGACTCGATTTGGAGCCACCCCTGTTTATGCAATGAACCACCACAGCGCTGTCTAACACCAGCCTGATGTGAATCTGGCCGGCGGGGCAAAGTTTCTTCAGAGTTAGAAACACTGCCATAGCTTCCAAGGTGTTTATATGGAACTGTCGAAACATTATAGACCATGTCCCTTGCACTTTTTGTTTTGGTGATTACCCTCCCCAGCCGCTTAATGAAGCGTCTGTGTGGATTACCAGAGCTGGGGGGGGAAATTGAAGGGGGACAGACTTCGAAAGGCCTTTGACTGTGGACCATGGTCGAAGCCTTGTCTTCAAGATTTGCGGGATTGAAGAGACCCTGTCTCTGAGCCTGACATTGGCTCGTCTCCGCCACACTCTGTTTATGTCTTTTAGTCTTGCTTTCAAGAGCAGGTCTGTCACTGAAGCAAACTGAAGAGAGCCGAGAATCCTCTCTTGAGACCGGCGGGACGCTGCTTTGCCCTTCAGAAGTTTTCTGGTAGCAGTGGCTATCTCCCTCCGCTTGGCCGGCGGGAGGGATAGCCTGTACGAGGTTAGGTCCCACTGGAGACCCAGCCACTGAAACCGAGACTCCAGAGTCAGGCGGGACTTCTCCCTGTTCAATTGAAAGCCTAATGACTCCAGGAATTCGATCACTATGGCTGTAGCCTTCGGCACTCCTGAACGGTTGGGGCCCAGATTATCCAATCGTCCAGGTATGCTGCTAGGAGATCCCCGGGACCGTAGTTGCTGAACAACTGTTTCGCCAGCCGTGAATATCCTGGGGCTATATTGAGCCCGAAAGGCATGACCCTGAAGGAGTAGGCCTGTTTCCCTAGTCTGAAACCCAGGAAGGAGAGAAGTTCCAGCGCAACCGGGACGTGATAATAAGCGTCTGAAAGATTGATAGAGGTGGTGACGGCTCCACGCGGCAGTAGAGTCCGTACTTGAGCAACTGTAAGCATGCAAAATTTGTCGCATTGTATGTAGAGATTTAGACGCGACAGATCTAGAATCACTCTTTGCTGGCCGGAATCTTTCTTGGGGACAGTGAACAGCCTGCCTTGAAATTTGAAGTGCCTCACTTTCTTTATTGCTCTCTTGTTGAGAAGCTCTGTCACAAAGTCTTGTAGGGCTTTGGAGGAGGGTTGATAAAACCTGGTCAGGGGAGGAGGGTCCCTGATCCAGCTCCAACCCAGGCCTTTGGACACAATGCTGTGTGCCCAAGGACTGAAGGACCACTGGTCTCTGAACCAGTATAGGCGTCCACCTACCTGACTGGTCTCAGTGGGAGGAAGCAGGTTTGTTTCCTCTACCGCGGCCACTTTTCCCCCGGGAGACGGATCCAGCCCTGCCTCTGTAGGGGGCTCGGCCTCTACCCCCTTGCGCTCCTATTAAGGCCGTGAAAGACCCCACGGCCTTCATAGGTAGGGTTGTACGCCGGCGAGGAGACGTACGTAGGCGCAGCAAGGGATTGGGCTGGTTGAACCAGCACATACTGTTGGGGCTGAGCCTTGGAGGTGGACGGTTGGCTCACCGTCGAGACCGGAACTGCCTGAACAACCGTCTGGTGTTGTGGTCTCCTGTGTTTTCTATAACGTTTCCCAGGCCTATTCTGGGAACTGCTAGACTCAGGGGTCTTCCGCTTAAAGGCGGAGATACCCCACCGGGAGCGCAGACTCTGATTAGCCCTGGTTGCTTTGCCCAGGACACTGGAGACTTCATCTTCTGGGAAAAGATTGTCTCCCCAGAAAGAACTCTCCATGAGCCTGTTAGGCTCATGACGAATGGTGGCATCAGCGAAGATGAACTTACGGCAGTTCATCTTTGCCACCATGAAGTCGTACAGGTCCGACTGGAACCCTGCTAACAGGGATTTAGTCAGAACCTGAAACAATGGCTCCTCTGCAAAGGAGACAGCGGTCGCTTCTGACAGGCACAGCGAGTTCAAAGATCGGCTCAACCGACACCGTGCCTCGAACTCCGCCTTCAGGAGAGCTTCCGGAAGCTTAGGAAGCTGCTCGCTGAACTGATTTGACGCGCAATCTGCGTCCAATTTACCGACAGTAAATGTGGACGGAGCGTCTCTCCAGAACTCGTCACCCCCTGGGAAAATCAGAGACGTAGGATCTGATTCCCGAAGCTGAGGCAAGGGTTTGCCATCCAAGCAAGCCTGAGCGGTTGCGATAGCAACCTTGTTCAGGCAGGGAGTGGGCAGCTTATCCCCGAGAGAAAACATAGTGAAGTTGCCCTTGAAGGGGGTCAACTTCGTGTTCTCCGCCTGCCACTCGGAAAAGGTGCGCAAGAGAGCAGATTGCGCCTGATCCCTAGGGAAGATCACCGTCTCCTTAGGGACCTTGTCTGAGCGTACCCAGGCTTCCTCCGTCAGCCTAACGAAGCCTGGGTAGGGGGGCAAGAGATCAGCCGGGAAGAACTCCAGTTCCTCTAGACGTCTGGTACCTAGACCTTCAATGGTCAAGGTGTCTTCGTGCCGGATAGCACGAAGAGCAAAACGCCATGGGTTCCCTACATCAAAAGGAGGGAGGGTAGCAGTGTCAGGGATCTGATAGTGCGGTCCGGCCCCACCGGAGCGTGCCATATCCGCAAGGAGATTCTCCTGACTCTGAAGCCTCTCCGTCAACTTTGAGAGTTTGGCCTCTACCTCCGTAGAGAACCTCTCCAACAACATCCCCGCAAACGCCTCAGGGTCAAAGGCAGGCTGGCGAGGAGGGCTGGGCCTGGCCACCCTCTTACTCGTTCCTTTGCCCGAGGTACCTGGTTTGCTCCCGGAGTCCACAGGTTCAGCAACCTTTGGCTTTGACGGGGGGAAAGGGGATGCCTTGCGGGAAGACGAGGACTTGAAGCCCTTCGCCTTCCACGACTTCTTCAACTTGGGGACAGTAGACTGATCGCTGTCCCTCAAGATAGAAGATTTAGCAAAGCCCTGGAAAGAAGATACAGAGGATGAAGGGGAATCAAAAAGGGCTCCCGCCCCCACTGTCTCACTTACCTCTCTACCTACCTCCTGGTCCTGCTCGGTGTTCATGGGCTCCAGGTCCAAATCCAGAGCAGCGATGTCCTCCAAAACCTCCGCGTAAAGGGGGTCCTCTTGCAGTGGCTGGGTCACGACCCGGATCTGCTCGATGATGGGTGCGACCACATCAGCTGGTACGGCCGCAGCGATCCGGGCACCGGGGTACAGCAAGTCCCTCAGCTTCCCGTCGAGGACGTAGGGCTTCCCCGACGGAACGTTCCTCCCGAACCCAGCCACCCAGGCGCGGAGAGACTCAGGGCCTCCTTCTTGGAGGACTCGTCGGCCTGAAAGGGAGCAGGGAATCAAGGAAGGGCTAATATACTGTAAAATATATAAGCGTTAGAACATAAGATATGAAAACATAGCAAACTGTAACTAACGTGAAGAACGAAAGTAAGCAGCTTACCGACTCGTCCTGGATGCATCCACAGAGCGCGAAGCAAACCTCACAGCCTTCCGGATGCCAGACGATCAGGTCATCGAGCCGGACCGCACAGCCAGCGTGGGTCCGACACACCACATGCCCGTAGTGTTGGTGGAGGGTGGCGGTGCATCCGGGCTCCTCACAACGAACAGTCTGTAAGTGTGAACAGTATATGAACCTACCACTCTAAGAAACTTAAACTAAGCAGGCACAGGTATTTTCAAACTGTACTGCCGGAGCACTCCGGCGGAATGAAAAACCCCGTCAGAGACAGGCCTACCAGAAAAGTAACTTAAATTTAAGGTAAGCAAGAAGCCCCTCGACTGCCGGAACACTCCGGCGGAACGAGAGAGCCGAGTCAACAGGACCCTTACCACAAGGGATGCCGGGAATAAAATGGCGGAACCCAAGGGTAGGATCACCGGACTCTGATAACAATAACAAGAAAACAAATATATATCCGACGGCGGGATGAGCCGCCGGGAACAATAAAAATGCATATATATACAGAGGATGGTAACATAATCGGTTAACAATGACATAAAAATCAGCATTCCCCGGAGTCCAGCACCACCCCCTCCGGGGATCCCAAGCCTTCACCGCTAGAGAACAATAGAAGGGTGAGGCTACAAAACACCACAGATCCACAAGGGCAGGTGTAAGCGCCAGTCAACCCAACTAGAGCATCCCGAACGCCGGAGCGAACGCGGGACAAGGCTGAGAAAAAAGTAACCCTGAGAATGTTCGAAAACCTGCTCGATCCTAGGAGAGCGGGTTAACGAGACACTGAGCCAAGAAAAATGCCATCTGGGACCAGCCCTGGAAGGGAGCGAATCCCTCCACCAGGGAAGATCCAACAACTCGGGGTGGTCGTCGGACACCGACGTCACCCGTGCGAGAAGATGACAAAGAGCTGGACCCAGGGTAGAAAGGGGGGGGGGGGTTGGTGGGGTAAGGAAGGGAGTAGGCCAGAGCAGAGGAAAACAGGAGACTGGGGAAGATGCCTTCACCTGCTCAACTGTAAACACAACCACGCTAGGTAAATAATACCAGCTTGGAGAGATCATGGCCTACCCCGAAGGAAAAGGGAAAGGAATAGCGACCTCAGGCCTACATACTCTCACCCCACACATAGACGTAGCCTATGAAATAAAAAGGGGAGAAGGAAAGGGAGGGATGAGGAAACAACAGGGAGAGAAATTCCCGTGCCAAAGACCAACCAGAGCCGAAAGAAAGGGAATGCTATAAAAGCATGGAGGAGACACACCCACAGAAAAAACCTCTACCCATCCATAAAGAAGGGGGAGGACAATGGGGTCTCACTCCACAACCCAAACAACGGTCAGTGGATGGAACAACAACAGAAACTCCCTCCACCTGCTGATCCCCTCCGCTCGCCTAACCTAACCCAGGGTGAAAGGGAGAGCAGGAGGCCAATAAGCGCAAAATAAAAGCCTAACATACACTAGGCAGGATATAGGGAAAACCCCACACAAGGGAAGTTAACCAGAATAATAATAAATCACCATCATATATACATTAAACAATAAAATAATCTTGTGCTTGTGCTAGGCGCGTAGCCTAACTGAGAGAAGCGACAGGAAGTAAACAGGAAAACTGTACCTGACGCCCCCACGGTAACAATTAAAAATTTTAAGCAGTGAAAACATGACGTCAAGCACAAGCAAAATAATAATTATAATAAATATAAAGCTATAACTGTCCAAGGGGAAACATCCTGGGGAGTTACTAAAGCGGGAAGATGACGGGAACCCAAATGCAGGAACCTTAATGATGCGGTTCAACAAAATTATCAATAGGGAAACACCGAAAAAACCCAGCCCAGGAAACGCCACCAGGATGAATCCTAGGGGAAATAACGATAAGCAATGTAATCGACAAGAGAAGCCCAAACAGAACAAGCTGGATGGGCGTACCTCGTGGTCGACATGGCTGACTAGGGGACGCCGTAGCGTCATAACAGAACCACGTATAATTAATAAATACGGGCTGAAACAACCAAACTTATCATAAAAACCCCACAATAAGATGGTACTTAACTTGGATACAGTAAAGCTGCTGGACGACATGCTTGAAAAGGCGAAAAAAGGCCAAAAGCACAAGAACAAAAAACACAGCAACAACAAAGATCACGTGCTAGAAATGGAATGAGTTCAGATGGCGCTGGGGTTGCCGCTTGGCGGGCGGGTGAGTGTGGGAGCTGGTACGGCTCTCCGCTCTTCCGAGAGATTTTGCCATTGGGATGTCTTTCGAGTGTGGTTCTGTGGTTGTGATTCTTCACTCACCCTTATCCATACCGACGCCTTCTTGGTATAAGAAGGCGCTCGATCTGGGGGTAGTAACCCCAGCATTCCTGATAGCTTTTTTCTCTGGTATATTTAGCAATATTTATACCTAGAAATTCGTGCAAGAAAGGAATTTCACAGGGTGACACAGGGACGAACTCAGAAATACTGTATTGGAAAAGTGCCGACCTAGGTATTCAGCTATATCTTTGGGACTTGCTATTAGTGAATCTCCAACCTTTAAAGTGGGTGTTTTAAGAGGAGATAATTTCTCTACAAGCTTCCTTACTTTCTTCCAAACTACTCTGGAAGGAGTTTTTGAATTAATCCCATTTATGTACAGTACAGTAGTATATCAATGTATTTCTTTTTGCACTATGAAAATATCGACACTGTTTGGCCATAGCTCGTTGATATATTATCTTAGCAGTAGATGTGCAACACAACTTGTATTTTTTGTAGCATCTTCATATAATAAAAATCAAAACACAAGCACATCAAACAAACACTGACAAATGCAACAAAGAAACTCGAGCAAGGGCAAAAACAACCGGCTATGGAGAGGAAGGAGAGAAAGAAATGACCTCTCTCAATGGCAGTAAGAAGAAAACTAAGACATTACAGAGTTGAAATAAGGTTGCTCCCTACTTCCCATCTCACCTCTGTGACGGATGCCAGATGCCACCAATTCCTTGCATAAACAATTTTTTTTTTTACCGATCCTAATGTTAAGACCACAGGTTTGTTATCTTTGAAAAATACAAATTAATTTAAATTTGTCTTATTATCTTAGCAGTAGATGTGCTGCACGACTTGTACTTTTTATGGCACCTTCTTGTAATTTTTCTGAGAAAAGCACATTTCTTATCCCACCAAGGGACAACAGGTCTTTGTAGTTTTCCACTTGTTCTTGGTATAGCAGCCTCTGCACTTGTTAAAATGTTTTTGAAAAACAGTCATATGTTTCTAAGTGGCATTTAAAAGATTCATAAGTTTTTTCTAATTTTATGTATTTCACCCAGTCTGCTTCCATTACCTTCCATTTTGGTGGTGCTTCTGTAGGAACATCCCAGATGAACTTCAAATGGATAGGAAAGTGATCACTACCATGCAGATATTCATCAATAGACCAGTTAAAATCTAAAGCTATGTCTGAGGAACATATACTGTACTCAAATCAATAGCTGAATAGGAATTAAAATGTGTTAAGTCATCATACCATCATTAAGCAACACAATAGTATCACTTTTCCCTCATTATCTATAGAATCACTTCCCACAATGGATTGTGTGTATTGAAATTTCCTAGATGCATGAATGGTGATGGTAACTGATTTAGCAATGAGTGAATTTCAGCCATCAAAAAAGGTCTAGGAGGAAGGTAAATGGAACAGACAGTAATCTGCTGTCTAAAATTATTTTAGTGCAAGTGCTGGTAAATTTGTAGTAAGGAGTATTTGAGAATACTCCAAAGATTTACTCACAATAATAGCAGCTCCCCCATGTGCATGGCACTTCGGCCACCCAGCCAAATTTTGTAGATCACAAGCACGCTGCCCTATTTGCAGCTCACCTGACCATGATCGAGCAAATTGCCACTCACAAGAGTGCATTTGCGCTGACAAACATAATGTTTTTTACTGTGGTTGTCCTGTCTACAAGTTTGAATCAGAGGTGGCTGCCCTCTGCTTCAAGCATGGATTGACCCTGAAAAAAAAGCTAGACGGGGCTCGCTGCCTTGGCTCTACCACTGTCACCCTGGCCCAGATCATGACAACAACAAGGCAAACAAGCAAAACCACTGCCAATATCATGCCACAACCAACCCCTCCCCCTCCTCCTCTTTAATTCCCCAACCCACCATCACCTCTAATACTTCCTTACCCTCATCCCTTTCTTTGCCCAAACTGCTGCATACCTCTGAAGAACCATCATCCACCATCTCTTTCCCTCTTCTTATCTCAAACGTATCTTTGTCAAACTGTTTTGAGGTGTCAAATTCGGTAACACCTACATCCCTATTTTCCCATCCCTTACTCTCAAAGCTTCCTCTCCTTAACACAACCCCCACATGAAGAAATACACACCAATTTGGAAGACCTCCAAATATCAATAACAAATTCTCCCCTTATAAGTTTTCCCAGTCACCTCCTCTTTGCCCTCCACCCAAGAAAACCCTTACAGCCTAATCTCCTCTGGAAACCATAAAGGACATTGAGGATTATATAAATCAACCTTTTATCATGATCCCCAACCCAACCTCGTCTTCCACCTCCTCTTACACAAAATACGCTACTGTCCATCATACCACTGCTGAGGTCCACAACCCTCCTGCTATCCTTCCCCAAACTCCCCTGGCAACTTCCACAGAATCTCCACCTGCCTCATCTTTCCCCCTACCTGTCTCCCCTCCTACCAAACCTTCCCAGACCTCTGTACAGAGAAAAAGTATCCTTGACCTTGCTTCACCACCAGGTTGTACCCCTGAGTCTCTCTCTTCCTATCCCTCCTCACCTTTAGACTTCCCTTCTACAGATGACTCACCTGTTATTCATGACACTCATCCATCCCTACCTCATACTGAAGACAGCCCATCCCCATCTAACAACTCTACCTCAACCATACCAACTATAATATCACATCGTATATCTCATTCACTTCAATGTCTGTACTCCAGTGGAACATTTGAGGATTCAGATTCTTCAGACATGATCTTAGATATCTCCTCTCACAATATGGACTTAAAGTAATATGCCTCCAAGAAACTTTCCTTACCCAACCACCGAAACCTGTTCCCAATTGCCATTTCCATCATTCTCCTCACTTTACTTCTGATTCTTCTATTTTGATTCATCACAAAATACCACACTCACCCATAAGCATTACAACAACCTTTCCTTGTACTATTACATGAGTCTTCCTACAATGATGGATTACCATAGTATCAGTCTACATCTCTCCCTTCTACCCTAATGACTTCACTGCCTTTCAAGACATCCTTTCCCAATTACCATCACCCTTACTTGTGATAGATGACTTCTATTGCTGCCACACATTACGGGGCGACTCAGTTATCAATTCCTGTGGACACACCCTTGAACAGTTTTTAATATCTAATAACCTTTCTATTTTAAACTCAGAACACCTGACACATTGTGATGCAAGAACACATTCCTTTTCTTGCCTGCTAGACTTTCATTGGTTGGTATTAGACCACTTCATAACTTAGTGACCACTTCCCTACCTTCTTTTACCTACTTCCTATGTTCTACTCCCTAATCCTTCATGCTGGCACTCTTTTTCCATGATTTCAGACAAGTCTCTACCTCCTACATCCTTTTCATCAACCCTTGACATGCTTACAGACTTCACCATCCCATGGATCACCCGGCCTTTCACATCAAAGTGTGTACCCTGGTGGAACAAAGACTGCACCAGAGCTCTACGCTTAAAACATGCTGCTTGGTGTAGCCTCAAACAAAAAAGAAACTCTCCTGGACACCTCATTGCCTTTATAATTTTCTAAAGAGCCACAGCCTCATTGAAATGCACAATACATGCTTGACAAATCACAAGTTGGAAATACTATGTCTCCTCATCAACTTCTTCCTCCCCTACTTCAGCTGTCTGGAGACATACACATAAAATATCAGGAAAACACCCACCTCACAAAGCCCCAGTGCTAAACATAAATACCAATTTTATTGCTGACACAACAGAAATTGACAACACACTAGGCCAATATTTTAGTCACATTAGTACAGGAGAACATCTCCCCTCGCAATTCACAAACATAAGAGCTCAAAACAGAAAAGAACCCAATGAACTTTACATTATCTTTCATGGAATCATACAATATTCCATTTTCCATTGCAGAACTCATCTTGGCACTCAAATCTTGTCAGAACATATGTGAACGCCTTGACACTTTTTGTCAAATTCCATAACCTTTCTCCTATCATTATTAAACAGAATAGGGACAAAAGGCAAATTTCCCCAGCAATGGCACGAAAATCTCATCCTCCCCTTTTTAAAACCAAATAAATCAGGAAATGCACCCCAAGACTATCGACTTATTTTTCTAACCAGCTGCTTATGTAAATTACTAGAATGAGAAATTTTTGCCTAATGTGGCATTTAGAATCAAAACAACTTTTTCCTTCCTCTCAATTTGGCTACAGACGAGGCAAGAGCACAGCAACCCTCTTGCACACATAGAATCTTACATCCAAACAGCCTTTGCTTCTAAACAATCAGTTCTCGCAGTTTTCTTTGACTTGCATAAGATACCACCTGGAAATACCACATCTTACACCAACTACTTCAATTTGATATAAAAGGTAATAGGCGCATTTTCATTCCATCTTTTCATAACAACCAAACCTTCCATGTATGCATAAACTCTTCCATTTCTTTACCCTTCACTCAATATGCAGGAGTTCCCCCAAGGCTGCATTCTTAGCACTACCCTATTTCTTATAACAACAATTAATGGTACTGTATTATAGAATCCATGCCAGTGGGAGTTAGGTCTTCCCTTCATGTCGATGATCTTGCAGTTTTGCTGCTGATTCCTCAATCCCTAAGCTCCACTCACTTACACAGTCTGCCGTTCTAGCTGCCTCTTTATGGGCTACTAGACATGGATTCCTCTTTTCCACCAATAAAACCTCTCGCTCCAAAACAGTAACTCCATCGCCACTTTTGCTTTGCAATTCATCCGTACAGTACCGTCCTAGTGGTAAATTCCTTGGTTTCTTATTCCTGCCTTACCTGGAAGGAACACATACTATCAATTAAAAAAACTGCACTCCGCATCTTTGCCTCCTTCAAACTTAATCCCACACTACCTGGGGCGCTGACCGTAAAACACTTCTGCATCTACATGTAGTCCTCATTCTATCTGTCCTGGATTATGGATACCAC
Organism: Macrobrachium rosenbergii; assembly: GCF_040412425.1. NCBI lineage: Eukaryota > Metazoa > Arthropoda > Malacostraca > Decapoda > Palaemonidae > Macrobrachium > Macrobrachium rosenbergii. The sequence continues at coordinate 5,329,721 of NC_089782.1, forward strand.
GTGTACTCTTCAGCCTCCCAGTCTCTTCTCAGCCCTCTAGACCCTGTGCACCACTTAGGACTAAGATTGGCCTTTGGGGCCATCTGTTCATCACCAGTAGAAAGCCTCTACAGTGAATCAGGACTAAAATTGCTCATCTGCCAACGTGCCCTCCTCTCTCTTAGATACTATACCAGATTCCATCAATTCTCTTCCCTGAAGCTAACTATACCTTAACACCCCCTTGCCAAATTTACTAACACTCTCAACCAACCCTGCCCTTTCTCTATCTATATGAAAATTACATTTTTATGATAAAATAAAGTTTTATACTGTATATACTTACCAAGTAATTACATAGCTAAGAGTTTCTACTTGTACAACAGCTTGAATTAAAAAAATTTGCCAGTAACATTTCAAAGTTTAGTGCAGGTGACTGTCCAGCCCACTAAACGGGAATGACTTAGCAGACAACCTCATTCTGTTTACGCCACATATCTATCGGAGGGGATGAGGGAGGGCTCCGATCATGTAATTACTTGGTAAGTATACATAAAACTTCATTTTATCATAAAAATGTCATTTTTATATAAGTAACTTATCAAGTAATTACATAACTGATTCCCTCATTGACAGGAGTTGGAATACATGGACATATTCTACTCCAAAACATTAAGACATGTAATGAATTTGAAATAGAAAAAGTTGCTAGCACTGAATACAATGCTTGTCGTTCCTTATTAGTTAAAAGAGCCTGCAGTAGAAAACTGCCTCTGGTTGGTGCTCAACTTAATCTGTAGCAACGTGACAGTATAGCCAGTAGCACCTGCTACTTAAGTGGAAGCTTTGCAGTGAAGAAGTCCAATATCACTGACGAAGAAGTCCAATATCACTGAAAGTTTTGCGGTGAAGGAGTGACCCGATGGCTAGCAAAACTTCAAAAAGTGCCCTTGCCCTGGGTGCAGTACCACAACAAAAACAACCAGATAACACTGTCACCTACATTGAAATAAAAACCACGACCCATCCACTGATAGTGGTGGGTGCTCCAGGTACATTGTGCACTCCCGGCTCCCACAAAACTCATTACCTTACTACAGGGTAAAGAGATAGTAGGAGAAAATCCTATGCTTCCTTCCACGATACCATGCCAGTTACCAATAATCGCAAGGTACTGCAAAAATTTAAACAGTTTTAACTTTCCTGAAATACAGGTGGTCCCCAGTTTACGACGGGTCAAGCTTACGACGTTTCGAGGTTACGACACTTTTCAAATATATTCACCAGAAATTATTTCCTGGTTCACGATGCATTTTCCGGGGTTATAACGCATCGTACGCCGATCCGACAAAAAAAAATATGGCTCCAAAATGGCAGAATAATCAAAATTTGGATGCTTTTTTGATGAAACACTCAATAAAAATGCAGTTTACATCGTTTTCAACACACCCAAAGCATTAAAAGTAAGGTTTTCTTAGGATTTTTGACGATTTTTCGGTTTACGGCGATTTTCGGTTTACAACGCGGCATAAAAACGGAACCCCCGTCGTAAACCAGGGACTGCCTGTAATGAGGAGCAAAGATCAACTACATTTCTAGGAGGTTGATTGTAGAATGGACATAAGGGGCATATATTGCCCGAAGGCCAAATGCTCTCCTGAATCTAAGAGTGGTCTCAGAAACCAAGCCCATTCACGACAAAAAGGACAATATATTCTTAGACAGAGGATGAAAAGGGTCCTTGCCAGAACACTAAAGATATGCATGGCCCTCTGTACTACTGATCCTGCTCAGGTAATACCTGAAAACTCCAATTGAATACAGAGCTCTCCACTCTTCCCCAGAGCCAAGGATGCAGAGAGAGAGAGTTGGCACCAGATGACTGGAAGCTGACGCCAGGCTGTAGTTGGTGTCATATTAGCTGGCTGCCTGGAGCTAATCACTCAGGAGCTGGTGGGCGCTGGCTCCAGGCTGTAGCTGGCACCAGGCGAGCTGGAAGTCAGGTGAGGTAAGAGCTCGGGAGCTGGTGGGTGCCCCCAAGAGCCCGGAGCACTGTTTCTGGCTGTTAAGAACATCTTCTCTTCCATTAAGTTCTTGAGAGAGCTTGAACGGATCCGGGACTTGAAAGAGTCTTCGTTCTTGGTCAAAAAGTCCCAGGGGAAACGAACAAACCATGTCACTGAGTCAGACGTTGCTTGATACCTCTAAAAAGACAAATAGGAGAGATTCTAGTTCTCCTCCAATAAAAGAGGCAATACTGCCACTAAGTCATAGGTGTCTCAGAAGAAGAGACTCATAGTCTGAGACTCCCAGATCTGAAAAATCATCTACTAGATTGGTAGACTGAGCTAGAAGATGACGTGTGCATCATTCAAATGCCTCTTGTAGCAAGTCTGGAAAACCTCTCCTTCCTGACAAGAACAAGGACAGCCCGAAGACTATACAAGCAAGAGTGGACCATCTTGGTGGTATCTCTAAAAGTGAGGTTGTTTAAGAAGAAACGAATAGTGGAAGGATTCTTGAAGAGTCCACCAACAACAGTAGCAAGTTCGGGAATCAAAAATCATGGTTCAGAACAGCGCTACGAGGAAAGTCATAACTTTCCGACAAGTCTGAAAATGTTCAGACCTTCCTTGACCATGTTGAAAGGTGGAAGAGCGTAGAGGTCCAAGTTGGAATGATATTGCAGAATGGTGTCTGTGGCCCATGTAAGAAGGTTCCTTACAGTGGCAGACAACCAAGGACGGCCTGCCCCGAAGATACCACATACCCCTACAGATCAGGGGATTGAAGGTCCACTCGAGAGTAAGAGTGAATTTCTGATGGCTCAGCTTGTCCTCCAGAAATTCCAGTTGGACTAGAAAAAACTCTATCTTCCACAGTAAAACTCTATTGCTAATTGGTGGTGAGTAAATGCTAAAGACAGTCTCCTTGCTAACGTAAAAACGTAAGGACTGTAGTCTTTTCTAAATGGATACTGCAGTCTAAGAGTGAGTAAGGGTCGAGAAGAACTGAAGCCCTAAGCAAATGGCTTCCAGCTCTCTGACACATACGTGTCAGAGAGCTGAAAGCCCTTCCTGGAAATTTCCTGGTTCCCCAAGTGGGCTCCCCCGTCTAGACCAAGGACAGAGAAGCAGCCTACTAGTCTCATGATGAGGGACTTTCCTTCCACAAGTTTAAGTTCGGAGTGACACCACTGCAGGTCTGACTGAAAACCAGGTCTTGGGAAAAACAGCGGAGTCCAGCTATGATTCCCTGTCCCTGTTGGTCTTGTGGGAAAGGCTGATGTTCATGGCCAGAAAAAAACAACAAAGGTAAGCAGAGCGAAGCTTGAGAGAAGGCTTATGCTGTAGAGGCCAAAGCCTAAATTCCAGAGGCTGTGAGAAACCAAAAAGACGTCATGGTGCTTAAAGTCTGCACCAGATACTTCGGAACTGGCTAAAACTCTCAAATACAATTAATTGATTCACGTCTCTGTGGATAACTAAGTCCCCAGACGACTCATCTACTAATACTCCTAATATAAAGAAAAGTGGGGTAGAAATTGTCAGACCGTCTGAAAGCAGCTGTGATTCTCTTGGTAGACAGCTAAAAGTGAAGGTAAGAGTGATGAAAGTGACTGTGTGTCTCTCCCAGTAGAAAAGACAGTCCCAAAGCTCCTTTCTTGCAATCCCAACGAAGGCGTGGAAAACTCAAAAACTAACTCAACCATCCTTATCTGCATAGGACAGGACTAAGAGGACAGCCGAAACGATGTCTTTTGGTAACACTTGAGAGTCTCCTATCTTGTTAGCCCTCTCCTGATGTCAGTCAAGAAAGGTCTTTATTTCAAAAACCTGACAAGAACTTCAGCCAGGAGGACTAAGTCCATCTAAGCATAGAGGGAGGAAAAGACAAAAAACCTTGTCTTGTGCCCTCAAAACCAGACTCCTAACTCCCAGTAGAGGTGATAGCTTTCTTCAACAAGCTCATAAATTTGTATACAAAATTCCCTGTCCACAAAGGACAGTGCTCTGAGAGACTGACTGACGTCACAAAGGGAGCAACTCGGCTCATCTGGAACTTCTAGCAAAGGTGGAAAAGACACCCGGTGATCAGAGACTAATGTTGGTCACTTAAAGACAGGAGCTAGGTGGTCAATTGGAAACTGTGCTCACATAAGAACAACAGTATGTTCTTAGAAGAGACAGGCGCTGAGCAAAAGCCAGACTGGCGCCAGATGCATGAGAGCTGGTGCTGTGAGCTCTATATGTGCTAAAGGCACTAGGGCACTAATGGGTGCTACTGAACTTGGACAAAGATGAATGCTCGGACACTGCTGGTCCATTTGACGCCAAATACCAGCGTTCCACAACTCGAAGTTCAGAGGACAAAATGCTCAAGACTGTCCCAGAAGTTATAGGATAACTGTGGACTACACTCCTGCTCCCTGAGACATTTACAGGAGAGAGGAGAAGAGTAAAATAATCTAACAGTGCCCCTTCAATGGCTGATATTCACCATTGGAGTATCACTAGGAATGCACATACTCGTACCTATGGACACCTTTCCAAAGGCTGTCCGTCGATACCTACGGACAACAGGCAGCTACCTGGGGCAAAACCCCTTCGGACTCCCAAGGATGGACAGTATGCCTCCACCCAGTTTAGGGGAGTCTGACAGGGATAGGGTTTAGGAGATCCAAAGGAGTCGGATAGCCACCCTCTTCACTACACATCCAGCAAGATGCCTTTCCAGTGGCTGTCTGTTGACATCTGGGACCAGCAACAGGCTCGACTGAGGGGGCAACTACTCGGGGGACTTCCCAGCAGCCTCCACTAGACTTTCAGTATGACTTCTCCCAGGTTTCGGTGAGTGTAACAGTCATTTAGGTCTAGGAGAACCAGCGGGCCGGCTAATCACCTCCTCCACTGCACAGCACTTTCACAGGGTTAATTTCTGTTAACCCATACACAAGACTGGCAAAGGCATGGGAAGGAAGCAAGGGAGCCAGGCATGGGAGCAGTAGAGAAAAATAACAAGGGCCGGTAGAATGAGAGAAAACTGATGCAGGTACAGAGTTGGCGCCAGACAGACGTAAGTCGGCGCCAGGAGAGCTAGTAGCTTGGGAGCTAAGAGCTCAAGAGCTGATGAACACTTTGGTCACTCGGTGCATGGTTCCCGTCTGTCGAGCACAGATATTCTCCTCAAAAGAAGCAACTAAAATTAAAAGCACAAATTCTCTCCTTACTACGTATGCCCCTACATTTCCAGTTCTCTGCAAAGAAAAGTGTAAGATGTTGTTCAATTAATCCTTTACCGACAAAAGTTTGAAGTACACAGAGTACCATTAAACAGGCATATATCAATTCCTATCAAATATTATTTGAGACTTATAGATATGCAAATCATTACTGAAAATATCGGTCCGGAGGCAAACACAATATTTATGTTTATAATGCTATTCGGAAAAGGAAAATTAACCTTTACCAACCACAGTAGAAGTATAGAGTACGTACCATCATACAGACATATCTCAAATCTTATCACACATTATTTGGGACTTGCAGATCATTACTGAAAATGTCGGTCCGATAGCGAACACAATATTAACATTTATTACGCTACTTCGAAAAGGAAAGTTAACCTTTACCGACAATAGGTTGAAGTACCCAGAGTACCATTATACAGACATATCTCAAATCCTATCAAACATTATTTGAGACTTGTAGATATGTATTTCATTACTGAAACTTTTGGTTTGGTAGAGAACGCAATATTTACATTTATTACACTAATCAGTAAAGGTAATAATGAAAGCAATGTTTATGTTTAATGGGTAAATTACACTACTGGTACTTACTCAATTTGAATGCAAATTTGTTACTGTAGCGAAATATGATAAACTTGAATCAGATCTTGATAACAAAACAATAAAATACTGATCCTGAAAGCTGTAACCTTGAAAGCTACCCAAAAGCAGCGATACTACATCACTGAAATCAGGTCTACAACCGCAAATTTAAGAACAAAGCGCCATCAACACTTGGTGTTCACTCGAGCGCTGGCAGAAACAGAATGAGGTTGTCTGGTAAGTCGTTCCTGGTATTCCTGTTAGTGGGCGGGACAGTCACCTGCACTAAACTTTGAAGCGTTACCCGCGAATTTTTTAATTCAAACTGCCATGTAAGTAGAAACTCTTAGCTATGTAATTACTTGGTAAGTTACTTATATAAAACTCTTCTCTCTCACTCTTCATCAACACAATTGGAAATCCTCCTTTTCTACATCCACACTTTTCCACCTTGGTTAATCCCCACTCCCTCAGTCTGTCCATCTATACTGCACAGTTTATCAAAACTTAATACTTGCTCTCCTATTCTATGTTCTCGTTTCCTAAAGTACATTTTGACACATGACTCTTGCACCCTGATTTACACAGATGGCTCAAGTCCCCTAAAGGAACTGGGCTGCTGTCCTCTTCCCCACCAAACATTTCCAACTGCTATTACCCCGTGTGGCAAGCATACTTACAGCAGAACTATATGCCATTTTGTTTGCACTAAAACAACTTCTAATCTACCCCTCATCATCCTGTTATTTTCTCAGACTCTGCTAATTCTTTATCCCTCATCCAATCTATTGACTGCATCCATCCTGTAGTCCATGAAATTCAAGATTGGCTCTTTCATATTTTGATCCAGAAAAAACTAGTCTGCATCTGCTGGACCCCAAGCCATACAGGCATCATAGGCAATGAGCAAGTGGACCCTTTGGCCCACTCTGCAGTTTTGTTGAGATGCCCACATTTCAAAACCATCCCATATTCAGATTATTTCCCATTCTTGCGTAACTTTTTACTATACTGCTGGCAGTCTTTTTGGTCTAGTATCTCAAATAACAAGCTCTACACAGTTAAACTTACCATACTAACCACCCCCCCCACGATGTGGGACCACCTTGAAATGGTGAAGGGGTTCTTGAACCCTTGGAATTTGTTCACGGGTTTGAGTCCAAGAGTCTCATATATTATTATATATTTCTTTGGACTAATTTTGTGGAATTTTCCACTTTTAGTAAAATTTATTGGACCTGATAAATAGGAAAAGATATCATAGCTGGGATTGGGTTTATATCCAAAGCTAAATAGTGGGAACTGTAGTAGGACCATCAACTACCCGATAATGTTTGGACCTGAGAGATATCAGATTGATAGTTCAAAGGCAGAACTGTTCTTTAGGGCTGGACCACGGATTCCAGGGGGGTCTGGTTCTGGGGATAGGGCTCTCGGCATTCTATCCAGTTTGCCCATAATATGATTAAGGTGGGGATCATTGTATTCTTGTAATACTCTCAGTTCCAGCAAGTGGGTTTGGCTTACACTTGGGCCACTCTAATCATGTTGTGCCATCTTCTGTGGGGTAGGGTAGGGAGTCGGTTCTCACTTGTGCTGTTGGTGGAAGAATAAACTCCATGAAAGGCCAATGATGTCTTTTTAAGGTTTTCAGGTTTACATTTTTTGCCCCTCTAATCTTTATGACAAGTCGTTCATTTTCAGGATTCGTGAACCCCTGGGCCCCTTTGATGGTATCGTTCCGGCACAGTTGACAACAGCTGCTCCAGTACAGAGTAAATCTGGCATGGAAATGGACAATTCTATGAATAATCCAAATACAGTAATCAAAATCAGGGTGGTATTAAAACTTTAATGCCATATAAAACACCCAAAAGACTACATATCAACATGACCCAACCTTGACTCACTTCGACTTCCTCTTTCGGAGAGGAAGTTGGTCAAGGTTTCTAACCATGGAAGCAACAACAAATTTCAGCCTTAAAGTTGAAAAACTACTTATTAAAAAGACATCCAACAACAGAAATGTAATTCTGACAAATAAAAGAAAGGACATGGCTTATAAAAGCCACAACAAAAACCCAATCTGAAGACTATTTGTCAATAAAAAGTATTGATAATGTAAATGTAATTATAAAAATCATGACACTATGAACAGCATTCAGGGTACTATTGTACTTCCTGAAAATAATAACGAACCGGTCAAGAAGAACATACTATTGGACTCTCTTAACCCTTAAACGCCTACTGGACGTACCATACGTCGACTAAAATTGTCTGTTGGGTGTCAAGTGGACGTACCATACGTCGACTAAAAATGCTTTTTTTAAATATTCGCGGAGAAATAATTATAGGCCTAGTTTGCGAAAGGTTTTAAATCATGCGCCTTGAGGGAAGTTGGGAGTTCACGAATCAAGCTGTTGTTTTGTTTATAAGCGTCACCCAGATGCGCATGCGCGAATTTCCTCCTTCCCGTACCAGAAAGCATCAGCGCCGCATCGTCCGAGAGTGATTTTTTTATGCATCCGTGTTTTGCAGAACTTTGGCCTGTGAGGCAACAGGACGTTTGCAGAGATGTCCCGACGTCGTCAGGACCGTGAAAGGCGCATATTGCCTGTCGGTAGTGAGCATGTGAGACGAGTTTTAGACTGGGATGCTGGAGAGGGACCAAGCACCCAAGATGACCCAGCTTCTCAACGCCGTGTTGTGCGGCCACGTGTGACCGAAGGGGACCAAGGACCACATCCCGTGCCTTTTACGACCCCTAGGAAGCATCGGGGTGTCCTGAGGGGCATCCGTAAATTTTTGAAAAAAACTTTTTCCTTCGCTGAAAATCCTGGCATTTCTTGAGTCACCTTGTCGTAATTTTTTCACCATTTTATATTATTCGTTACATAAAGTGTTATACATCAAAATGTGCGCAATTTCATGTAGAATACAACAAAAAATAAAACATTCTTTTAGCTTTTAACAGTTTTGAAATATTTTCATTTAAATCACGATAACTGACAAAATTTTAACATTCGGTCAATTTTGACTCGACCGAAATGCTCGAAAAACGCAATCGTAAGCCAAAATTCTTACATTCTAGTAACAATCAATCATTTACCTTTATTCTGCAACAAACGGAAAGTCTCCAGCACAATATTTCGATTTATGGTGAATTTTTGAAAAAAACTTTTTCCTTCGCTCCACAAAAAATCCTAGCATTTCTTGAGTCACATTGTCGTAATTTTTTCGCCATTTTATACTATTCGTTACATAAAGTGTTATACATCAAAATGTGCACAATTTCATGTAGAATACAACAAAAAATAAATCATGCTTTTAGCTTTTACCATTTTGAAATATTTTCATACAAATAACGATAAATAGAAAAAAATCAACCTTGGTCAACTTTAACTCGATCGAAATGCTCGAAAAAACGCAATCGTAAGCCAAAATTCTTACATTCTAGTAACAATCAATCCTTTACCTTCATTTTGAAACAATTGGAAAGTCTCTAGCACACTATTTCGATTTATGGTGAATTTTTGAAAAAAACTTTTTTTTTACATCCGCTCGTTACGAATTCATGCATCATTTTGTGATAATATTTTCTCTGTGTTGCTTTAATCGTTTTACAATCTGTTATATACCAAAATCATCGCAATTTAGTGTACAATACAACTAAAAAAATTAACTCATTAGCTGTAACCGTTTTGCTTACAGAGCGATTTGTATACAATTATATGAGTTTTTTTTTTCGCTGTCATATATTCCAATATTTATATATGATAATGATATTTTTTTTCATTTCTGATGGTTGCATACTAAACCTCAGGCAATGAGAAAAAAGGAGGCAAAAGTGAACTCTTAATCTTAAAAACTAAGCATGCTATGATTTTTTGAAAAAACTTTTTTCCGCTTCGGCGCTAGCTCCTGAACGCTGCCGGCATAGGGGAGACGTTTTTGTAAATAGGGCTTCGGCGTTTAAGGGTTAAGATGAGATATTGCAAAGTCCAAGATTGTGAGATGTATATAATGCCAAGTAAACAGAACAATAAAATATTAAGAAAGGCAAAAATAAAATTTGAAGGTCAAGACCTACCTCAAAAAATAAAAATTTTAGGCCAAAACCACTACAATGTCAAAATTGTAGTAAATATGGGCGCACGAAGAAAAACTGTTGAAATGAACATATATGTGCTTATTGTGGTTCTGACGAACCTGCCACACAATGGAAATGTAGTAGACCAAAGTGTGTAAACTGTGGGTAAGATCATCACTTATAAGGTCCAAAGAATGCATGTTTTATATGTACAATACAGAACTGAAAATCTTACAAGAAAGGACTGGGATGTCTATTAAGGAAGCTAAATTGGAACTGAAAGAGAGAGGAATTCAAGATATGTCTAAGAAACATACATATTCTTCACCAAATTGGTTATAAATAAAGAAACAGGTACAAATGATATGGATAATATTTTATCAAATTCATTTGAAGTATTAATGCAAATAGCACAAGAAGATGCTACTACAAAAGTAGCAGAGGAAAGTTGTGATGGACCAAAAATTAAAGATAAAAAGAGACCGTTGGAGAGAACACCAGCCAAAATGAAGAAACCAACTATTAATAGAGAAAATTCAGTTAAGCCAGAGACAAAGGATATGAAGAAAGAACAAAAACAAGCTAAGAATATACATTTATCTCCTAAAATAATAGTAAAACCCATGGAAGCAGATGTCCAAAATGTTGAAGAAGTTGAATACAACCATACAATAGATTATGTCAAGGGAGAAGAGCTTACTCCATCCCCAATAATTGGTACAAGAACAAATGAAACAAGAAATATACATTAAACACATGTGGATGCAACAACTGTTTCATTGAACTGTGCAATAATAACAAAAACATAACGAAAGATGGTTTAACAAATAACAATTGGTGGATTGTGCAATAATAACAAAAATTAATAAAAGATGGTTTAATAAACATCATAAGAAATTTTATGAAATATAGAAAAAAAGAAACCACAGAGTTGAGTACCCATGAAAAAGGTTGCATGTGCATTGAGCACTTAGTATGTTATAAAGAAAAACAAATGAATGTCGTGAGTAAATTATTATAAAAAAATCCATGTTGATAATACAAAAAAAGAAAGTAAAACTCAACCGCTATAACATAATAATTTCAATAGCTATATTATACAATGGAACTGGAAAGCCCACATAACATACATGAAATCTAAATGTAAAAGAGCATTAAATCTAATTAAAAAAAACTATCAAATACTACTTGGGGAGCTGATAGACATAACCTTACTTTACTGTATAAAGCAACAGTGTTGTCTATCACTGACTATGGAAGCAAAATATATGGCTCAGCATCAGACGCAACACTGAAAACGTTAGACCCCGTTCATAACGAAGGCCTTAGAATATGTTCATCACCAACCTCATCTTTACAAGTTGAATGTGGTGAACTACCACTGCCTCTCCACGGAGAGTTTGTAACAATGAAGAGTGCCTTGAGAATTCAGGCAAGTGATCCTCCAACCAAAAAATTATTTGAATTAAGAGATGTATTTATAAACAATCACTCACCTCCTTTCCTTCTTAGAGCCAGAAGACTGTTTGAGTTTGTTAAATATAAATGTGCAATTGCCTTTAAATATAAATGTGCAATTGCCCTCAACAGTAAAATTACCTCTTCCTTGGACTATGAATAAAATAAGAATTTACACACACTTAAAATATTTATCAAAAAGTTACTCATGTACCCCAGAACACCATAGAGCATATAAGCCAAAAAGGTCCACGTTATGCAATATACACAGATGGATCTAAATCAGAGTACGGAGTGGGATATGCTTCGGTATCCCAAGAAAAAATTTATCAATTCTTTCTGCCTGATAATGCCTCGGTATTTACAGCTGAGTTATGCGCAATAGCATCAGCTATTAAGATAATGAAAGAAACCTCATGCAATAATGTTGTAATATTTAGCAACTCTAGAAGTGCCATCAAAGCCATTTAGAAGTGCCATCAAAGCCATTCTGAGTTACAAACCAAAAAATAACACTGTACAACAAATAAAGTTATTACTCCATAAGTTATGTAATAATGGGAAAAATACAGAAATATGGCATTTTTATAATAAAATAAAGTTTTATATATACTTACCAAGTAATTACATAGCTATTAGTTTCTACTGACCGGTAGCTAGAATTTTGAAATTCGCAGTAGCACTACTTTTATTTTGGCTAGGCGAGTGACCCCCACCCACTTTCTGGGTAAGAGAGGAACCAGCTTAGCAAACAAGCTCAATATGTTTATGCCTTCCTAACCATGCAAGTGGAGGAGGAAGAGCTTTGATTACGTAATTACTTGGTAAGTATAAAACTTTATTTTATTATAAAAATGTCACTTTTATATAAGCTACTTACCAAGTAATTACATAGCTGAATCCCACATTGTAGGCGGTGGGATGCATGGATTATCTATCCTAATACATTAAAACTGTAATGTAAAAGAAATAGAAGAATTGCTAGCATTACCAAATATGCTTACTGGTTGAGAGAGCTGCTACAGGAAAGTACTGCCTCTGGATGGCGCTCATCTCAACATATAGTGGCGTGGCGGTGTAGCCAGGAGTCGTCTACTACATTAGCGGGATTCTTTGTTGCAAAGGAGTGTCCGACTGCACAAAAAGAATTAACAAAGTTTCCCCTGCCCTGGGCACAGTACCAAAAAACAAAACCAGAGAATAAAAACACCATCGCCTATAGCCAAACTTTAAAAAATACCATTACCCAACCATTAATAGACAAAAAACTGGTGAGCACTCCAAATACAAAGTACCCCCAGGCTTCCCAACAACTTGACACCATGAATCAAGGAGAGAAAATAGGAAGGATGAAGGAAGACTTCCAACACCATACCAGCAACTGAAATAGGACCCAAGGTACTGCAATTTTCATAGACAGTTTCAATTTCACCAAATAATGAGCTGCAAACACCGACTTACATTTCCAAAATGTTGTTTGCATAATAGAGGTGATAGACAAATTATGCCTAAAAGCTAGGGACGTGGCTACCTCACCTCATGCACTTTAACTTTCACTACAGCCAACACATCCTCCTCAATTTGAGAGTGCACCTCTAGAATAAGATCCTTCATAAAAAATGCCAAGGCATTTTTTGAAAGAGGGCGAGGAGGATTCTTTACTGAGCACCAAAGGTTGCTCGAAGGCCCACAGATCTTTTCTGTTCTAAGTAAATAGTATTTCAATGCCCTTAAAGGGTAAAGAGTTCTTTCTATGTCCTCTGGACCTAGAATATCTACTAAACTTTTAATAATGAATGAGCGAGGACTAGGGATTGGAACGGGTCTCATTCTTAGTTAAGAATCCTAGGGTAAATGAGCAAATTGTGTTACCCTGAGAGAATCCAATCTCTTTATTAAAAGCATGTAGCTCACTTACCTGTTTGACAGTAGCTAACGCTGCTAGGAACAGAGTCTTCCTAGTTAGGTCCCTCGAAGAGATAGATCGCAAGGGTTCAAAACGTGGTTGTAACAGCCACTTAAGAACCACGTCTAGATTCCAGGCTACTAGCTTATCTTCTTTCTGTTTGGTTGTGTCAAATGACTTAATGAGATCAGCAAGCGGAGAGATCTAAATCCCTATGTCTAAATACAGAGCTCAACACTGCCCTGTAGCCTTTAATGGTTGAGGTAGACAGATTCCTGGAAGACTTTAAATAGAGAAGGAAATCACCTATCTTCGCTACAGATGTCTTAGAAGATGACATATCGTGTCTCCTGCACCAGTCACGGAAGACTGTCCACTTGCCTTGATAAACTTTGCTCAAGGAATGTTGTCTACAACGAGCAATAGTTTCTGCAACTACCTTTGAAAATCCTTTTGCCCATACCAATCTGTAGACAGTCTGAACGCAGTCAGAGCCAGAGTGGACAGTCCTTGATGGAACCGCCTGAAATGTGGATGTTTGAGCAGTCTGAGTTTTTGAGTCAACAGCCTCAGAAAATCCATGAGAAGTTCCAGCGAGTCCGGGAACCATTCCTGTGCTGGCCAGAATGGGGCTACTAGAGTCATCTTTACATTCCAATGATTTTGGAACGTGTTTATTACTTCTCTCACCATCTTGAATGGGGGAAAGGCATAGGGGTTCATGTTCGACCAGTCTAAAAGCATTGCGTCCGTCGCCCATGCTTGCAGATCTGGCACTGGCGAACAATACAGAGGGAGACGATGGTTCCTTGTGGTCACAAACAGACCTAGAACCGGCCTTCCCCACAGTTTCCACAACTCTAGGCATACAAGGGGGTCCAGAGTCCATTCTGTGGGGAGAACTTGCTTTCGACGGCTGAGTTCATCTGCTAACACATTGAATTTCCCCTGAGTAAACCTGGTTAAGATCTGGGTTTGATTCTGATCTGCCTAAATGAGCAGGGCTCTTACTGCTTGGCAAAGGGTAAACAAATGAGTTCCCTCGTTTTTTATATAAGACAGTGCCATGGTGTTGTCCGAGTGGACGGTCACTGTTCCAGGACACCTCCGATGCAAATGCTTCCGATCCCCAGTGAATTGCTGTCAATTCTTTCACACTGATGTGCCATTTCCTCTGTTCTGAAGTTCAAAGGCCTGAAACCTCCTTGTCTCCCAAGAGGGCTTCCCAACCTAGGTCTGATGTGTCAGAATAAAACACTAGGTTGGGGTTCAGAGGGAGGAGCAACTTTCCTTGAGAGAGTTTGTCTCTTGAATTCCACCAAACAAGGTCCTCTTTTATTTCCTTCGTTATTGGAAAAACGAAAGAATCCGGGTATTTCTTTCTGTTCCAGCTGATTTTCAGAAAGAACTGTAAGTTTCTCATGTGCAGCCTTCCCAGGGACACAAACTGTTCCATGGATGAGAGTCCCCAACAGGCTCATCCAGCTGTTTGCAGAACAGGACTGAGTGGCGAGAAATTTGTCTACCTTCTGAAGGCATGAGTCTATTCTTTGGGGGGAGGGAAAAACCCGTAAAATCTGAGTTTATCCTCATTCCCAAATAAGCTACCTCTTGAGGAGTCAGTTGAGACTTTGGGAAGTTTATCAAGAGGTCCAAATCCTGGGCGAGAAGAAAGGTCTTGTGAAGGTCCTCCGCACATTTTTTTTTTGACTGGGAGCGAATGAGCCAATCGTCTAAATACAGCGAAAATGTTGACCCCCATCAAGTGTAACCATTTCGCTACTGTGGCAAGTACAAGCGTGAATACCTGTGGGGCCGTTGACAGGCCGAAGCAAAGGGCTCTGAACTGGTACACCTTGTGCTGGAACACAAACCTTAAAAACCTCCTCAAGTCCTGATGAATTGGGACATGGAAGTAGGCATCTTTCATGTCTATTGAAATCATCCAATCTTCCAGGCGAATGGATGCAAGGATGGACTGGGACCTCTCCATTTTGAATCTTGTTTTCTACAAGTACAAGTTCAGGGCACTCACATACAGAACTGGCCTCCAGGCCCCCGAGGCTTTGGGGACTACAAACAGCCAATTGTAGAACCCTGGAGAGGAGGTGTCCTTGACTAATTCAACTGCTTCTTTTTCAAGGAGTGCTCACACTTCTTGGGAGAGGGCTGAAAACCTCTCAGAGCCTGCCGAGTAGGCCATCAATAAGACGGGCTTGTTGGTTACGGGAGGTTTCTTTAGAAACGAGATCGAATAACCCTCTCTCAGGACTTGTACAATCCAACTCTCCGCTCCTCTCACTTCCCAATGCTCCCAAAAGTGGAAGAGTCTTGCCCCCACAGGTGTGAGGACGACTAGATCCTCACGTGCAGGTGGTTTATTAGAGGACTTCTTGATTGCCAAGGGGTGAAACGGCTATTTCTGAGAGATCTGGGGAAGCCTCTTTCTCTGTCTCTATCCTGAAAGGGCTGAGGTTGAACTGGAGAAATTGTCCTAGAGTTGAAGGCCGGAGACTCTGTAGGTTGCCTCGCTGATTGTGCAAGAAGGTCTTGAGCGGACTTTTTCTGTAGATCAAAAGCAATCTGCAGCACAGTCGTCTGAGGGAATAGGTGCTTCTTATCAAGAGGAGAGAAGGAGAGTGCAGACTTCTGGGAAGGTGTAACTCCCTTCATGGTGTAAACACCACAGCTCCCTTTTCTTAAGAATTCTCATCGCCAATAGTGAGGATAATTCAAACGAACCGTCTCTAATACCTTTATCTTGGCATGAGATGACCCCCAAAAAATCCGAAGAGAAGTCTTCTGGAATATGAGGGCAATCCTTTAATTTGCGGGCAAGAGCTCCTACTGCCCAGTCTATAAAGTTGAGAACTTCCAAGACCTTAAACAAGTGTTTGATAAGGTGGTCCAATTCTGAGGATGAGAACAAAATCTTAACTGAATTGAACGCCGACCGTCTGGAGGAGTCAATCAACCCAGAGAAGTCTCCCTGGGAGGAGGCAGAAGCTCCCATGGATGGGGCCTCTCTGGTCGCATAAGAAAGGTATCTTCTCTGCGACAATCTAGACGGAGGACAACTAAAAGAAGGTCTTCCTTGCTCCCTCTTGCTCGAGAGCCAGCTTTCCACTTAATGGAGAACTTTCTTAGTTGAGGAGGACAGCACCATTTTATTCTGGAAAAGTCACCAGCAGAAATCTGAGTAAAGAGGCATACGCCAAACGGGGGTAACAGGATCTACTTCTTCCTCCTCAGAAGAAGAAATGGGCGACAGTTCCGCAACAGGCTTGGGGGCTGATGACACTTTCTAAATTAAGCCCAGGATATTATCCAATTTACTTTGGATCGACTGAAAAGAAGGCTCCATAACATAGGGAGCCTGCTGGTCTGCAGAAGATGAAGAAAAAGACGTACAGTAACTGGGAGCGAAACTGCAACTGCTGGAGCAGCACAGAGGAAGTCACGGGTGCTGCCAAAGGAATAGACGAAATCGGGCACTTGGAAGCGGAAATGGATTTGGGCACCAACAGAATATCTTGCAGCAAATGGTGAATGGGCGCCAATGGGCGCTCAGGAGCCAATGAGCGCTTGGGAGTCGAAGAGTGCTCGGGAACCAATGGGCGCATGGGAACCAATGGCTCCTCAGGAGCCAAAGGACGCTCGGCTCAGGGGTACTCAGGAGACGATGATCTCACAGACGATGAAGGGTGCTCAGAAAGAGCCACAAAACAAGCAGCAGGACGTTCAACTGGCAAAGGAAGTTCTGGTACCACTGGCCGCATTGGCGCCAGACTGCTTCTCAGAAGCCAAAGAAGATTCGGGTAAAGCTGATTGTTCAGGAGCTACAGGAACAGGAGCTGGGCGCATGGGTGCTGGTGAGTGCTCCGACGTCACTATATGCCTAGGCAAATCCTCCAAAACTAAGGGTGGGCACTTGGAAGAAGACGAGGTCCTTGATGCAGAAGTGCTTACGAGCAGTAGTGCGCTTAGTAGGCTGAAATTGTCCCACTAACTCCGGATGATCCTGGGAGAGACGTTTTGGACTGTCCCAAAAGCTACAGGACAGTAGACGTTCTGGAGAAGTTTCTTTAACCCTCCTAATAGGAACTGCAGGAGGGCGAGATACACCTTGAAAACGCCATTGGCGCCTAGGACTGGAGGCACTGCTGGAAACACTAGAAGAAAGATAATCCACTTCCATAGAAACGCCCCTCCAGCAGCACTCTGTTGTAACCTGGGACTCGGCAACAGGTACGACTGAGGGGGTGACTGCCTGTGGGCAGACCCCACCAACATCCTTTGGGCTGCCAGTATGGCTCCTCCCAGGTTTAGGAGAGTTTCCAGGGACCTTGGTCTAGGAGAATCGGCGGGACAGACAGCCACCTCCTACGCTAACAATTCACCATCACCCTTCATGTTCACCTTGTCCATCAGGACTTTAACAGAAGCACCAATTTTCTCCATTGTATTAACTAATAATCCAAACTTAAGGTTAATTCTGTATTCAAGGCTGGTAATGGGGTCCGGACCGGGAGTAAGGGAGTCAGGGTGCGGAGTGATTGGTACAGACTGAGAAGGGGATAGGGTGGAACAATAAACAAGGAATTAGAATTATTATCAGAAACATATTTAGCAGACACCTGACTAGCTAAAGTCTTCTTGCTACTAGCCCTAGCTGCTGCTTTCCTCTTTTTGTCCCTGTCTAACTTGGTCAAATGACTACTCAAAGTTTTCCACAATTTAGGATCCCATGAAACACTTTCCTCACAAGTCAAATCAGGAGAACATATTTGACCCCTGCAAGATGTGCAAAGAGTATGAGGCTCACAGCAGACTTTAGTCAGTCGTGTATTGCAGCCTTTACGGCAATACTTAAAACTTTGACAGCCCGAATCGGACATTGTTGACAAGTCATGAGTCAAAAAAATCTCAAAATCGTCAAAATTGGTAATACTGGTCCCCTGTGAAAACCTGACACTATCTAACTGTGCCAAAAAAGCTACCATAAAGAGATACCTCACCAATGAATCAAGGATCAAGAGAGAAGAGAAATTCCAAAAAACTGCTGCTGCCAATCAATGTAACCACAGCCATCAGCCGGCAGAAACATACTGAGCTTGTTTGCTAAGCTGGTTCCTCTCTTACCCCGAAAGTTGGCAGGGTCACTCACCTAGCCAAAACAAAAGTAGCGCTACCACAAATTTCAAAATTCTAGCTGCCGGTTAATAGAAACTTAACAGCTATGTAATTACTTGGTAAGTAGCTTATGTAAAAATGTTGGATCTCTGCCCATGTAGGGATTAAGGGAAATAAAGAGGCTGATACAGCAGCTAAAGAAGCAGCCCATATGACAAGATCGAGTGTAAATATCCCTGTTAACAATTATATAATACATATAAAAGTATGCATTGTAAACAAATGGCAAAATAAATGGAATGAAGAACCTGATAATAAGTTGAAGTCAATAAAACCTGGAGTTAAAAAATGGAGTTCATCATACCAAAGAGAGAGGCATGCGCAAGTAATTCTGACACATTCCGAATAAGTCATACTCGTCTGACACATGTTGATGAGCAGCCCAAATGAACTAGCTCTCGAATGCTCAGACTGCAAAGTGATAATAACGGTTAAGCATGTGTTGTGTGAATGGCCAAAATAAAACCAACATCGGTTGTCAACTTTGGGAAATGGATTGTTTGGTGAAGTTTTATGAGAATCTGCAACATTTTCAATTGACTCAATTTTAATATTCATAAGGAAATGTAAATTAATTGATAAAGTATAAAAGTTAATTTATGAAAATACAAAATCCCACGAGGCAACTAATAAAAAAATCCGAATTTTAAAAAATCTTAAGTTATTCAGAATTTTATCATTATTCAGTTTTATTTATTTTTTTTAATTGTACAGATGAAACTTGAGTAAATGTATTTACTGTGTGCATGTGTTCTAGTGTGGAAACATATGCCTTTTCGCATATTTTTAAAATTTCATTATTTTCATCATTTAGTCCCAGTGTTTAGCGTATGGCTTAGACCTGTTCTCCATTTTATTTTAATCCTTCAGGCCAGCCCTATGAGAGCTGTTAATCAGCTCAGTGGTCTGGTTAAACTATTTTAATAATAATAATAACACCATACTACCATGGTTAAACCCATGTCACAAGAATAGATGATGGGAAACAGCTCTTGCCCGACTACGAATTGTCCATTCAAACTGCACACACTCCCACCTGACGAACGGATCCCCTCCAACCTTGTGTCCAACTTATTGTATCCCTCTTTCCATATCCCATATAGTCCTTTCCTGCCCAGTACACAGTTGCACACAACAAAGCCTTTACCAGCCTAACCTCTCTTCCCTGTCCACCTAGCCTTCATGATATTCTCACTGAAACAGAACACTTCTCCATAGAACGTGTAATCTGCTTCCTTTGACAAATAAATATTCATCTAATGATTCTGACCATACTGTATCTATAATATCAGCATAACATAGCACCACATGGTCTTCAAGGCCTGGCACTTCATTGATATTAATATCTTGGAATAAGTAAAACTTACATTTGAATTTTAAGTACCACAATATTTTAATTCTGACAAAAAAAATAGTTGGGAGAAGTACGGATTTCTTTTATGAAAATTGACTAGCTTCTTTTAAGGAAAACCCTTTCTAATAGTAACCAATTTCCACTGATTACTATTAATCAGTGGTAATGCAGTACTGTGTATGCATTCAAGTAATATGTATGCAGAAAAATTACTTATATTGTATGTGCATTCAAGTACTTATATTGTATATTCTTAAAATTCAACACAGGAGGAACTTACCAGTTTCGCTGTAACATCCTTTCTCAGTGGCTTAATGTTTGTACGAGCTAGAATTTTTCCTCCAACTGCAGCTTGGATACCAATCTAAAAAAAATAAGAAAGATTTTTAAAGTAAGCACGATGTTTTCATAAATTATATTTGCTTTATGACAAACCCAGTAACTTAACATGGCTTATTTGTACACCTCACATGAATCTCAGACACATCATTCCACTTGCATAGGATAAAAATCTGTCTTGGATACTGCTTAAACTTAAAATGTGACCACGCCGCTTTTATGACATTAGGTAAGCAGGCTGAATTAAATTTAATAATTAAATTTTAAAGTGGAAATAAGGCCCTTTAATCTTCATTCTTTCAATTCTAATCACATCTCAATCTTTTAATTCTTCTGTGAGTTTCTCTCCTGAAAACATCATCAGTTGGAGTGAAAATATCATTCCCTTGGAGTGATTCCAAAATGTATGTATGGAGCAGTCAACTTCAACTCCTCCCAGATATGATAATGCTTTCAATTTTTCACTTTCTTCTGATGAGGCAGATTCTTCAGTCAGTTTTCCCCGACCTTGAGATGACATCTTAGGTTCTCGACCACAACACTTCATGATGTCTCTGAATACATTAAAAATGTCACAATCAGGATCTTCCAGATTAAAGGTCAAGTACTTATCATAACAATATGTTGTAAATATCCTTGGGCCTACTTCACATACACTGCTGGAGAATTTCCCTTTGCTCAGGTCTGGAGCACAGGGTTGCAGTGTAATTACACTTGAGGGTTTCCTAGCCGTGTCAAAGCAGTGTTTGTCAGAGAGTGCAGAGGTAGTCAACTGTGTCCAGGGGTAACTAGCTCTAGAGCTACATCCATATGAGCTATGAAGAAAAAGAACTGCCTAAAAAAGGGATTTTGACAAAGGAAAATTCTATTTCTGAGGGAGGCCCTGTGTCACCCGGTGAAATATCCATCCAGCTCATATTTCTAGGTAAATACTTTGCTAAATATACCAGAGAAAAAAGCTATCAGGAATGCTGGGGTTACTACCCCCAGATCGATCATCTATAATAAAATAGACGTCGGTATAGGTAAGGGTGAGTGATTGTTGTCACTGCCACAGGACCGCACTCTGAAGATATCCCAATGACAAAACCCCGGAATGTGGGGAGCTGATCCAGCGCCCATACTCGCCCGCCCGCCAACCGACGACCCCAGCGCCATCTGAACTCATTCCAGGCTAGCACCCCCCCACAAGCTTGGCATGCCTACTCGGGGAGGGAAACCTAGATCCTGGGGGGTCACCGGGTGACACAGGGCCTCCCTCAGAAATAGATTTTTCCTTTGTCAAAATCCCTTTTCTGAGCTCGTCCCTGTGTCAGCCAGTGAAATCATAACAGAGAATCATACCAAGTCTTGGTGAAAGTCTAAAAGTGATAAACATTTAGGTGATCATGTATAAAAACACCATTATCAAAAATAATTTTAATTATCCCCAAAATATAATTAAATACTATAGGTATAGCAGAACAACTGAGTTATGACTAGGGATATAATTTATACTATAATAAAGGACATGAGAATCAACTATATACATCATTAATACTATAGTGGCGAGGTACTGACACTAAATAAATGACAAAACTTATAAGGGTACCTCCGGCCTTAAAACTAAATCACAGTGAGAATAACATATCACACACTTAAAACTAACACCGCAAGATTGTACATTATAATATTAGGAGGCAGGCTGTGAGGCATGTCTGGTCCACGAGAAAATGGCAGGGCAAATAAATGAGGCAGGCGGGCGGGGGGGAAAGGATAGGGATTAAAGGTTAATTTAAGGTGGAGGAATAATGCTCCCTACAGCCACCGCAGGGAATTTCAGAGCTTCCAGTGATTTCAGATAGTGGCGTTTAAACACTGATGGAGATTTCCAACCCGTGTACTTCTTCAGCTCAGCGAAATTCATATTAAGAAAATAATTAGTAGAGGTAGCCACCGCTCGGATATCATGAACCTTAGGGACTGAATCCGGGTTAGCTTGCTTAATAAAGTACAGGATTTGTTGTCTTATAGCCTTTAAAGAAAGTGTTCCACCTTTTTCCCTGATAAAAAGAGGACCAGACAAACATTGAGAAGTTCTTTGTAAGTAGGCCCTTAAGGTAGCAACTGGGCATAAGGACAGGTCTTGTGGAAGAGGGACAACCTTCCAGGGGGACCACCTATCCTGAGGGTCTTCGTTTTTTGCTAAGAATCTGTGATCTGGGGAAAGCAGAACTCCTGACGGGAGGAAATCTACGTGATTGACACCTCTAGAGAGAGCAGACAGTTCTGAAATTCTGGCACCTGAAGCTAGACTAATTAAGAACAAGGTCTTCCTTAACAGATTTAAATAAGAACATTGATCATTATTAATTCCTGAGGCTAATTTTAGAACATCATTAAGAAACCAGGAAACCGTATGTGGACGGGTCACTGGTATAAACGGGCGCATGCTCTAGGAATGGATGAAAAGTATGAATCTGTTAAATCAATCTTAAAGCCATGCAAAAACACCTTTTTCAAAGCTGATTTTGCTGTGGTTATGGTGGCCGAGCCAGACCCTTTTCAAACAGTGACCTGAAGAATGATATTGCCAAATTGGCAGTCATGGTTTGGGCTTCAGATTCCTTTAAAAGGATGCCAACTTTTTAACTGCTGAGTCATACTGTCTGAGGGTAGAATCTCTTTTATCTGATTCAAGAAACAGAGTATTAATGGGATCAATATCCGCCCCTCTCTGAGCGGCGAATTTCATCAAGTCCATAAAGCCAGGGCATTCAGAATTTTTGAGGAAGCTGACACAGTCCTTGTTTGCACTATTTGAGTCGGCTGTGGCTTGGGTATTTGATGACATCATAACTTAAGCTCCAGAAGAAGAGGGAACCAATTGCTCTTTGGCCAGTTGGGAGTTACCAAGGCCACTTGGCCTTCGAATGACCTGAGCTTGTGCAACACCGGCATCATTAGGTTTATTGGCGGAAACAGATATATTTTCTGCCAATTGTTCCAGTCTATGGACATTGCATCTGTGGCGTGAGCTTGAGGGTCCAGGTTGGGAGCAACATAACAAGGGAGTTTCTGATTGCTCTCCGTGGCAAACAAGTCCACCTGAAGGCCCGGAACCTGACGGCGGATCCATTCAAAAGAAGCCTTGTCCAGGGACCATTCTGACTCCAGCGGAGCTGTTCTGGACAGGGAGTCTGCAATAACATTCCGAACCCCTGCTAGATGGGTAGCTGACAGGTGCCAGCCGTGTTTCTCCGCTAGTCAGAAGATGGCTATCATCACTTGGTTTATCCGGCTTGATTTGGAACCCCCTCTGTTTATGCAATGTACTACTACCGCGCTGTCCAACACCAGCCTGATATGAACCTGGTTGGTGGGGCGAAGTTTTTTCAGGGTTAGAAATACTGCCATCGCTTCCAAAATGTTTATATGGAACTGACGGAACATTGTGGACCATGTACCCTGTACCTTTTCTTTTGGTGAGTATCCTCCCCAGCCACTTAACGAAGCGTCTGTGTGGATTATTAAAGCTGGAGGGGGAAATTGAAGGGGAACTGACTTTGAGAGACCCTTGACTGTGGACCACGGCCGGAGTCTTTTCCTTAGCACTTGAGGAACTAATGACACCTTGTCCCTGAGTTTGATATTGGCTCGTCTTCGCCACACTCTGTTTATGTCTTTCAGCTTTGTTTTTAGAAGCAGGTCTGTTACAGATGCGAGGTGAAGGGAACCCAAGATTCTTTCTTGCGTTCTAAGCAGAGGCTTTCCTGTTTTGAGAATTGCCTGGTGGCTTTGGCTATCTCCCTTCATTTGGCTGGTGGAATAGACAGTTTGTGTGAAACTAGGTCCCACTGGATGCCTAGCCACTGAAATCGAGCCTCCGGAGTTAGGCGGGACTTCGCCCCCCTGTTTATCTGAAAGCCTAAGGATTCCAGAAACTCGATCACTATGGCTGTAGCTCTCCGGCACTCCTCGACGTTGGATGCCCAGATTATCCAATCGTCTAGGTATGCGGCTAGCGATATCCCCCGGGACCGTAACTGTTGTACTACCGTTTCCGCCAGCTTCGTAAAGATTCTGGGTGCTATGTTGATCCCGAATGGCATGACTCGGAACGAGTAGGCCTGTTTCCCCAGTCTGAAACCTAGGAAGGGAGAGAAGTTCCGCGCAATCGGGACGTGATAATATGCGTCTGAAAGATCTATAGAGGTGGTGACGGCTCCACGAGGAAGTAGAGTCCGTACCTGCGCGATTGTAAGCATGCGAAATTTGTCCCATTGTATATAAAGATTGAGACACGACAGATCCAGGATTACTCTTTGTTGACTGGAGTTTTTCTTGGGAACACTAAACAGCCTGCCTTGAAATTTCAGGTGTCTCACTTTCTTTATGGCCCTCTTTAGGAGTAATGCCGTCGCAAAGTCCCGCAGAGCTTTGGAAGACGGTTGATGAAATCTGGTCAAAGGGGGAGGTCCTTTGATCCAGCTCCAGCCCAAACCTTTGGAGACTATACTGTGGGCCCATGGACTGAAGGTCCACTGGTTCCTGAACAGATAAAGTCTGCCACCTACCTGATTGTTCTCACTGGGAGGGAGCAGGCTTGCCTCCTCTACCGCGGCCTCCTCTTCCCCGGGAGGGGGGTCGCGAGGCAGCCTTGCCTCTGAAGGAGGCTCTCGCTCTAGTCCCCCTTGCGCTCCTATTAAGACCCCGAAACGACCCCTGGCCCTCATAAGAAGGGTTAAATACCGGAGACGTCACGAAGGAAGGAGCTGCAAGAGAGTGCTGAGCTGGCTGCACCAGCACGAACTGTTGGGGTTGGGCCTTCGAGGTAGAAGGCTGGCAAACTGTTGAGACAGGTACGGCCTGGACAACAGCCTGCTGGTGTTGTCTCCTGTGCCTCCTGTATCGCTTGCCAGGTCTACCCTGAGGGCCGCCGGACTCGGGGGTCTTCCGCTTAAAGGCGGGGATACCCCAGCGGGAGCGCAGACTCTGATTTGCCCTGGTTGCCTCTGCCAGGACATTGTTGACTTCTTCTTCCGGGAAGATGTTAGCCCCCCAGAAGGAACTTTTCATGAGCTTGTTAGGCTCATGTCTGATGGTAGCGTCGTTGAAGATGAATTTGCGGCAATTCAATCGTGCTACCATAAAGTCAAACAAGTCCGCTTGAAATCCCGCCAATAGGGTCTTCGTCAGGACTTGGAAGAGTTGCTCGTCCGCGAATGTCACAGCGGTTGCTTCCGCCAGGCACAGAGAGTTCAGTGATCGGCTCAGCCGACACCTAGCCTCAAACTCTGCTTTGAGGAGAGCCTCTGGCAATTTGGGAAGCTGTTCACTGAATAGATTAGATCGCACTCCGGGTCCAGCTTACCCAAGTAAAGTGGCCGGGCATCTTTCCAGAACTCATCGTCTCCGGGAAGATCAGCGAGGTGGGATCAGTCTCCCGGAGCTGAGGCAACGGCTTACCCTCCGAGCAAGCCTGGGCCGTCGCGAGGGCTATCTTAGTCATTCAGGGGGTTCGGATCTTATCACCCAACGAGAACATTGTGAAGTTGCCCTTGAAGGGGGTCAACTTTGTGTTCTCCGCCTGCCATTCATTACAGGAGCGCATCAAGGCGGACTGCGCCTGGTCCCTCAGGAAGATTACTGTCTCCTTCGGGACCTTATCCGACCTCTCCCAAGCTTCCTCCGTCAGTCTGGCGAAGCCTGGGTAGGGGGGCAGCAGATCAGGAGGAAAGAATTCTAACTCCTCGAGTCTGCGCGTGCCTAGACCCTCGATGGTAAGGGTATCTTCATGCCGGGGAGCATGAAGGGCAAAACACCATGGATTTCCCTTGTTGAATGGAGGGCGGAGGCGTCCGGAATGGGATAATGTACTGCGGACCCGCCGGAGCGCATGAACCCGGAGAGCATGGTCTCCTGGCTCTGCAGCCTCTCCGTAAGCTTACTCAGCTTAGCATCCAACTCCGTAGAAAATTTTTGCAAGAGCATCCCTGCAAAAGCCTCCGGGTCAAAGGCAGGCTGGCGAGGAGGGCTAGCCTTAGCTGCCCTCGAACTTGCACTTTTAGCTGAGATAGTGGCCTTGCCTGTGGAAGCCACCGGACTATCATCCCGTGGCTTCCCCGGAGGGAAGGGGATGCTTTGCGGGAAGTCGCGGACTTATAGCCCTTCGCCTTCCAAGTCTTCTTCAATTTGGGGACAGTGCATTGTGCACTGTCCCTCAAAAGAGAAGACATGAAATCCCTGAAAAGAAGCAGTGGAAGAAGGAGAATCAAAAAGGAAGCCCGCCCCCACTGCCTCACTTACCTCCCCACCTACCTCCTGGTCCTGTTCCATATTCATAGGTTCCAGGTCGAGATCTATGGCCGCTACTTCCTCCGACACCTCGGCGTAGAGGCTTTCGTCCTGGAGAGGCTGAGCTTCTACCCGGATCTGCTCGATAACAGGAGCAGCGACTACCGCAGGGACAGCCGCTGAGATCCGGGCGCCGGGGTAAAGCAAGTTCCGGATGTTCTCATCGAGAACATACGGTTTCCCCAACGGAACATTTCTTCCAAACTCAGCCACCCAGGCTCGAAGAGAACCCAAGGCGTCACTCCGGGAAGCTTCGTGGGCCTGGAAGAGGGGAGGGACTTAACGACCGAGCGCTTGGTGAGAGATATATAATTCATATATTAAGCCCATAACGTAAATAGAACAAGTGAGGATACCAGGAAAACTAAAGGCAGTAACTATAAGCTTACCGACTCGTCCTGGACACGCTCGTAAAGAGCGAAGCAGACCTCACAACCGTCCGGGTGCCACACGATTAGGTCATCCAGCCGGACTGCACAGCCCGCATGGGATCGACAGACGACATGCCCATAGGGCTGGTGCAGTACCGCAGAGCATCCGGGCTCCTCACAACGAACCGTCTGTAAGTATAACAGTATATGAACCTATTAATTTAAGGGACTTCAAACTATAGTAGGTATTGGAGTATGTTAAAATAATTTATACCGGACCTGCCGGAGCATTCCGGCGGGACGATAAATTAGAGCAAAACATGACCACACTAGAACAAGGAGCGCCGGAGATAGTTCGGCGGAGCAGGACCTTAATCTAGGATCATGCAACTCTTAATAGTAAATTTACTTAAGAATAAATACTGCCGGAGCCCGGCAGCAGGCCTTAGTTTATACCGGGTCCACCGAAGCATTCCGGTGGGGTAAAAAACTAGAGCAAAACAGGATATAAGCATAAATTATAACGGCACTAAGTAACTGGTTAACAATATAGGATAACAATACACTGTAGGTCGCCGTGTTCCGGCGCAGACCCCTCCGGGATCCCGTACCTCCGACACTTGGTTACAGCGGGGAAGGCGGGGTAAATCATTACCATGAGTCATTACGCAGCTAGAGAGCTAGGTGTGACTAAAGCCAACCCACGGAAGACCAAAAGCACCGGAGACAACGGGAGGGCCGGGGATGGCGGAGCGGAATTAGCGAGCAAGTGTTTGAACCCTGAAAGTGATCGGAGTTCAGCTTGATCCACCGGAGAGCGAACCAACGAAACACTAGCTGAGTGGATGACATTAGGACGGGGCCCAGGAGGGTGGGTGACTCTCGACTGGGAACCCGACTAGTCCCCCTCCGGGTGACAATCGGAGAGACCGACGTCTCGCACATGAGGAGATGACATACCACTGGCAAGACAGGGGAGGGGGGGGGGGAAGGGGGAGGTTTGTACAGCACTTGGAAAGTGGGACCGAGTTTTGTTTTTAACAGGACGGGGGATACCCCCACACACTGACTGTAACTCCCTGCGGGGCGCCGAAACAAACATATCGACTACCTATTCGTAGGGAGACTCATGACACTCACCTAAGTACTAGGGAAGGCTAGGGTAACAGCATTAATCTAAAGTAATCACCAAACTCTCACCCTCCTCATGAAGGCGCAGCCCAGACAATCGGGGAGGAGAGAAGGAAGAAGGAGAGGGTTGAAAGGGAGAGAAATTCCTGTAACGTAGTCCAACCAGCAACCGACCCATAGGGTAGAAGGGCAATGCTTGAAGAAGATTCCATATTGTTTGTCTTCTCTCTCTCCCTCACCAGAGGGAGGGGGGACAGGGGTTTCAGATACTCCAGCAAACCCAAAACAAGCGGTAAGGCGGATGGAACAACAAACAGGAACTCCCTCGACCAGCCTACCCCTCCCTCCCCCGCTCAAGCGACATAGTCGGGAGAGATGGGAGCTAAGACAATGCGAAACCTAACCTGAATGGCCTAACCCACCGACTGGAACGAAAGGGTTAGGCTAGGATCCCCAAATTCTAATAAAATATTGTTAAAATTAACCAGTATACATATAAGTACCCGTAATATGAATAAATATACAAAATTATAAGAACTTGTGCTAAGCATATAACCTAACTGAGCAAGGCGAACAGGAAGTAGGCAGCCATTAGACTGCACCTGACGCCGAGCTTGGATCATAATAAAGCTAAATTATTCATGACATCCAATACACCATAGGTCAGAAGCTGACAAAAGAAAGCATCACCCTGGAGAGGGAATCTACTCGAACGAGAGCCTGGTATACGCTATGAATTAACTAAAAGAACCAAAATAAGAGGAGGAGGCCCCCGTAAGGAATAACGCTAATCAAGGTACCAGGACCCGCCTGACATAGATAAACGTCTCCAAAGGGAACTTCTTGAAGGGGAATTATAAAACCTGAATGAAAATGTAAGCTACCGAAAGAAACCCTTGCAGAAACCAGCTGCAAAAGTGTACTTCAAGGTCATCATGGCTGAGGCGGCGAACGCCGTGGAGCGTCCGATATATGACCCAGTAAATATTAATTTACGGGCCTATAAGAGCCTCACAAGTAGTAAAAACCCCACAAGAAGATGGTACTTAACTTAGACACGGTGAAATTACTCGATGACATGATGAATTCAATGCAAAATTTGCCAAAAAAGGGGCAGCACAAAAAACGCTTTGCTAAACAAGCACGTGCTAGAATGGAATGAGTTCAGATGGCGCTGGGGTCGTCGGTTGGCGGGCGGGTGAGTATGGGCGCTGGATCAGCTCCCCACATTCCGGGGTTTTGTCACTGGGATATCTTCAGAGTGCTGTCCTGTGGCAGTGACAACAATCACTCACCCTTACCTATACCGACGTCTATTTTATAGATGATCGATCTGGGGGTAGTAACCCCAGCATTCCTGATAGCTTTTTTCTCTGGTATATTTAGCAAAGTATTTACCTAGAAATATGTGCTGGATGGATATTTCACCGGCTGACACAGGGACCAGCTCAGAAATAGGAAAAAGAAGCCATTAGCATTTCCTGCAGTCCATACCAATGACACCAGTGAGAGCTAACTCCCAACTGTTCATTCCCTACCCTAGCCCAAGGGGATGGCACCAACATCATTAGTGTAACTTCAGTGTTAGCTAAACCCACTTGACGGGATGGGACTGAGAGCATTGTATAAATGCAATCATCCCTACTCTGACCATCTTAATGGGCAAACCAGACAAAACGCTGAGTCCCACTCCAAGAACTGACCAGCCCCTGGAAAACAAAGGCTAGTTCTAAGGAATAGTCCCACTACAGTATTAAGTTACCAATTAAGCTAGCATATTGATAACTCTTAGGTCCAAACATTACCAGGTGGCTGACAAGGCCACCATAGCTCCCACTAATTGGCTTTGAAGACAAACTACAATCCTAGCAATGTCATCCATTCCCAATAATCTAGAGAATGAATAAGAGGAGACTGAGAGGTCTGAAAGATAAATGACAGAGAATTAAAGGAAACAAAAATGAGTAAAAAGATTTTAAGTTGCATCAGGAGGAAAACTTTGCAGCTGCACTATGAAAAGACTGTTAGGAGAGGGTGGAAAGTAAGATGGAAGAAAATGAATATGAACAGAGGTACAGTGAAAGGAATGAAAGGGGTTGCAGCTAGAGGCCTAAAGGAAGCTGCAAAGACCATTTAGAAATGCCCATAGTGTGCTGCGTGCATTGCACTGATGGCACTATCTCCTACGGGGGTGGAAGCTTAGAAAACTTCATAGCACACAAGTGTTTTAGAAGATTTTCCTGAAGAGTTCTAGGGAGATATACTACAGAGGTAATAGATCCTGAAATCAATCCTCCTACAGACACCAAGAAACTATTTAGAACATCTCAGAGTTCCTCGATTCCCTTAGCTTGTTATGTATCTCTATTCCAGCTTGTTATGTACCTCTGTTCAAGCTTGTTATGTACCTCTCTTCCAATCACAAAATAAGAAAAGATGTAAGGGTTCATAACCAACTAAAACTGCTGAAAAAAGTTTGCCAAAACAGTCTGAGGACCTGGAAGTGGAAGTCAAAGGGTGTACACTATTTTGTACTGAAAAATGGGCAATTGGGAGCACAGTGCAGATCTGAAAACAATGGTAAGTGAGGCATTACTGTAATTTCAAATAAAAGCAAGAAGTTGATGACAGCATTCCTTACAGCTTTGTTGAGTTGGATTTAGGAAAACTGTCAATCAAACTTGATAAAACCACCCTCTTTTCTTCAACTGTATTATTTTCTGAGCACTATCCCTCAAACTTGAGGTTGTTCATATTTAAATTTAAATATTGAGCATCTGGCATTCTTAATGTATACTTATGTATCTCACATGTGAAACAGATTCTTTATATATATTTGAAAAGAATTACATAAGGGATTTTGACAAAGGAAAAATCTATTTCTGGGGGAAGACCTGTGTCACCCAGTGATATAGTCCATTAGCACTGATTTCTAGGTATAAGTATTGCTAAGTATACCAGAGAAAAAGCTAACCATAATGCCAGGGTTACGACCCCTGGATCGAACGCCATTAGATGGTGTTGGTATACACAAGGGGTGAGTGGTTGCCACTACCACAGGTCTCCGTCCTTATAGATCTCTCCAATCTCAAAACCCCGAAAAATGAGGGGCTGTTCTAAACCTCATCCTCCGCACCCAGCCAACCACCACCCAGGCCGCCATCTTATAAACATCCCAAGTTAGCATCCGCCAAGCTTGGTATGCCACTCGGGAGGGAAAAAGGAAGTACAGGGATGGGTCACTGGGTGACACAGGTCTTCCCCCAGAAATAGATTTTTCCTTTGTCAAAATCCCTTTTCTGGGCTCGACCTGTGTCACCCAGTGAAATCGTGACAGAGAATCAGCCATACAAAAGCTTGGTGGAGCCCTCTAAGAATTACCTTAATGGAGCTAAATAAAACTATGAGAAAATTACTGTGTTTTAATAACCCAAAACATTTATAATAAAAACATAATTAATATTATAGGGCACACAGTCTAAATCATAAAATAACTAACACCAAGACACTTAAGGCTAACAAAAATATTACAACAGGATATCCATGAAACGGCCAGGAGTCAGGCTGTGAAGCAGGCCTGACCTAAAGGTTAGAGGGCAAGGCAAGTAAACGAGGCAGGTAGGTGTGAGAGAAATAAACAATAGGATAAACTAAGGTTACATAAACTAGTCTAGGGCTGGGGGAACAATACTTCCTGCAGCCACTGTGGAGTATTTAAGGGCCTCTAGAGCAGTGGTTCCCAACCTTTTTCCTGTCATTTCCCCCTGCACCCAGTGCAACCCTCCAGATTTCCCCCTTCATGTGTATGAGGGAAAGAGTAGTTAAAACACACTGTGACGACTTACTAATTTATTTTTCCATTATAGACAAATATACTGATAAACAAATAGTTAGATAGAGAGCGGTTAGTTACCCGCATAGCCATAGAGAGCGGCTAGTAGCAAAATAAAAGGACTTTTGTTTATTCTTCTACTTCAAAATTGAATTAGTGAGAAGGTTGAGGCTGCTTCTTGTGCACCAGTGTATCAATATCAGGGCTAGTTTTGGCAAGTGCGCAACGTATGTCACATTCCACCTCCAGTCGGTTTCGTGCTTTGGGCTTGATTGTGAGTAAAGTAGAAAATCCTGACTCACAAAGGTAGGTTGTGGAAAACAGAATGAGGATTTTCAATGCATTGGTGCTCAGTTGGGGGTATGCTCCACGCATATTAACCCAGAATTCTTCAAGATCTTGTGCACGAAACTCTCTCTCTCTCATGATAAAATACATCTGATATTTTTTTTAGTTAGTAGGTAGTGTAATTATTTCCCCCCTGGTAGCTTCAAATTTCCCCCCAGGGGGAAATTTCCCCCAGGTTGGGAACCACTGCTCTAGAGACTTAAGATAGTGGCGTTTGAACACTGTTGGTGATTTCCAGCCCGTATACTTTTTAAGGTCATCAAAATTCATATTATGAAAATAATTAGCTGAGGTGGCCACCGCCCGAATATCATGTACCCTAGGTACTGAATCCGGTTTTGCTTGCTTAATGAAATACAGTATTTGTTGCCTGATGGCCTTTAAGGAAATGGTTCCTCCATTTTCCCTAACAAAAAGAGGGCCAGACATTATATTAGAAGTTCTATTTAAATAAGCTTTTAAAGTGTTAACTGGACATAAGGACAGATCCTGTGGAAGGGGAATAACCTTCCAAGGAGACCATCTATTTTGTGGATCCTCATTCTTTGCTAGAAACTTGAGATCCGGAGACAACAGAACTTCTCCTGACGGGAGGAAATCAACATGGTTCGGTTCTCTGGAGAAAGCAGACAGTTCAGAAATTCTAGCCCCTGAGGCTAGACTTACTAGAAATAATGTTTTCCTTAACAGACTCGAGTATGAACATAATTCATTATCAGTGTCTGATGCTAATTTAAGTACGTCATTTAAGAACCAGGAAACCGTGTGAGGACAGGTTGCTGGTCTAAGACGAGCGCATGCTTTAGGAATTGACGAAAAATATGAGTCTGTAAGGTTAATATTGAAGCCATGTAAAATTATTTTTCTTAAAGCAGATTTTGCTGTAGTAATAGTACTAGAGGCCAGTCCTTTCTCAAATAATGATCTGAAGAAAGAGACTGCTAGGTTCGTGGTCATTTCCTGAGCTTCAGATTCCCTCAGAAATAATGCTAACTTTTTAACTGCTGAGTCATATTGTCTGAGAGTAGATTCCCTCTTGTCTGATTTTATGAACAGTGTATTAATAGGATCAATGTTAGCGTCTTTCTGAGCTGCAAACTTCACGAAGTCCATAAAGCTAGGGCATTCAGAATTCTTGAGGAAGCTGACACAGTCTGAGTTTGTACTACTTGTGTCAATCTTGGACTGGGGATTTGTTTGCGCCGGAGTTTCAACTCTAGAAGAAGAGGAAACCAATTGCTCTTCGGCCAGTTGGGTGCTACAAGTGCTACTTGACCTTTGAATGATCTGAGTTTGTGTAAAACTTTCAATAATAGGTTTATTGGTGGAAACAGATAGATCCTTTGCCAATTGTTCCAGTCTATTGACATTGCATCCGTGGAGTGAGCTAGAGGGTCTAGATTGGGAGCAACGTAACACGGAAGCTTGTGGTTGCTCTCTGTGGCAAACAGGTCCACCTGGAGACCCGGTACCTGAAGACAAATCCACTCGAATGATGCTTTGTCCAATGACCATTCCGACTCCAGCGGAGTTGTCCTGGATAGACTCTTGCAAGTGCATTGCACTAAGAGAACCGGGTCTATTTGGTTAGTGGCATTGTGATCAGATCGCCACTATGAAGATACATTATTTACGGCCATAGAAGTAAGTAAAAATGCACAGTGACATTTTTCTTTCCCAGACTTTAGAAGGAAAACCCCTGGTTGAAAAGCAGTGAAAATGAATGATGTCTACATAATGAATTCTTCCATTTTATGTTCCATTAGACATTTTTCTGTTTGAACATTTATGTATGTACATTCATTGCAGACATTTTTCTGTTTGTTACATGTATGTATGTATGTACATTCATTGCAGGTTTTAATACAATGATATATTTCTTTCTACAGGAATTCGAACATCGTCCTGGGAGGGACGAATATTTGGAAATGGTGTTTGTTTTTACTCTTACAATACGATATGCCCTTTATTGTGGCCTTTATGACCTTATACTTTGTTTGATGACCAGAGTGTTAATCACTAGTATTGCTTGGCATAGAATCATTTTCCTACTTG
The DNA here is from genome assembly GCF_040412425.1 of Macrobrachium rosenbergii. Classification (NCBI taxonomy): domain Eukaryota; kingdom Metazoa; phylum Arthropoda; class Malacostraca; order Decapoda; family Palaemonidae; genus Macrobrachium; species Macrobrachium rosenbergii. The sequence continues at coordinate 5,363,946 of NC_089782.1, forward strand.
CTTGTGAAACAGTATCTCCTCTAGTCATGTGTGAATCACTCCAATTTATGACTGTAGCTTTTGCTGAATCGCTTTTGCTAATTTTGTCAATAAAGTCTAGTTTTGTATATCGGTGTCTCATTTCAGTAGGCCTTTGTGTAAAGATAAGTTTAGTGAGAATCATATGACGAAGGAGAAGGGAACTGCTGATCCAAGGAAAGAGCCACGGCTATCAGAGACATCTCAAGAACAGTGGGATGCTTAATTCTGTTCTTAAAAAACAGATACACCTTAAAATAAAGATGGTCTTCAAACCCGGGCTGTTAACATATTTCTCCCAAATATAATCTGGTCTGTAGACCATTTATGTTCCATTGTACAATATAATTATTGAAAATATTACGTTAGTGTGTTCAAGTGTAATTTTCTTTTTGTGGACCATCAATTTGCATTTTCTCTATAATTTTATTTATGACATTTATTTGTTTTTCTTTATAAGACATTATGTGTCCAATGTATATACAGCCCTTTTCATGAGTGTCTAAACTAGTAGTGTCTATTTCTGTATCTTATAAAATTTTGTAGTGTTTGTTAGACTGTCTTTTGTTATGCTTTTGTTTTTGTTGCACAGTTCAGTGATACATTCATTACATCCACATGTGATTTCATGTGTCTTTTTTCATTTACTCTTGCCACACCAATTACTGGTGAAGGAGTAACCTCTTCTCCCATCACATTATCATTCTTATCAATGGTTTGTTCCTCTACTATTTCTTTGATGTTCTGGGTATTTGTTTCCATTGGTTTTATTATTATTTTAAGAGACAAAGGTATGTGCTTATAATTTTTTGGTTTATGTTCTTTCTTCGGGTCTCCTGTCTTTAGTTTAAATGATGTATCTCTAATAATAGTCGGTTTTTTGTTGGTCTTGGGTGGAGTTCTCTCTAAAGTCTCTTTTTTTTCTTTAGCTTCTAATTCATCATAACTTTCTTCTAATATTTCTGTGGTGCTTCTATTATCTTGTAGTGTTTCCATTTCTCTTAATATATCAAATGAATTTGAACAAATATTTGTATACATTCCTTGGTTATTCGTTATATTAGTTTCTTCTTGCAAAGTAGTTATTTTTCTTTGAGATTTATCCACCAGGGTTTTGTTACTTTTATCTATTGCCATTTTTGGTTCATTGTTTGATCTTATTATAAAAGAAAACGTTGGTTTCCTAGCAGGATCATACATTCCTCTAACTTTTAATTCTAATTTGGCCTCTTTTATAGGCATTCCTGTCCTCTCCTAAAGTAATTTCAATTCTGTATTGTATATATAATACATAGCCTACAGTCCTTAGATCTTGCAAGGTGATTTTGTCCACAGTTCATGCATTTTGGTTCACCACACCTCCAGTGTGTGGTATGTTTGTCAGATCCACAATACGCACATATAGACGTATTATGGCAATTTTTCCTTGTATGTCCATACATACTAGTTTTGGCACTGTAGTGGTTTTGGAACATACAATCTCAGTTCTCTGCTTTAGCCCATGATTTTAATTTTTAAGGGTAATTCATGGCATTCAAATTTTATCTTTGCTATTCTCAGTGTTTTTCCATTACTCTGTCTACTGGCTATGTTGTATAATTTGCACTCTTGTACATTGTTGAACCTTTATTTAAGGGAATCCAGCAATATATTCTTTTCTATTGGACCTTCATCATTATCAGGGAGTACTGTGATACCCTGTACAGTACACTTCTGTTCATATTGTCATGTTTTTTATATATACTTTTATATTATCAGTATTTTTTATAGTTAAGTAATTTTCTGATTGATTTTTTGTTGTGGTTTCTATCAACCACATCTGGTCTTTTATTTGTCTGAATGACATTTCAGTCGTTGAATGCCCATTCAACAGGAAGTTTTCTAATTTCAATGCTAATATTTTCTTCTCTGTTTCTAGTCAGGAATCTTGACCAACTTCCACTTCCAAAGAGGGAGTCATGAGTCAAGGTTAGGTCAAGATATTTGTTTTCTTTTTTTTTTGTTTGCCTTTTACTGAAGCATAGGGTTTCAGTGTAATTACATTAGGATGTTTTTCTGATTTTTCCAGAGAAAGGTTGTCAGAGGAGGTTCCAGCAGTTGTCAACCATGCCAAGTCACTACAATCAAAGGGCCCAGGGGTACCTGAATCTTTAAAACTACTTCACATACAGATTGAAGTAAAAAAAAAAAAAAATAAATAAATAAACCTGAAAACCTTAAAAAGATATCATCAGCTGTTCATGGAGTTTATTCCTCCAAAAATGGCACAAGTAAGAACCAACTCCCAAATGTTAACTTCCCTGCCCTACCCCACAGGGGATGGCACAACATGATTAGAGTGGCCCAAGTGTCAGCCAAACCCGCTTGCTAGGACTGAGTATTACAAGAATACAATCATCCCCACCCTAATCATTTTATGGGCAAACCCCCCTTGATATGAGACCACCTTGACGAGGTGAGGGGGCTCTTGAATCCCAGGAATTTGTTTCCGGGTTTGAGTCCAAGAGTCTCATATGTTATCTTATATTTATTTGGAATAATTTTGTGGAATTTTACACTTTATGTAAAATTTACTCGACCTGATAAAAAGGGAAATATCACAGCTGGGATTAGGTTTATATCCGAAGCTAATTAGTGAGAACTGTGGTAGGACCATCAATTACCCGATAATGTTCAGACATGAGAGATATCAGATTGATATTTCAAAGGCAGAACTATTCATTAGGGCTGGACCACAGATTCCAGGGGGGTCTGGTTCTGGGGATAGGACTCTCGGCATTCTATCCGGTTTGCCCATGGTGTGATTAGGGTGGGGGCGATTGTATTCTTGTAATACTCTCAGTCCTAGCAAGCGGGTTTGGCTTACACTTGGGCCACTCTAATCATGTTGTGCCATCCCCCTGTGGGGTAGGGTAGGGGGTGGACATTTGGAAGTGGGTTCTCACTTGTGCCACTGGTGGAAGAATAAACTCCATGAAAGGCTGATGATATGTTTTTAAGGTCTTTAGGTTTACTTTTTTCCCCCTCAATCTTTATGACAAGTCATTATAAGGATTCGAGTACCCCTGGACCCTTTGATGGTAGCGATTCGGCACAGTTGACAATGGCTGGAACCTCCTCTGACAACCTTTCTTTAGAAAAATCAAAACAAAATCCTAGTGTAATTACATTGGAACCTTATGCTCTAGTACAAAACAAACCCAAAAGAAGTAAACATCGTCTTGACCCAACCTTGAGTCACTTCGACTCCCTCTCTGGGAGTGGAAGTTGGTCAAGGTTTCTAACCTCAGAAACAGAATGGAAAATTTCAGCCCTAAGGTTAGAAAACTACCTATTAAACAGACATTCAATGACAGAAATGCCGTTTAGACAGATAAGAGAAAAGACGTGGCTCATAGATGCCACAACAAAGAGTCAGTCTGAGGACTATGTCTCTAACAAAAACAGATAATATAAATGTAAAAATTAAAAAACATGACACTATGAATAGCATTCAGGGTACCATTGTGCTTCCTGAGAATAGTGGCGAACCAATCAAAAAGAATATTCTTTTGGACTCTCTTAAAAAAAAGATATCTCAGAGTCGAAGATTGTGAGGTATATAATATACCAAGTAAACAAAAAAATAAGAAAATGTTAAAAATCAGAAAAATACAATTTGAGGGTCAAGATCTACACCAAAAAATAAAAGTTTTATGTCAAAACAGAGAAATAAGGCCCAATGTCCCAAAACCACTAGTGGCAAAACTGTCGTAAATACTGTATGGGCATGCAAAAAAATATTGTCGAAATGAACATGTATTTGCGTATTGTGGATCTGGAAAACATGCCACACAATGGAACTGCAGTGAACCAAAATGTATAAACTGTGGGCAGAATCATCATGCAAGATCCAAAGAATGCATGTATTGCATATACAATACAGAATTGAAAATGCTACAAGAAAGAACATGGATGTGTATTAGAGGACAAATTAGAACTGAAAGTAACAGGAATTCAAGATCCTGCTAAGAAACTTACATATGCCCTGATAACAAGAACTAATAATGAAACAAAAATACATACAGACAGAAGTAACAAAATGCGGGAAAATAAATCTCGAGAAGAAAATAATGCTTTACAGGAAAAAACTAAAATGGTAAAGAATCAAGAAACAGGCACAAAGGATATAGGTAACGTTTTATCCAACTCATTTGAAATATAATACAAATAGTACAAGATGATGATAGTGCTACAGAAGAAACAGAGGAGTCGTGATGGAGTGGAAATTAAAGATAATAAAAGGTCTTTGGAGAGAATACCACCCAAAACGAAAGACCCACTATAATTAGAGCAACATCAGTTAAACTAAAGACAGAGATATGAAGAAAGAACAAAAACAAACTAAGAATATAACTTTATCTCCTAAAGTAATAGTAAAACCTATGGATGCAGCTATCCAAAACACTGAAGTTGAAGATAACAATGATTATGTCAAGGGAGAAGAGATTACTCCATCACCAGTAATTGGTATGAGAGCAAATGAAACAAGGAATGCACATGAAAACACATGCAGATGTAATGATTGTTTTGTAGAATTGTACAATAATAATGAAAACATAACAAAAGATGGTTTAACAAACATTTAAGAAATTTTATGAAATATAGAAAAAAAGAAACCACAGATTTGAGTACCCATGAAAAAGGTTGCATGTGCATTGACCACTTAGTATATTAAAAAGAAAAACGAATGTCAGGAGTAAATTATTAGAAAAAATGCAAGTTGGTAATACAAAAAAAGAGAGCAAATCTTGACCACTATAATAAAATATTTTCAATAGTTATATTATACAATGGAACGTAAATGGTCTACAGACCAGATTACAACTAGGAAAAATGCAACAATTACTAAAAGAATAGGAACCAATGATATTATGTTTACAACATGTCAAGAAAACAATATCAACAATAGGTAAATATACCTTACCATAAACATCACGAGAAGAAGGAAATTTAGGTACAGCCACATATGTACATAACAAACTAGTTTATGACAAAGTACCTGTAAACATTGCTGACTTGCAAATATCAGGTATTAAAATTTGAATAAAAAACGATAATTATGTAATTTATATAATTTATACAACCAACCTAATAGAAATTACTTAAAAAATCACTTAATAATGCCAAGGAACCTACATTAATAGTAGGTGATTTTAATGCCCACAACCCGATGTGGGACTGTAATTGTACAGACTCAAATAGAGCAAGGAGTAAAATAGAAGAATTCACAGATTCATATGACATGTGCTGTATAAATGATAATGAAATCAGCATATATTTTTCTAAAACACATGGAACATTTTCCTCAATCGACTTAACTCTGTACAACAAACTTAGTTGACAGATTGGATTAGAATACAGTTGGCGACTTGCATACAAATGATCATTTCCCAATAGTAATTTCTTTATTACAAAATAATCCCACCAAGCATGTCCCTCAATATAACATTTATAAAGCTGACTTGGAGCGATATGAATTCCACAATAGGAATGTTCCCACCAATTGAATATTTAAAAGACCATAATGAAACTAATAAATTTCTTGTTGATTTCATTAAAAATGCTGCTGATAAAGCAATACCAAAATCAAAATCTCATCCAAAAAAATACAAAGGCCCATGGTGGTCTGAAAAACTAACCGAATTAATAAAAATAAAATACCAAATTAGAAGATGATTAGATAATTTGAATAGAAAGTTCAGTAAAATAAATAAAACATTACCAATACTAGATGAAAATTTGCAAAAACTTACTATATTACTATCAGAAATTGATATATTAAAACTTCTACATAACAAAATATCTACAAAATTTAAAAGAGAAGTAATTCAAGGAAGAATCATTTCAGAACTCTCTAATAATACTCCCATACAAAAAATATGGAAAAAATTCAGGAAAATAAATGGCACCCATGTTAAACCACCTAGAAATGACATAAAAAAAGATGGGAAAAGAATACTTGATCCTAAAGAAATAAGTAATGTAATAGGAGAAAATTTGGCAAAAGAAAGTAGTGACAAAAATTTAGATGAGCATTTCTGCACAAAGAAAAATAGTATAGAATTAATAACAATAAATTCTGAAACAATAGAAGATATATATTATAAAGGGATTTTGACAAAGGAAAAATCTATTTCTGAGGGAGGCCCTGTGTCACCCGGTGAAATTCCTATTAAGCACGAATTTCTAGGTATAGATATTGCTAAATATACCAGAGAAAAAGTTATCAGGAAATGCTGGGGTTACTACCCCCAGATCGAACATCTATTATGAAATAGACGTCGGTATAGATAAGGGTGAGTGATTGTTGTCACTGCCACAGGACTGCACTCAATAGATATCCCAATGACAAAACCCCCGGAACGTGAGGAGCCGATCTAACGCCCGCACTCACCTGCCCGCCAACCGACGACCCCAGCGCCATCTGTACTCATTCCAGGCTAGCACCCCCCACAAGCTTGGTATGCCTACTTGGGGAGGGAAATCTAGACCCTGGGAGGGTCACCGGGTGACACAGGGCCTCCCTCAGAAATAGATTTTTCCTTTGTCAAAATCCCTTTTCTGACCTCGTCCCTGTGTCAGCCGGTGAAATCATGACAGAGAATCATACCAAGCTTTGGTGAAAGTCTAAAAGGAGCGAATAGTTAGGTGGACATGTATAAAAACACTATTACTGAAAATAGTTTTAATTATCCCTCAAAACATGATTAAATACCAAAGGTATAGGCAGATAAACTGAGTTATAACTTGGGATACAATTAATATCACAGTAAAGGACATGAGAAACAACTATGTACATAAATAATACTATAATGGGAAGGTACTAAGACTAAATAAACGACAGAAAATTTATAAAGGTACCTCCGGCTTAAAACTAAATTACAGTAAACATAACATGCCGCAAACTTAAAAACTAACACAGCAAAATTGTACATCATAATATGAGGAGCCAGGCTGTGAAGCATGTCTGGTCCACGAGAAAATGGCAGGGCAAGTAAATGAGGCAGGTGGGTGGGGGGGGGAGAGGATAGGGATTAAAGGTTAATTTAAGGTGGAGGGACAATGCTCCCTACAGCCACCGCAGGGAACTTCAGAGCTTCCAGTGATTTCAGATAGTGGCGTTTGAACACTGATGGAGATTTCCAGCCCATATACTTCTTAAGCTCATCAAAATTCATGAACCTTAGGGACTGAATCCGGATTAGCTTGCTTAATGAAGTATAGAATTTGTTGTCTGATAGCCTTTAAAGAAAGCGTTCCTCCTTTTTCTCTGATAAAAAGAGGACCAGACAAACACTGAGAAGTTCTCCGTAAATAGGCCCTCAAGGTAGCGACTGGGCATAAAGACAGGTCTTGTGGAAGAGGAACAACCTTCCAGGGGGACCACCTATCCTGAGGTTCTTCATTTTTTGCTAAGAACCTTTGATCTGGGGAAAGTAGAACTTCTGACGGGAGAAAATCCACATGATTCGCACCTCTCGAGAGAGCAGACAGTTCTGATATTCTGGCACCTGAAGCTAGACTAATTAGGAACAACGTCTTCCTTAACAGATTCAAATAAGAACATTGATCGTTATTAGTTTCTGAGGCTAATTTTAGAACATCATTAAGAAACCAGGAAACCGTATGTGGACGGGTCGCTGGTCTCAAACGAGCGCATGCTCTGGGAATGGATGAAAAATATGAATCTGTTAAATCAATCTTAAAGCCATGCAAAAACACCTTTTTCAAAGCTGATTTCGCTGTGGTAACGGTGGCCGGAGCCAGACCTTTTTCAAACAGTGATCTAAAGAATGATATTGCCAAATTGGTGGTCATGACTTGAGCTTCAGATTCCTTCAAAAAAGATGCTAACTTTTTAACTGCTGAATCGTACTGTCTGAGGGTAGAATCTCTTTTATCTGATTCCAGAAACAGAGTATTAAGGGGATCAATATCCGCACCTCTCTGAGCGGCGAATTTCATAAAGTCCATAAAGCCAGGGCATTCAGAATTCTTGAGGAAGCTGACACAGTCCGTGTTTGCACTACTTGAGTCAGCTGTGGCTTGGGTATTTAATGACACCGTAGTTTGAGCTCCAGAAGAAGAGGGAAACAATTGCTCTTCGGCCAGTTGGGAGCTACCAGGGCCACTTGACCTTTGAATGACCTGAGCTTGTGCAACACCTTCATCAGCAGGTTTATTGGCGGGAATAGATAGATTTTCTGCCATTTGTTCCAGTCCATTGACATTGCGTCCGTAGCGTGAGCTCGAGGATCCAGGTTGGGAGCAACATAACAAGGGAGTTTCTGATTGCTCTCCATGGCAAACAAGTCCACCTGAAGGCCCGGAACCTGACAGCATATCCATCTGAAAGAAGCTACGTCCAGGGACCATTCTGACTCCAGCGGAGTTGCCCTGGACAGGGAGTCTGCAATGACATTCCGGACTCCTGCTAGATGGGTAGCTGATAGGTGCCAGCCGTGCTTCTCCGCCAGGGAGAAAATGGCTATCATCACTTGGTTTATCCGACTCGATTTGGAACCCCCTCTGTTTATGCAATGTACCACTACTGCGCTGTCCAGCACCAGCTTGATATGAATCTGGTTGGTGGGGCAAAGTTTTTTCAGAGTTAGAAACACTGCCATTGCCTCCAAAATGTTTATGTGGAATTGACAGAACAGAGTGGACCATGTACCCTGTACCTTTTCTTTTGGTGAGTACCCTCCCCAGCCGCTTAACGAAGCGTCTGTGTGGATTAGTAGAGCTGGGGAAGGGAACTGAAGGGGAACTGACTTCGAAAGACCCTTGACTGTGGACCACGGCCGGAGTCTTTTCCTCAGCACCGGAGGAATTAAAGATACCTTGTCCTTGAGCTTGACATTGGCTCATCTCCGCCACACTCTGTTTATGTCTTTCAGTTTTGCTTTTAGGAGCCGGTCTGTTACAGATGCGAACTGAAGAGAACCCAGGATTCTTTCTTGCGTTCTGGGAGAGGCTTTCCTGCATTTGAGGAATTGCCTGGTGACTTTGGCTATTTCTCTCCGTTTGGCTGGCAGAATAGACAGCTTGTGCGAGACCAGATCCCACTGGATACCCAGCCACTGAAATCGAGCCTCCAGAGTTAGGCGGGACTTCACCCTATTTATCTGAAAGCCTAGGGATTCCAGAAACTTGATCACCATGGCTGTAGCTCTCCGGCACTCCCCGGCGTTGGATGCCCAAATTATCCAATCGTCCAGGTATGCGGCCAGCGATATCCCCCGGGACCGTAACTGCTGCACTACCGTGTCCGCCAGCTTCGTGAAAATTCTGGGTGCTATGTTGAGCCCAAATGGCATGACCCTGAAGGAGTAGGCTTGTTTCCCCAGTCTGAAACCGAGGAAGGGAGAGAAGTTCCGCGCAATCGGGACGTGATAATATGCGTCTGAAAGATCTATAGAGGTGGTGACGGCTCCACGAGGAAGTAGAGTCCGCACCTGCGCGATTGTAAGCATGCGAAATTTGTCGCATTGTATGTAAAGATTGAGACGCGATAGATCCAAGATTACCCTTTGTTGACTGGAGTCTTTCTTGGGAACACTGAACTGCCTGCCTTGAAATTTCAGGTGTCTCACTTTCTTTATGGCCCTCTTTTGGAGTAATTCTGCCGCAAAGTCCCGCAGAGCTTTGGAAGACGGCTGATGAAATCTGATCAGAGGGGGAGGGCCCTTGATCCAACTCCACCCCAAACCTTTGGAGACTATACTGTGGGCCCACGGACTGAAGGTCCACTGGTCCCTGAACAGGTGAAATCTGCCACCCACCTGACTGGTCTCACTGGGAAGGTGCAGGTTTGCCTCCTCTACCTCGGCCTCCTCTCCCCCGGGAGAGGGATCGCACGGCAGCCTTGCCTCTAAAGGAGGCCCTTGCTCTACTCCCCCTTGCGCCCCTGTAAAGGCCTCGAAATGACCCCTGGCCCTCATAGGAGGGGTTGTATACAGGAGACGTCACGAAGGAAGGCGCGGCAAGGGAGTGCTGAGCTGGCTGCACCAGCACGAATTGTTGAGGTTGGGCCTTAGAGGTAGAAGGCTGGCAAACTTGCGAGACAGGTACAGCTTGGACAACAACCTGTTGGTGTTGTCTTCTGTGCCTCCTGTATCTCTTACCAGGTCTATTTTGAGGGCCGGCGGACTCGGGGGTTTTCCTTTTAAAAGCGGGGATACCCCAGCGGGAGCGCAGACTCTGATTTGCCCTGGTTGCCTCAGCCAGGACATTATTGACTTCTTCTTCCGGGAAGATACTAGCTTCCCAGAAGGAGCTTTTCATGAGCTTGTTAGGCTCATGTCTTATGGTAGCGTCGGCGAAGATGTATTTGCGGCAGTTCATCCGCGCTACCATGAAGTCAAACAAGTCCGCCTGAAATCCCGCTAACAGAGACTTCGTCAGGACTTGGAAGAGTGGCTCATCAGAAAACATCACTGCGGTTGATTCCGCCAGGCACAGGGAGTTCAGTGATCGGCTCAACCGACACCTAGCCTCAAACTCTGCTTTCAGGAGGGCTTCCGGCAGTTTGGGTGAATAAGGTGGATGCACACTCCGGGTCCAGCTTACCCGATGTAAAAGTGGCCGGGGCATCCTTCCAGAATTCATCGTCTCCGGGGAAGATCAGAGAGGTGGGATCAGTCTCCCGGAGCTGAGGCAACGGTTTACCCTCCCGAGCATGCTTGGGCGGTTAAAAGAGAGCCACCTTAGTCATGCAGGGGTTGGGATCCTATCTCCCAACGAGAACATCGTGAAGTTGCCCTTGAAGGGGGCCAAGTTTCGTGTTCTCCGCCTGCCACTCATTAAAGGTGCGCATCAATGTAGACTGCGCCTGGTCCCTTGGGAAGATCACTGTCTCCTTCGGGACCTTATCCGTCCTTACCCAAGCTTCCTCCGTCAGCCTGGCGAAGCCTGGGTAAGGGGGCAGCAGATCAGGAGGAAAGAATTCCAACTCCTCGAGTCTGCGCGTGCCTAGACTCTCGATCATTAGGGTATCTTCATGCCGGGGAGCATGAAGGGCCAAACGCCAGGGATTTCCCTTGTCAAATGGAGGGAGGGCGGAGGCATCCGGAATGGGGTAATGAACTGCTGACCCACCGGAGCGCATGAACCCGGAGAGCATACTCTCCTGGCTCTGCAGCCTCTCCGTAAGCTTGTTAAGCTCAGCATCAACCTCCGAGGAAAACCTCTGCAAGAGCATTCCGGCAAACTCCTCCGGGTCAAAGGCAGGATGGCGAGGAGGGCTAGCCTTAGCTGCCCTCAAACTCGCTCCCTTAGCAGAGGGAGTGGCCTTGCCTGCGGAAGCCACCGGACTAGCATCCCGTGGCTTCACCGGAGGGAAGGGGGTTGCCTTGCGGGAGGTTGCGGACTTATAGCCCTTCGCCTTCCAAGCCTTCTTCAACTTGGGGACAGCCGATTGCACCCTGTCCCCCAAGAGAGAAGACTTTTGAAAACCCTGAAACGAAGAAGCGGTGGATGAAGGGGAATAAAAAAGGGAGCCTGCCCCCACTGCCTCACTTACCTCCCCACCTACCTCCTGGTCCTATTCTGTGTTCGTAGGTTCCAGGTCGAGATCTATGGCCGCTACTTCCTCCGACACCTCCGCATACAAACTCTCGTCCTGGAGAGGCTGGGTTTCTACCTGGATCTGCTCGATGAGAGGAGCAGCGACTTGAGATGGTACAGCCGCTGAGATCCGAGCGCAGGGGTAAAGCAGGTTCCGGATGTTCTCATCAAGAACATATGGCTTCCCCGACGGAACATTTCTCCCAAACCCAGCCACCCAGGCTCGAAGGGAGCCCAAGGCGTCATTCCGGAGAGCTTGGTCGGCCTGGAAGAGAGGAGGGACTTAACGACCGAGAGTTTGGTGAGAGATATATAAGCAATATATTAGGCCCATAATGTAATTGAAACAAGTGAGGCTACCAGGTAAACTAAAGGCAGTAACTATAAGCTTACTGACTCGTCCTGGACACGCTCGTAAAGAGCGAAGCAAACCTCACAACCGTCCGGGTGCCACACGATGAGATCATCAATCCTGACTGCACAGCCAGAATGGGGGAACGACAGACGATGTGCCCATAGGGCTGGTGCAGCACTGCAGTGCACCGGGCTCCTCACAACGCACAGTCTGTAAGTGTAAGACGGTATATGAACCTACTAGTTTAAGGGACCTTAAACTATAGCAGGTACTGGAGCATGCTAAAAAATTTTTACCGGACCCGCCAGAGCATTCCGGTGGGACGATAAATCAGAGCAAAACATGACACACACTAAATCAAGGAGCGCCGGAGATAGTTCGGCAGAGCGGGACCTTAATCTAGGATCATGCAACTCTTAATTGTAAAATTTACTTAAAGAATAATTACTGACGGGGCCCGGCAGCAGGCATTAGTTTATACCGGATTCGCCGGAGCATTCCGGCGGGGTGATAAACCAGAGCAAAACATGACATATACTAAATTAAGGAACGCCGGAGACAGATCAACGGAGCCTACAGATCATGCAACTCTTAGGTATAATTACTGCCGGAGACCGGCGCTAGGTAAATGGTTAACAATATAGGATAGCAGTACACTGCTGGTCGCCGCGTTCCGGCGCAGACCCCTCACCTCCGTCACTTGGTTACAGCGGAGAAGGCGGGGTAAATCATTACCACCAGTCATTACACAGCTAGAGAGCTAGGTGTGACTAAGGCCAACCTACTGAAGACCAAAACCACCGGAGTGGTAACAGGTACGAAGGCAACGGAAGGGCCGGGGACGGCGGAGCGGAATCAGCGAGCAAGTGTTTGAACCCTGAAAGTGATCGAAGTTCAGCTCGATCCAGAGGAGAGCGAACCAACGAAACACTAGCCAAGCGGTTGACACCAGAACGGGGCCCAGGAGGGTGGGTGACTCGACTGGGAACGGACTAGTCCCCCTCGGGTGGGGTGACAATCGGGAGGAGATGACATCCACTCACAAGTCGGGGGAGAGAGAGAGAGACCACTGAGCAAGAGAGAGAGAGAGAGAGAGAGGAGAGAGGAGAGAGGAGGAGGGACAGTACTTAGAAGGTGGAATCGAGTTTTATTTTTAAGTGGACAGGGGACACCCCCATACACTGACTGTAACTCCCCACGGGGCGTCAAAACAGACGTATCGACTTCCTATTCGTAGGGAGACTCATGACACTCACCAAAAGTACTAGAGAAGGATAGGATAACAGCACTATTCTAAAGCAACGCCAAACTCTCACCCTCCTCTGAAGGCGCAGCCCAGACAGTAAAGGGAGGAGAGAAAGAAGAGGGAGAGGGTTGGAAGGGAGAGAAATTCCTGTAATACAGTCCAACCAACAACCGGCCCACAGGGCAGAAGGGCAATGCATGAAGAAGATCCCCCATTTTGTTTTTCTTCTCTCTCCCTCATTAGAGGGAGGAGGGAATGGGGGTTTCAGATGCCCTAGCAAACCCAAAAACGAGTGGTAAGGCGGATGGAACAACAAACAGGAACTCCCTCGACCAGCCTACCCCTCCCTCCCTCACTCAAGCGACATAGTCGGGAGAGATGGGAGCTACGACAATGCAAAAAGCCTAACCTGAATAGCCTAACCCACCGATTGGAGCGAGAGGGCTAGGCTAGGATCCCCAATTTCTGATAAGTATCGTTAAAGTTAACCAATAACCATAAAAGTACACGTAATATGATGAATATACAAAAAATATAAGAACTTGTGCTAAGCGTACAGCCTAATCGAGCAAGGCGAACAGGAAGTAGGCAAATGGCTGGCTGCACCTGACGCCGAGCCCGGACCATAATAAATCCAAATTATCCATGTCATCCAATACACTATAAATCAGAGAAACTGACAAAAGAAAGCACCACCTTGGAGAGGGAATCTACTCGAACGGGAGCCTGGTATATGCTATGAATTAACTGTAAGAACCAAAATAAGGGGAGGAAGCCTCCGTAAGGAACAACGCTAATCAAGGCACCAGGAACCGCCCAACATAGATAAACGCCTCCAAAAGGAACTTCTTGAAGGGAAATTATAAAGCATGAATAAAATTGTGGCGATTTCGAGAGAAACCCTGCAGAAACCAGCTGCAAGGGTGTGCCTCAAGGTCATCATGGCTGAGGCGGAAAACAAAAGCCGATATATGACCCTGTAAACATTAATTTACGGGCCAATAACAGCCTCACTAACAGTAAAACCCCACAAGAAGATGGTACTTAACTTTGTAACGGGGAAATTGCTTGAAGACATGTTGAATTCAATCAAATTTGACCAAAAAAAAGCCAGCACAAGAAAAAGGCTTTCTAACCAAAACACGTGCTAGAATGGAATGAGTACAGATGGTGCTGGGGTGGTTCTCGGGTTGGCGGGCAGGTGAGTGTCGGGCGTTAGATCGGCTCCTCACGTTCGGGGTTTTGTCATTGGGATATCTACAGAGTGCAGTCCTGTGGCAGTGACAACAATCACTCACCCTTATCTATACAGGAAACGTCTATTTCATAATAGATGTTCGATCTGGGAGTAGTAATGTTAGCATTTCCTGATAGCTTTTTCTCTGGTATATTTAGCAATATCTATACCTAGAAATTCGTGCTTAATAGGAATTTCACCGGCTGACACAGGGACAAGCTCAGAAATATAAAATTTAATATGGAAGAGTTGAAATTTGCTCTCTTGAACAGCAATAAATCTGCCCCTTTGTTTTGAAATGATCTGCCATTTAGCACTTTTGGCAAAGTCATACTTAGAGTTTTATAACCGTCTATGGCTTCGAAATTTATTTCCTGATGAATGGTGTAAAACTATAATAATTCCTATTCCCAGACCTGGAAAAGATCCGAGTAATGTAAAAAATTACAGACCAGTTTCTTTAACAAGTTCTTATGCAAATTACTAGAGAAAATGGTAAATGCTCGACTAACATGGCATACCTGTGAAAATAAAATTTTGACTCCCACTCAATTTGGGTCACAATGTAACAGATCGACACTGGATTCTCGGTCTAACTTGGAAGACCATATATGAAGATATGAAGAGGATTTGAACAAAAACAAATTACTATAGCTTTTTTTTTTTTGACAATGAAAAGGCATATGATACTACATGGGGATATGCAATACTAAAACGTTACATAAAAACAGCATCAGTGGACATTTACCTAGGTTTATCCAAAACTTTCTGACAAATCGCACTTTTCAAGTGAGAATTGATGATGTATTGTCAAGTATTTTCTACTTGAAAATGGTGTTCCACAAGGAAGAGTCCATAGTGACATACTGTTTACTTTAGCAATACTGTTTACTTTAGCAATAAATGATATCAGTAATAATCTACCTATCAGAATTAAAAGTAACTTGTATGTGGACGATTGTGCCATATATTATTCAGCATCTCGCATAAAACATGCAGAGCGAATCATTAATAAAACTACAATAAAAATAGATGAATGGGCCTCATCTGTACACTTTAAATTTTCTAGACAAAAGCTCAAGCAGTAATGTTTAATAAAAATAAAAAGTGGAAAAAAGGTGGAGAAATAGATTTAAAAATCAGAAATCATTCCATACCAATTGGCCAAACAGCAAAATTTTTAGGATTAGTATTTGATACTCACTTGAACTGGAAAGCCCATATGTATAACATACATGAAATCATAATGTAAAAGAGAATTAAACCTAATTAAAACACTATCGAACACTACTTGGGGAGCTGATAGACATACCCTTACCATACTGTATAAAACAACAATGCTGTTTATCACTGATTATGGAAGCGAAATATATGGCTCGGCATCAGATGCAGTGCTGAAAACGTTAGACCCAGTTCATAATGAAGGCCTTAGAATATGTTCAGGAGTTTTTCGATTATCACCAACCTCATCTTTACAAGTTGAACAAAGAAGAGTGCTCTGAGAGTTCAGACAAATGATTCTCCAACCAAAAAATTATTTGGATTAAGAGATGTGTTTATAAAATATCACCCACGTCCTCTTCCAATTAGAGCTAGAGCTAGAAGGTTGAGTCACTAAATATAAATATATAATTACCTTTAATAGTACAATTACCTCCTCCTTGGACAGTGAATAAAATGAGAATTTGTACATACTTAAAATATTTATCAAAATGTTATTCATATACCCCAGAACACCATAGACAACATACAGTGGAACATATAATCTGAAAAGGTCCACATTACACAATTTACACTGATGGATCTGAGTCATAATACAGAGTGGGATATGCTGCAGTATCCCCAGACAAAACGTATCAGTTCTCTCTACCAGATAATGCCTCAGTATTTACAGCTGAGTTATGTGCAATAGTATCAGCCATAAAAATAATTAAGGAAGCCTCATTCAATAATTTTGGGATTTATAGACTTCAGAGGTGCTATAGAAGCCATTCAAAGCTATAATCAAAGAAATAATATTGTACAACAAATTAAGTTTTCACTCCATAAATTGCATTATAATGGAAAAAATATTGGAATATGTTGGATCCCTGGCTATGTAGGGATTAAATAAAATGAAGAGGCTGATAAAGCAGCTAAAGAAGCAGTCCACATGACAAGAGCAAATGTAAACATCCCTATCAGTGACTATATAAGATATATAAAAACAATCATTGTAAGTAAATGGAAAAATATATGGAATGAAGAACCTGAAAATAATAAATTAAAACAGATAAAATCCAGTGTTGGAAATGGAGTTCATCATATCACAGAGAGAGACACACACAAGTAATTCTGGTGCATCTTTGAATAGGCCATACTCATTTGTCACGTGGACACTTAATGAACAGTCCATGTGGCCCTCCTCCCGAATGCCCAGATTGCAGTGTTGATAACAATCAAACATGTATTATGTGAATGTCCAAAATATAACCTGCAGTGATTATTAAATTTTGGAAATAGATCAATGACGGAAATTTTGTCAGAATCGCCTACATTTTCAGTAATACTAATTCTAATGTTCATGAGGAGCTGTGATTTAATTGAAAAAATATGAAAAGTAAACAATAAAAATAAGAAAGCCCTTAGGCATCTAATGAATTTTAAAACAACTAAAATTTGAAATTTTAAATTTTAATATACCTTTTTAGTGAGTATATATGGAAACATGAGTATAAAAGGATTTTGACAGAGGAAAATCTATTTCTGGGAGAGACCTGTGTGTCCGGTGAAATAACCTTTCAGCACTTATTTCAAAGGTAAAGCTATTGCTAAATATACCAGAGAAAAGCTAAAAAGCTAAGCTGGGAGTTACTAACCCAGTGTAGCTCCATGGTATGGAGTCGTGTATGAGAAAGGGTGAGATTGTCACAATCACAGGCCTCCGCCCTGTAAACCTTCCCAATGTCAAAAGTCCTAAGGAGTGAGGTGCCGTTACATACCCCGCACCACTCAGCGGACTGTAAACAAAATGGCGTCACCCACATTCCACATTAGCACCCCACACCGGAATGGCATTTGACCAGGGGAAAAGAGGAAATATGGGGTCACCGGGTGACATTAAGGGTCTCTCCCAGAAATAGATTTTTCCTCTGTCAAAATCCTTTTTCTGGGTTTCTCAGCAACCTGTGTCAGCCGGTGAAATAATAACAGAGAAATCAAAATACCATTCTGAAACAAAAGAAGATTGTAGAGGAAAGTAATAAAACTAAACATCTGCAAGAGTTTTAATAACTTAGTAGTAAGAATGGCATTAAGACATAATGATGACACCGTAATATACTTAGTTTTATAAATAACATAATTATACATGAATACAAAATCCTGAATGGAGAAGAGTACTTAAAATTACAGACTTAAGTACTAAACACATACTTAAAACTAATACAAGGAAACTGTGTTCCAAAAAACAATACAAAACAATATATGTAAATGAGGTAAACAATAAGCAGGATAAATTCATGACATGGTCAGGAGAAGGCTGTGAAGCATGCCTGACCTGGAGATGACCAAAGGGGAATAAATGAGGCAGGTAGGAGGAGGAGAGTGACTGAGTACAGAAAGAATCATACTGGTGGGGAACTATGTTCCCTCCGCCACTGTAGAAAATTTAAGAGCTTCTAGTGATTTCAGGTAGTGGCGTTTAAAGACTACAGGGGATTTCCACCCTGTGTACTTTGACAGATCCTCAAAATTCATATAATGAAAAAGGGATTTTGACAAAGGAAAAATCTATTTCTGAGGAAGGCCCCGTGTCACCCGGTGAAATTCCATTGTAGCACGAATTTCTAGGTATAAAATGCTAGATATACCAGAGAAAAAAGAGCTTTCAGGAAAGCTGGGGTTACTACCCCCAGATCGAGCGTCTTCTCCAAGGAAGACGTCGGTATAACGAAGGGTGAGTGAAGGATCACTACCACGGAGTCTTACTCGAAAGATATCTCCCTGTTAAAACCCCCAGAAGAGAGCGGTGAGCCGTTACAGCCCCCGCACACAAACGCCCGCCAGCTCGGCGACACCAGCGCCACCTACCTCATTCCAGGCTAGCACTAACCCCAGACTTGGCATGTGCAAGTAGGGGGGGAAGCAACAGGTGAGTCAGGGAGGGTCACCGGGTGACACGGGGCCTTCCTCAGAAATAGATTTTTCCTTTGTCAAAATCCCTTTTCTGAGTCCAGCCCCGTGTCAGCCGGTGAAATAGTGATAGAGAATCATGCCAAGGCTGCAAACTACGAGGAAACAAGGTAATCTGAAGAAAAAACATAAGTTACGAAAATGGTTTTAATCAGGGTATCTCTTACATGTGAAAAAGAATACTAAACATAAAGTACACTAAAAAGCTTAACATTATGAAAAATGTGAGGAAGTCCACAGTGTGGCAGGGAAAAAACCCCAAAAATACTTAATACTACAAGAGCATAATGACATATGAAAATTACATAGGCTAAATGGTATACACAAACTTATAGCTACACACGTAATCTTATAGCTACACACGTAAGAGACAAAATAAAATGGGAAATAATTACATACAGTTATATATATATATACCTGGGGTACATGGAGCAAAATAAAAACCGCCCAGTACCCCACAAGAAAAACACAATCATAACATGTCAAATCACAGTTTCCACTCAACAGAGACAAGATACATCAATATGAGGAGCAAGGCAGTGAGGCATGATCAACCAGGAGGATAAGCAGAGAAGTAAATGAGGCAGGCGGGCAGGGGGGGATAGGAGAGGATAAGGAAGATGACTAATTAAGGTGGGGAGATGACACTTCCCACAGCTACTGTAGAAAATTTCAGGGCTTCGAGTGATTTTAAATAGTGGCGTTTAAACACTAGAGGTGATTTCCAACCCGTGTATTTAGAGAGTTCTGAGAAGTCCATATTATGAAAGTAATTAATGGAAGTAGCGACTGCTCGAATATCATGAACCTTAGGAACTGAATCTGGGTTGGCTTGTTTAATAAAATATAAAATCTGTTGTCTTATTGCATTTATTGGTAGAGTACCACCTTTCTCCCTGATAAAAAGAGGACCCGACTTACTCTGTGGAGTTCTTAAAAGGTAAGACTTAAGGGTATAAACTGGACATAAAGACTGGTCTTGTGGAAGGGCACCACCTTCCAAGGGGACCACCTGTCTTGTGGGTCTTCATTTTTGGCTAAAAATCTAGGGTCAGGGAAAGGAGGACCTCTCCGGACGGGAGGAAGTTCACAAAATCATCACCTCTAGTGAGAGCCGACAGCTCTGAGATTCTGGCACCTGAAGCCAAGCTAATCAGAAATAAAGTCTTCCTTAACAGATCCTGATAAGAGCATTGAAAGTTGTCAATCTCTGATGCTAACTTAAGGACATCATTGAGGAACCACGTAACCGAATGTGGGCGTGATACGGGTCTCAGACGAGCGCATGCTCTGGGGATAGATGAAAAATAGGAATCTGTAAGGTCAATTTTAAAGCCATATAAGAATACCTTCTTCAGGGCTGACTTGGCTGTGGTAATAGTGGCTGGGGCAAGGCCTTTCTCAAACAGTGATCTAAAGAAGGAAACTGCTAGATTAGTCGTCATGATTTTGGCTTCAGATGTTTTCAGGAAGGAGGCCAATTTTTTGACTGCTGAGTCATACTGTCTAAGAGTAGAATCTCTTTTGTCTGATTCTAGAAACAGAGTGTTAACAGGGTCAATGTTTGCTCCCTTTTGGGCTGCGAACTTTATAAAGTCCATAAAACTAGGGCATTCTGAATTCTTGAGGAAGCTGACACAGTCTTGGTTTGTACTGTCTGGGTCAGTTTGGGCTTGGGAATCCGAAGACTCCGCAATCCCAGTTCCTGAAGAAGAGGGAACCAATTGCTCTTTGGCCAATAGGGGGCTACCAGGGCTGGTTGACCTTTGAATGTCCTGAGTTTGTGTAATACTTTCAGCAGCAAGTTTATTGGAGGGAACAGATAAATCTTCTCCCAATTGTTCCAATCTACTGTCATCGCATCCGTGGCGTACGCCTGGGGGTCCAGGTTCGGGGCCACATAACAGGGGAGCTTGAAGTTGCTCTCCGTCGCGAACAGATCCACTTGGAGACCCGGAACCTGGCGGCAAATCCAATTGAAGGATTCCCCGTCCAGGGACCACTCCATCTCCAACGGAGTAGCCCTGGACAGGGAATCTGCCACCACGTTCCGCACCCCCGCTAGGTGGGTGGCTGACAGATGCCAGCTGTGCTTGTTCGCCAGGGAGAAGATAGCAACCATTACCTGGTTTACTCGACCTGATTTGAAGCCGCCCCTGTTGATGCAATGAACTACCACTGCGCTGTCCAATACCAGCCTGATATGAATCCGGTTGGGGGGGCGGATTTTCTTTAGAGTTAGAAAAACCGCCATAGCTTCCAGGGTGTTTATATGGAACTGCTGAAACATAGTGGACCACGTTCCTTGTACTTTTTGTTTTGGTGAATATCCTCCCCAGCCGCTTAGGGAAGCGTCCGTGTGAACAACTAGTGCCGGGGAAATTGAAGCGGAACTGTCTTGGACAGGCCTCTGACTGTGGCCCAAGGCCGCAGTCTCGCCTTTAAGATTCGAGGAATAGAGGAGACCTTGTCTCTGAGCTTGACATTGGCTCGACTCCGCCACACTCTGTTTATGTCTTTTAATTTTGCTTTTAAGAGCAGGTCCGTCACTGAGGCAAATTGAAGAGACCCAAGGACTCTTTCTTGGGACCGGCGGGATGCTGATTGGTTTTTCAGAAATTTTCTGGTGAGAGATGCTATCTCCTTCCTCTTGGGAGGCGGGAGGGATAACGTGTGAGAGGACAGATCCCACTGGAGACCCAGCCACTGAAACCGGGACTCCGAGTCAGGCAGGACTTCTCTCTGTTCAGCTGAAAACCTAACGACTCCAGGAAGTTGATGACCATGGACGTAGCCTTCCGACACTCTAGAACTGTTGGTGCCCAAATTATCCAATCGTCAGGCACGCTGCTAGGGATATCCTCGGGACCGGAGTTGTTGAACTACCGTGTCTGCCAGCTTGGTAAATATCCTGGGCGCAATGTTTAGACCGAAGGGCATGACCCTGAAGGAGTAGGCTTGATTCCCGAGTCTGAAACCGAGGAACGGAGAGAAGTTCCGTGCAACCGGGACGTGATAATAAGCGTCTGAAAGATCGATAGAGGTGGTGACGGCTCCACGCGGAAGTAGAGTCCGTACCTGAGCTACCGTAAGCATGCGAAATTTGTCGCATTTTATGTAGAGATTTAGACGCGACAGATCCAGGATCACTCTTTGCTGGTCGGAGTCTTTTTTGGGAACAGTGAATAACCTGCCTTGAAACTTTAGGTGCCTTACTTTCTTTATTGCTTGTTTGTTGAGCAATTCTGCCACGTAATCCTGCAGGATTGATGAGGGTGGCTGGTAAAACCTGGTCAGAGGAGGGAGAGTCCTTGATCCAGCTCCATCCTAGACCCTTGGACACAATGCTGTGTGCCCAAGGGCTGAAGGTCCATTGGTCCCTGAACCAATACAGGCGACCACCTACCTGTGTGTTCTCAGTGGGAGGGAGCGGGTTTGTTCCCTCTACCACGTCCAGGCTTACCTCTTGGGGTGGTGTTCGATTTTCCTTTATAAGGGGCCCTGCCTCTTCCCCCCCTTGTGCTCCTATTAAGGCCGTGAAAGAATCCACGGCCCTCAGAGGTAGGATTGTATGCTGGCGAAGCAACATACGAGGGCGCGGCAAGGGAATGAGCTGGTTGAATCAGCACATATTGTTGGGGATGGGCCTTTGAGGTGGAGGGCTGTGCCACTGCCGAGACCGGGACGGCTTGGACTACCGCCTGATGGTGGGGTCTCTTATGCCTCCTGAAACGTTTTGCCTCCTCTCGCCTGGGGGCCGCCAGGTTCTGTGGTCTTACGCTTGTAGGCAGAAAATGCCCCAGCGAGAGCGCAGACTCTGGCTGGCCCTTGTAGCCTCACTAAGGACACTGTAACCTCTTCTTCCGGGAAGAGGTTAGGCCCCAGATCGAGCTCTTCACGAGCTTGTTAGGCTCGTGACGGATGGTGGCATCAGCAAAAATAAACTTCCTGCATTCGAGTCTGGCCATGATAAAGTCAAATAGGTCAGACTGAAAACCCGCCAGCAGGGACTTAGCCAAAACCTGGAAGAATGGCTCGTCAGCGCAGGAGACGGCAGTGGCTTCCGTGAGGCAGACGGAGTTCAGGGACCGGGCTAGCTTAGTCCGGGCATCAAACTCCGCCTTTAGCAAGGCTTCCGGCAGCTTGGGGAGCTGCTCACTGAACTGGGAGGAAGCACAAAAGGCGTCCAACTTCCCAACAGTGAAAGTGGACGGTGCATCAGTCCAGAACTCGTCACCTCCCGGGAATACCAGGGATGTGGAGTCTGTTTCCCTCAGCTGCGGTAAGGGACTGCCCTCAAAGCACGCTCGGGCCGTAGCTAGAGCGACTTTGTTTAAACAGGGGGTGGGCAAGTTGTCACCCAGGGCGAACATGGTAAAGCTGCCCTTGAAAGGCGTCAACTTCGTATTGTCCGCCTGCCACTCCGTCAGAGTGCACAGGAGAGCCGACTGAGCTTGGTCCCTAGGGACGATCACAGTCTCCCTAGGAACCTTATCTGAACGAACCCATGCTTCCTCCGTCAGCCTAACGAAGCCTGGGTAGGGGGGCAAGAGATCGGCAGAAAAGAACTCCAGTTCCTCCAACCGTCTCGTGCCAAGACCTTCCACCGTTAAGTTGCCATCATGCTGAATGGCCCGGAGGGCGAAACGCCAAGGGTTCCCGACGTCAAAGGGAGGGAGGTCTGCCGTATCAGGGATGACATACTGGGGTTCGGCTCCGCCTGGGCGAGCCATTCCCGCCAGTATGTTGTCATGGCTGGCCAACTTTTCTGATATCTTGGTAAATTTTGAGTCGACCTCCGCCGAGAACCGTTGAAAGAGCTGGTTCGCGAAAGCCTCCGCGTCAAAGGCAGGCTGGCGAGGAGGGCTTGGTTTTGATGCCCTCTTACTCGCGCCTTTGCCGGAGGAACCAGACTTGCTCCCGGAGGCTACAGGTGCTGAGACCTTAGCCTTCGACGGGGGGAAAGGCAAGGCTTTCCTGGAAGACGAGGACTTATAGCCCTTCGCCTTCCATGAAGTCTTCAACTTAAACTGGGGGATAGCTGATGGAGCTCTATCACCCAAGGAGGAAGACTTTACAAAACCTGTAAAAGAGGACACAGAAGAAGCTGGGGAGTCAAAAAGGGGGCCCGCCCCCACAACCTCACTTACCTCGCTACTTACCACCTGGTCCTGTTCTGTATTCATCGGTTCCAGGTCCAAGTCTAAAGCAGTGACGTCCTCCGAAACCTCAGCGTAAAGGATGTCTACTTGGGGTGGCTGGGTCGCATCCCGGATCTGCTGGATGATGGGGGTGGCAAGATCTTCTGGCACTGTGGCCGCCACCCGTGCGCCGGGGTAAAGCAGGTCCCTCAACTTGGCGTCGAGGACATAGGGCTTCCCCGACGGAACGTTCCTTCCAAACCCAGCCACCCAAGCGCGGAGGGATTCCAAGGCAGACTTCTTGGAGGACTCGTCCGCCTGTAAGAAAACCAACAATTAGCAGAACGAAAGAATAGTTCGAGAACCATGTAAACAGTATTCGATATGAGGAACGCAATACGGAAGAAAACTGTCACTTACCGACTCGTCCTGGACGCTCACACACAAGGCGAAGCAAACCTCACAGCCATCGGGGTGCCAGACTACTAGGTCATCGAGCCGGACCGCACAACCAGCGTGGGTCCGGCACACTACGTGTCCATATGGTTGCTGCAGCGAAGCGGTGCACCCCGGCTCCTCACAGCGAACAGTCTGTAAGTGTAAAAAGTACATGAACCTACCACTCTAAGCAATCTAAAGCCGGCAAGGCTGGGAATTTCAGCTTACAACCGGAATGCTCCGGTGGAGGAGAAATCCCTCGTTAAAAACTAGGCCAATAAGCTCCAAATTACACAGAGTGGAAGGTAAAAAACTTCCAGACCCCGGAATACTCCGGAGGAATGAAAGGTATGAGACAACAGGAACTCACCGCAAGGGTTGCCAGTAAAATCAACGGCGGAACCCCCGGGCGCAGAACCGGACTCACGTATAAATATATAAAAGGAGGGTGGAGTCTACTCCGTTAGATAAATTACACTTATCTAAATATGTATATACATAAACAATAAAAATAAACAAGTGATGGTAAAAAGGAGCAAACCACTCCGGAGACCGGAGGGATCCGCCCCCCTTATATATTCCCCTCCTCTCGGACTTCCCCGCCAGTGAAACAAGGTGGGCAAGATGCTCGTATGATATATAACATAAGCTGGAGCAAGTATAAATAACCCAACCAAGAAACCCGACGGGGAGAAAGAAGTGTGGGAGAGAGTGTTCGAACTCGTTCGAGCCGGTGCGAGTAAACGAACCACCAACACCAACACAGCGATGCTAGGGACTATATGGGAGGGAGCGAATCCCTCTACCAGGTGGGGGAGTCCCTCAACTCGGAGAAAACGCCATCTAGCGTCACCCGCACGAGTAGAGCAAGGCCGGGGAGGGGGGGGGAGGTGGTGGGGTGGGGAGAGTGGTAGGCTACGAGAATGAAAACAGGAGACAGGGGGAAATGATTCACCCGCTCAACTGCACACACACACCGCTCCAAGCATAATGAAACTTAGGAGGGTGGCCTACTACTAGGGGAGGGATGCGACCGAGCCTCAATGCCCGACTCCTGACTAGGCGAAGCCTAATAAAAAACCTAACCCAGTGTAGCCTAGGTTAATGGAAGGAGTGCGGAAGGGAGGAGGAAGGCAAACAGGGAGAGAAATTTTGTGCCGAGAACCAACTGGGGCCGAGAAGAGGGGGCAAGAAGGCGACTAGCCTAGAGGAGACACACCCAAAGAACTCTATTCCCCCAAAGGAAGGAAGAGAACTAAGGGGCTCACTCTGCCACCCCAAAAAACGACCCCGGAGGAAACAGCAACCAAAACTCCCTCAACCTGATGGATCCTCTACGCCAAGGGCAAGAGGAAGGAAGCAAAACTAGCCTAGACCCCACTGAAGTAAACCATCACACACAAACATAGAATAAATAAAAATGTGCTCAAATAGGTGCGTAGCCTACCTCGGGGAAGCGGTTAGATCTGAGGCTACCGCTACCTCGAGGAGGTAAACAATGAATAAAAACAAATAGAGCACCATCGCCAAGAAAATAATACAAATAGCCTAATGTAGACTAAGTAATAACAAGGAACCCAGCCTGGGGGACCTGGACGGGGCATCACCCTAAATTAGGCCGTCAGGCCAACAATATGTAATACTCGAAAAAAGGGGAGGGGGCCACCGCAGGAAACCCGCCAGGAGGAGAACCATGGGGCAATAAATAACATATAACGACAAGGAGACAACCCCAACAGAAAAGAACTGATGGGGTCGCCTCGCGGTCGACATGGCTGGCGGAGGACGCCGTGGCGTCATAATAAGTTCTCATAATTGTGAAAAAACGAGACAATTACAGCCAATTTATGGAACAAAACCCCACAATAAGATGGTACTTAACTTGAAGATGGTAAAGCTGCTCGATGACATGATTAAGGATGAAAAATATCCAAAAAGGGCACAAGCACACAAAAATAGAGTGGTAGCGATCACATGCTAGAAAATGGAATGAGGTAGGTGGCGCTGGTGTCGCCGAGCTGGCGGGCGTTTGTGTGCGGGGGCTGTAACGGCTCACCGCTCTCTTCTGGGGGTTTTAACAGGGAGATATCTTTCGAGTAAGACTCCGTGGTAGTGATCATTCACTCACCCTTCGTTATACCGACGTCTTCCTTGGAGAAGACGCTCGATCTGGGGGTGGTAACCCCAGCTTTCCTGAAAGCTCTTTTTTCTCTGGTATATCTAGCATTTTATACCTAGAAATTCGTGCTACAATGGAATTTCACCGGCTGACACGGGGCTGGACTCAGAAATAGTTAGTGGAGGTGGCCACTGCCCTGATGTCATGCACTTTTGGGACTGAATCTGGGTTTGCATGTTTAATGAAATATAGGATCTGTTGTCTAATGGCTTTCAAAGAAATGGTTCCTCCCCCTTCCCTTACAAATAAAGGCCCTGAAGTTATGTGTGAGGTACTGTCTAAGAATGCTTTCAGGGTAAAGACTGGGCATAAAGACAGGTCCTGTGGGAGGGGGATGATCTTCCAGGGGGACCACCTATCCTGAGGATCTTCATTTTTAGCTAGGAACTTAGGGTGAGGAGCTAGTAACACTTCACCTGATAGAAGGAAATCCAGATGATTGGGTTCTCTAGACAAGGCAGCCAGTTCAGAAATTCGAGCACCTGAAGCCAAACTAATTAAAAATAAGGTCTTCCTTAATAAGTTAGTGAAAGAACAGTTATGATTATCTATTTCTGAGGCTAACTTAAGGACATCATTTAAGAACCAGGAAACCGACTGTGGGCGGGTTACTGGTCTCAAACGAGCACAGGCTTTAGGGATAGACGAAAAATAAGAGTCCGTTAAGTTAATCTTAAACCCGTGCAAAAATATCTTTTTTAAGGCTGATTTTGCTGTAGTAATAGTACTAGGGGCCAGACCTTTTTCAAACAATGACCTATAAAATGAAATGGCTAAATTAGTGGTCATTACTGTAGCTTCAGATTCTTTTAGAAAGAGTGCCAATTTCTTAACTGCTGAGTCGTATTGTCTAAGAGTGGATTGCCTTTTTATCTGATTCTAGGAACAAAGTGTTAACAGGATCGATATTAGCATCCCTTTGAGCAGCAAACTTCATGAAATCCACAAAGCTAGGGCATTCTGAATTCTTGAGGAAGCTGACACAGTCTGAGTTTGTACTATTTGCGTCAGTTTCGGGTTGGGAATTTTCAAACAACGAAGCTTCAGTTCTAGAAGAAGTGGAAACCAGTTGCTCTTCGGCCAATTTGGAGCTACTAAGGCTACTTGGCCCTTGAATGTCCTGAGTTTGTGAAGGACTTTCAATAACAGGTTTACTGGGGGAAAGAGGTAGATTCTTTTCCACTTGTTCCAATCTATGGACATCGCATCTGTGGAGTGAGCTAGAGGGTCCAGATTGGGGGCCACATAGCAAGGTAGTTTGTGGTTGCACTCTGTTGCAAAGAGATCTACTTGGAGACCCGGAACTTGGTTGCAAATCCACCTGAAGGAGGTTTTGTCCAGGGACCATTCCGACTCCAGCGGAGTTGTCCTGGACAGGGAATCTGCAATGACATTCCGGACCCCTGCAAGGTGGGTAGCAGACAGATGCCACTGGTGTTTGTTTGCTAGAGAAAATATTGCTATCATAACTTGATTGATCCGACTCGACTTGGAACCTCCTCTGTTCAGACAGTGCACTACCACTGCGCTGTCGAGAACCAATCTTATATGAACCGATTGTTGGGCGCAGTTTCTTCAGGGTTAGAAAGACTGCCATGGCTTCCAGAACATTGATATGAAACTGGCGGAACATGGTAGACCAAGTCCCTTGCACCTTCTTGTGTTGGGAATATCCTTCCCACCCGCTTAGGGAAGCGTCGGTGTGAATCACTAGGGATGGCGGAGGGAACTGAAGGGGAACTGACTTCGATAAGCTCTTGACGGATGTCCAAGGCCGGAGTCTCTTCTTCAGAATCGGTGGAATCAGAGATACTTTGTCTCTGAATCTGACATTGGCTCGACTCCGCCATACCCTGTTTACATCCTTCAGTTTGGACTTCAAAAGAAGATCCGTCACTGAAGCAAACTGAAGAGAACCTAAGACTCTTTCTTGGGTACGACGGGAAGCTTTCTTGTTCTTGAGAAATTGCCTGGTTGCTTTCGCTATTTCTCTCCGCTTGGCCGGCGGAAGTCCTAGTCTGTGTGTACCCAGGTCCCACTGGATTCCTAACCACTGAAAGCGACTCTCCGGAACTAGGCGGGATTTCTCCCTGTTTATCTGAAAGCCCAATGATTCCAGAAAGCCGATTACTATGGCTGTCGCTCTCCGGCATTCGTCGACGTTGGACGCCCAAACGATCCAATCGTCTAAGTATGCGGCTAGCATGATCCCTTGGGACCGGAGTTGTTGAACTACCGTATCCGCCAGTTTGGTGAAGATTCTGGGAGCTATATTGAGACCGAATGGCATGACTCTGAATGAGTATGCTTGATTTCCTAGTCTGAACCCCAGATAAGGAGAGAACCTTCTCGCAATCGGGACGTGATAATAGGCGTCTGAAAGATCTATAGAGGTGGTTACGGCTCCACGGGGAAGTAAGGTCCGAACCTGCGAGATTGTAAGCATTCGAAACTTGTCGCATTGAATGTAGGAATTTAGACGGGACAAGTCTAGAATTACTCTTCGTTGACTGGAACCTTTCTTTGGGACGCTGAATAGTCTGCCCTGAAATTTCAGATGTCTCGCTTTCTTTATTGCCCTCTTTATTAACAGATCTTTCACAAAGTCCTTCAGAGCCTTGGAGGGTGATTGATGGAACCTGATCGGGGGAGGACTTTTGATACAACCCCACCCCAATCCTTTGGAGACTATGCTCTGGGCCCAGGGACTGAAGCTCCACTGGTCCCGAAAATGATACAACCTCCCGCCTACCTGAGATATCTCACTGTGCGGGAGAGGGCCTGCCTCCTCTAGATCCCCTGCCTCCCCTTCCTTTGGAGGAGGAGCGGGATGAACCTCTACCTCTGAAGTACCCTCTAGCTCTCGTTCCTTTTGCATTTTGGATTGACCGAAATGCTCCCTGGCTTTCGTAAGAGGCATTATAAGCAGGGGAGGATACGTAAGAAGGGGCAGCGAGAGGCTGATGGGCTGGTTGAACCAGCACATACTGAGGTTGAGGCTGAGGTTGGGAGGTTGAGGGATGTCCAGGGCCGGGGACCTGGATGGCCTGCAGTACTGTCTGAGTCGGGAGCCGCTTGAATTTCTTGAACTTCTTCCCTTGTTTAGGGTGAGTTCCGGCGGGCTCAGATTGTTTCCTCTTGGAGGACAAACCCCAACGGGAGCGGAGACTCTGGTTGGCCCTAGTTGCCTCTGCTAGGACTGCATCAACCTCTTCCTGAGGGAATAGGTTAGCTCCCCAGATGGAGCTTTTTATGAGCCTGTTAGGCTCATGACGGATAGAAGCTGCCGAAAAGATGTGCTTCCGGCAGTTCAATCGGGCCTTTACGAAATCATAGAGGTCCTGTTGGAAACTTCCCAGGAGAGATTTCGTCAACACCTGGAAAAGAGGATCCTCGCAGTATACCACTGACGTCGCCTCTGCCAAAGTCAATGAGTTTAAGGACCAACTAAGTCTGTCCTTAGCGTCTGCTTCGGCCTTCAGGAGCGACTCTGGGATTCTGGGGAGTTGCTCGCTAAAGAGGTTAGAGGCGCAGTCAGGGTCCAGCCGGGTAACCATAAAGGTATCAGGGGTTGCCGCCCAATACTGGGAATCTCCGGGTAAGACCAGTGATGTGGGATCTATCTCCTGGAGATGAGGAACTGGTTTGCCCTCCACGCAAGCTTGGTTGGTGAGGGAGGCGACTTTAGAGGTGCATGGAGTGGGGAGGGCTTCCCCCAGAGAGAACATGGTAAATGCACCTTTTGCCGGAGTGAGCTTTGTATTCTCCGCCTGCCACTCCGACAAGGTCCGTAGTAGGGCTGATTGCGCCTGGTCCCTCGGGAAGATGACTGTCTCCTTTGGGACCTTATCGGACCGGATCCAAGCCTCCTCTGTAAGCCTGGCATATCCTGCATAGGGAGATTTCAGGTTTGGAGGGAAGAATTCCAGTTCTTCCAACCTGAGAGTGCCTAAGCCCTCAATAGTGAGAGTACCCTCATGTTGGGGAGCAAAGAGGGTCAGGGGCCAGGGGTTCCCTTTATCGAAAGGGGGCAGGTTGGAGGTATCTGGGACGGAGAAGGGTTTGTTGGCCGCTCCGCCACTCATGAACCCGGAGATCAAAGTCCTCTGTGACTTCACCTCCTCTGATAAGGAGAGCATAGAAGCGTTTGAAGAAGACAGCTGATTCGAGAATTGCGACAGCTTGTCGTCAACTCTCTTGTCAAACTGCTTCATAAGAAGCTCAGCAAACGCTTCAGCGTCAAAGGAAGGAGGGTGGGAGTCTCCTTACTATGCTTTGACCGTGCTCCCTTCCCAGAAGTAGAGGCCTTGCTCGTAGACGGCACGGGGCTAGGGGGCCGTGACATCTTCGAGGGAACCTCGGAGCGGACCTTCTGGGATTTCAAGGTCTTTTTCTTTACAGATTTCACCTTAGGGACGGTAGACCTTGCACCGTCCATAAGGCAAGAGGATTTCACAAATCCTCTGAAGGAAGAAGCAGTAGAAGAGGGAGAACTAAATAATAGATCACCTGCCTCACTTACCCCCTTACCTGGCTGTTCCAAGTCTACGTTCATAGGCTCTAGGTTGAGGTTGAGGGCCACAATGTCCTCCGCTACGATACCGCAAGCAGCGACTTCTTCTTGGGAGGGCTGTGTCATCTCCCGGATCCCGGGGAAGAGAACGTTGCAACGTCCTTGCAGAGGATGTAGGGTTTCCCTGCCCCGACGTTCCTCCCGAAGCCGCCGACCCAGGACTTGAGGGTCGATAAAGCGGAGTCCCAGGAG
This sequence comes from Macrobrachium rosenbergii, assembly GCF_040412425.1. Lineage (NCBI taxonomy): Eukaryota > Metazoa > Arthropoda > Malacostraca > Decapoda > Palaemonidae > Macrobrachium > Macrobrachium rosenbergii. Next base: position 5,395,108 of record NC_089782.1, read on the forward strand.
CTGCGGTCAATCTGAAAAGGGGGAAAGGAAGATAGGTGACTGGGCCTCCTAAAAGGAGAATATGTTACAATTATCCATCAAAGACAAAATTGAGGATAAACGTTAATCCGGAGTGGAAGATTTTCTTACCGACATCCAGAACCTGCTCGTAAAGAGCGTAGCACACTTCACAACCGTCCGGGTGCCAAACAGTCAGGTCCCCCACGTGGACAGCACAGCCGGAGTGGGACCTGCAGACTTCATGCCCGCTGGCCTGGTTCAGCACAGCGGTGCACCCCTGCTCCTGACAACGCACCATCTGTAAGTTGAACGATAAATGAGTATGCTAATAAGACCGCCGGAGTAGTTTGCCGGAGTAGTGTCTTAGAATAGTAGTAATCCAAGTAGGCCCCGCCGGAGTTAACCGGGGGAAAAAGGGGGCTACTGGAACAACATGATTAACTACCTAGAGGGACCGCCGGAGTTAATCCGGAGCGACGGGGAAGGTCCCAAAAGGATAGTTAACATATCATTAAATAACATTAAATATTAATAAATGAACATCCACATACCCACACCTATATATATACAAAAATATATCCGGATAGGACCCGCCGGAGTAAACCGGGGAGATAAAGGGCCTATCGGATATGTAAAAACTCCCCATGAAGCCGCCGGAGTTAATCCGGAGCCAAGGGTAGATAATAATAAGTATGTTGTATGTGAAGTGAACAAAAACATCTGCGACTAGGGGAAAGATTACTAAAGGGTATACTTTTCCCACTTGGGGCCGGAGAGAGTCTTGTACTTAGAACGGTGACGGCGGAGGAGGTGTAGTGAACACCGTCCGACCAAACACCGTCCCCACCGGAGTAGGGGAAACAAGAACATCCGGCCACCAAGCAAAGAAAAACACCAAGGTAAATAGCTGGTGGAGAGAAGATACTGGAAAAGGGTGAATATGAAGAGGACAATATAAGTGTCGTACCGTGTGAACGGCAGAAGACAGTCAGGTGGGATACTCCAACTGGCAACTAGAACACTGTCTCCCCACCCGAGGTGTCTCGGATGGGAAAAGACGCGTACTGACACAAGAAGGGAGGGGATGTATAGGCTATGAGTGTGGGACTCTGGTAGCGACCAGGGAGTGGGTAGGCACACCCCGGGCGCCATGAGAATCTACTCCCTCTCTATGATCGGACGAACATGTACGAACGATATTGAAAGAGAGGAAGAGATGGAACACTCAAAGACAAAGCAAAGAAAGGGATGGGAAACAGGGGTGTGGGAGCACCCCCGGTCCCCTACTGTAGTCTCGAAAGGAATGACCGGATAAGGTCAGGTGACGAGAGAACAGCCAATCAATGCAGAGGGAGGGGATATAGGCTATGGCGAAAGGAAAGGATAAATCTCGGCCTTGGTAAGATAACATATAAATGAAAGCTAACCAAGGGTGGGAGAGGGAGGAGGGGGAAAGGCGATAGGCGAGAGAATGTGTTAGGAGGGGTAAAACATGAAGTGGAGAATAACCCGAAGATGTGGCTCGGAAGGAGGAGGCAACACGAGGAACCCTTGTTATTCCAGCTTAACTATTAGTACTGTAAAGACTAAACGGAAAGGCCGAAATAGGGAGAGGGAAAAGCGTCAGCCCAACTCACCAACCAACGCCACATAAAGGGAAGCCACCATGAATGCCCCTACACACAGAGCTCTCTCCTGGCCAGTAGAGGACCGCCAAGCCATAGCCTAGGCTAACCTTACCCAGCTGGGGACTGGGGAAGGAAAACCAGGAGAAGTAACTACTCCACCAACTTACAGTAACTTAGCCTAGGCAAAATGAAATGATCTAAATAATCATAAGCGCATGTAGAAAGGGAGACCAAGCCTCACGCGATATGAGCGCGGAGGGAAAATGGCCGACCTTCCAGACAAAAATTTCTCAGATAATATCTGTAAATATCAAAGACATCCGTGCGCTTGGCATAAAATAAGCAATTTAAGCATAAATGTACCATCTCAAACAAAACATCCCAACCCTGGAGGAAGCAATGTCCAAATTATAACGTGTATAACAAGGAATAATGGCGGATAGGCCCGAGGGGGAAACTCGAAGCCTAAACGACAATAAAAGGGACTTCCCCCAGAGAAGGGTAATAAAATATATATATAAAACCCAATAGAATATATATATAATAATAAACAAAAGGGTACAAGGAAAGGGGGACGGGGAAAAAGCCCCGACCTAGTCCAAGCCGACATAAGGTCACATGGCGTCGGGCGGTGGGAATGAGACTGACAATAAATCCCCCTAATTATTTAACTAGGGGGAAATAAAACTTCTCAACCACCCAAATAAAACATGGTACTCAACTTAGGTGATGAATCCAATGAAGATGCCATTGCTTGAAAAAACCAACAAAAGCGCACACGAGGAGAATCACAACAACAGCGAACGCGTGCTAAAAGTGGAATGTGGGTGACGCCGGCTTGTTTACAGTCCGCGAGTGGTGCGGGGTATGTAACGGCACCTCACTCGGTAGGACTTTTGACATTGGGAAGGTTTACAGGGCGGAGGCCTGTGATTGTGACAATCTCACCCTTTCTCATACACGACTCCATACCATGGAGCTCGCACCGGAGGTAGTAACTCCGGCTTAGCTTTTTAGCTTTTCTCTGGTATATTTAGCAATAGCTTTACCTTGAAATAAGTGCTGAAAGGTTATTTCACCGGCTGACACAGGTCGAGAAACCAAGAAACGTATTTATTGTGTGAGTGTGTTCCAGTATGAGAGTGTATGCCTTTGTGCAGTTTTTAATTTCATTTTTATTTATTTATCACCCTACCAATTTACCTATTTGGTCCCAGTGCTAGGCTTCTAGCCTAGACCTGTCATTTCTTCCAAATCCTTTGGGCCAGCTCTATGAGAGCTGATAGTCAGCTCAGTGGTCTGGTTAAACTACTTTAATAATAATAATAATAATAATAATAATAATAATAATATGGGCAAACCAGATAAAATGCCAAGAGTCTTATCACCAGAACCAGACCCCTCTGGAATCCATGGTCCAGCTCTAAAGAATAGTTCTGCCTTTGAGATATCAATCTGATATCTCTCAGGTCCGAACATTATCGTTCAGTTGGTGGTCCAACCACAGTTCCCACTATTTAGCTTCAGATATAAACCTAATCCCAGCTATGATATCTTTTCCTATCTGTCAAGTCCAATAAATTTTAGCATAAGTGGAAAATTCCACAAAATTAGTCCAAAGAAATATATAACATGAGACTTTTGGACTCAAACCCGGGAACAAATTCCTGGGGTTCAAGAGGCCCCTCACCAAGTCAAGGTGGTCCCATATCAAGGGGGTACTCCTCAAGAAAAGGCACATTGTGTGTCATGGTTTATTGAAACAAAATCGGACACGCAGACTCAGCGAAACTACAGAACTAAGTCTGGAAGAGATCCACCATCACGTCCGTCAATTCATGCACGGCACAAGAAATTTATGGAGATAGGGACAGTATTGGATAAAGGGAGGAGTTGACGACCAAGAACATCTGAGGAAAACATCGACTGTGTAAGACAAGCCTTTGATCGTTCTCCAGCGTACATGACAAGAAATCGAGTACAGTCTTGATGTGCTTTGTGCAACTAATGGTACCCATATAGAGGTGTATTAAATAAGACAAAAAACTTCAATATCTATTCCTCATTTTGTAATAATTTCCACATATTTGTCTGTTCATTTGTTTCTGTAATATATTTTTTAAATGTAAAGAGACTTTATGGACTACTCACATGAAAAAGTTGTCTTGGTATCTTTTCCTGAAGTTTCTCACAAATGTGTCTCCCAAATGACGCTGCCTTTGATTTGTGGACAATAACTGATAGTTCCTCAACTACTTTGCTGTTCAACAGGAAATCAAGCTGAAGGAGAAAAAAGGAATAATTATTTCTATGGATGTAATAATCTGATACATAATTCTTTGTTTTTCTGGTACTAAACAGAGTAACAATGTGCAATATTACAAACGAAAAATATATCAAGATATTCTTGCTTATAAAAAAATGAGGTTTTTTCAATGACTCACCAGTCACAATCATAAGGCATTTGTTACAGTAATTGTCACTTAGTGATGATACTTACTTTGACTAAATTAGAGGGTTGAAATCCAGTATCCTCATAATCAAATGTAGCATAACCCGACGATACAGATTTTAATTTGTCATAAAAGTCAACAACTATTTCATTCAAAGGAAGCTGGTATTGCATAATTATTCGAATTTCATCAATATTCTTAATGCTGTGCTGAACACCACGTTTTTCCTGGCACAGACCAATGATTGCCCCTAAGTACCTGTCTAGGGAGAGAAGAAACAGAGATTGGTTTCCAAATTAGCATAAATGATTAGCCATAAAAGAGTCAGATCTCCTTAGATATCTCTTTGACATAATTTTAAAAACGTTTTACAAAAAAGCCTTAAAAGTATAAATGATCATTAAGTTAATACAGTATAAAGTTATGACTGTCCAACAGTAAGAAAGTCTGTAATCTTCCATCTGACATCAATTTGTAATACTGTATATGACCTACATTTTTTTTTTATATAAGGTTAAAACCTAAAGTCACAGTTAATATATAAATCATGAAAAGTCAGCTCTCCTTAAAAGTTAATTTTATTAATATATAAATCATGAAAAGTCAGCTCTCCTTAAAAGTTAATTTTATACACAGTGGAAATCCATATTACAGGTACATAAAATTTTAAGTACCAAAGAGCTTTATCGAAATATTCATAACTAATTAACTTTGTAAATCATGATTACATAAGTTTCTACATGCTTCCTAAGTCTAAAACACCAGAAGATATCACTATAAACTGTGATGTCTGCAAAAACATGTCTGTTTTAGTTGCTATATTTCTCCAGTAAAATGAAACCTGAAATCTTATTGATAATCTTCAGTATTAATACAGTAGTCCCTTTCTATAGTTGGAAAACAGTCTGTCAAAACCAGTCATCAAGGGGAAAAATCCTACTGTAAACTTGATTTATTAGAAAACCATGTATACGTTCAAAATAATCATCTTCCACCCCACCCACCCAGTTAGTTGGACTATACCAACGAGTTTTTGGATAAAAATACAAATGATTACCTTCTATTTTGCAAATAAAACATACATATGCAATAAATAAATTAAGAAAAGCAATACTGAATACAGTATATGCAGTCCTCTACATACAAACTTTCAAAGATACAACTACCATGTCTACATGATGCATGAGATATGCAAACTATTCCATTGCCACTTATTCAAGGAATGAGTAAAGATTTGGTTTATTATAAACAAGTACAACTCACTAGGTACCTTCAATTTGATTGAGCCTTGATGTCCATCTGTGGGAAAGGAGGGAGGGCTCCGATTACGTAACTGCTTGGTAAGCATATATAAAACTTTATTTTATCATAGCAATGTCATTTTTGTATGTGACTTACCAAGCAATTACATAGCTGACTCCACATTGAGAGGAGGTGGGTTAGATGGACATGATCTAATCCATAATATTAATAAAGATAATGACTTTGAACTAGAAAGTTTGCTAGCATTGAGACAATGCTTGCTGTACCTCATCTGGTAAGAGAGCTGCCACAGGTAATTACTGCCTCTGGTCGGCACTAATCTTAACCTGTAGAGGGCATGGCAGAATGGCCAGAATCACCCCTACTTCAGTGGGTACTTTGCAGCCATGGAGGTTCACTGGAGGCTGACAAAGATCAAGGGGCCCTTGCCCTGGGCATATAGATCAGAATAAAAAACAACGTTGTCACCTACACCATAATTAAAAACCAAACTGTCACCCCGACCATAAAAACTGGTGGATACTCCAGGTACACTGTACCCCCAGGCTTCCCTTAACTCAACTCAACAACTTTATAACAAGGCAAGGAGACAGTAGAGGGACAGAGAGCCCCTGTGCTTCCTCTCCCAACACCATGCCAGCCATGGATAAAGGCCCTAACACACTACAATTTTCAAACATGGCTTCAACATTTTAAGGAAGGGCAAAGCAAAAACTGATTTTGACCTCCAAAAGGTAGATTGAAGTATCGAAGGCAGGACATATTGTCTTGAAAAGCAAGAGAAGTGGCGATGGCTCGAGCCTCGTCCTTTAATGCTCTCAATTGGAAAGACGTCCTTTTGAACCTGAGAGTGCATTTCCAAGATCAGACTCCTCAGGAAAATAGAGGAGCATTCTTAGAAAGAGGGGGAGAAGGGTTCCTCACAAAACACCAGAGGTTGTTTGAGGGACCCCTGATCTTCTCAGTCCTGCAGAGGTAGTACCGCAAGGCCCTCACCGGGAAAAGAAGTCACTCCTCTTCTTCTGGCCCAAGAATGTCCTCCAGGCTCTTAATAATAAATGAGAGGGGCCAGGGATGTGAAACGTCCTCGTTCTTGGCAAGGAAACCAAGCGAGAGAGAGAACACTGCATTACCTTGTGCAAACCAAACCTTCTTTTTGATTGCTTGGAGTTCGCTAACTCGTCTCGCCGTAGCCAGTGCTACCAGGAAGACAGTCTTCTTAGTGAGAGACTTAAAAGAGGCTGAACGAAGAGGTGCAAAAGAGGAGCCTGAGAGCCACTTTAAAATGATGTCCAAGTTCCAAGAGACAGCACTGGGAGTCTCTATCTTAGAAGTCTCAAAAGACTTGAGGAGATCGCTAATACAGTATCCTGATTTGTAGACAGGTTTAGGCCTCTGTGCTTGAATACTGAGCTAAGTATAGCTCTGTAGCCCTTAATCGTAGAGCGCGACAATCTCCTAGAGGTCCCTAAGAAGAGCAAGAAGTCCACTATCTGACTCACAGAGGTTTCAGATGAAGAGATGTTATTCTGCCCACACCATCTTCTGAACACTGTCCACTTGGGGTGGTAGAGCCTGCTAGGAGAAGCTCTTTGACATCTAGCAATAGCTTCTGCAGCCCTTCGCGAAAACCCTTTTGCTCTGATGAGGCTCCTGACTGTCTGAATCCTGTCAGGGCTAGAGCAGACAATCCTAGATGATACCTGAGAAAATGGGGCTGTTTGAGCAGCAACTGTTTTTGTGGAAGCAGCCTCAGAAAATCCACAAGCAGTCGCAGCAGGTCCAGAGTCATCAAGACATTTCGGTAGACCTGAGCTTGTTCAGCACCTCTCAAATCAACCTGAATGGAGGAAAGGCATAAACGTTGAGTCATCCAGTGTAAAAGCATGGCATCTGTCACCCATGCTTAGAGGGTCCGGGACTGGGGAGCAAAAGAGAGGAAGATGGTTGTTCCTCGACATTGCAAAGAGATCTATGGAGGGCTTGCCCCGAAGCCTCCACAAATTGCTGCATACTTTAGAATCTAAGGTCCACTCTGGACTCTGGTGACCGCGGCTCAACTCGTCCACCAGAACATTCATTTTTCCACAAATGAGGTGAAGGAGCAGCTTGACTTGTTTCTGCTCCACCCAGAGAAGGAGGTCCTTCGCTGCCTCGCAAAGAGTGAAAGAGTGGAGCCTCTCTGTTTGCGAACATAGGACAGTGCTGTGGTGTTGTCCAAGTAGATCTCTATTTTCCCCTAGACCAGCGGAGAAAATGCTTGAAGGCCCAGCTGAATGGCTTTCGGTTCTCTGACTTTGATGTGTAGCGACTTCTGGTCCAATGTCCACGTACAAGCAGTCCCCGGTTATTGGCAGGGTTCCATTTCTGAGGGTGTGATGATAACCAAAAATTGCCACTAACCAAAAATTGGCAATTTTGGCGCTTTTTCGGTGATTTTCAGGGGTTATTGGGGCCGAAAAGTGCCGATTTTCGGTTATCGGCGCCTCTGTTAGGTATGTATCAGCGCCAATACCCAATTATCGGCGCCGATAAGCGGAAATCGGCGATTTTCAGTGCTGAAAATTGCCAATTTTCGTTGCTAGACAAGCCCCGTAAAACTGGATTGCTGTTAACCGAGCCCACCGTTAACCAGGGACTGCCTGTAATGGAAACCTTTTGAGTTCCCAACAGAGCTCCCCAACCTCCTTTCTAAGCTGGGGTTCAGAGTGAAGAGAGAGAGAGATCCCTTCCTGAAGTTTCTCATCCGATAACCACATCCGATAACCACCATCAAAGATCCTCCTTGATCTCCGACATGACCAGGAAGACGATGGAGTCTGACTGAGTCTTCCTGCACCAACTTGCCTTCAGGAAGAATCACAGAGGCCTCACATGAAGCCCACCCAACTTCACAAAAGATTCCACCGAAGCCAGAGTTCCGAGAAGGCTCATCCAATGAAGAACTGAGCAGATCGAGAGACTGAGAAACTCTCGCACCGTCAGGAGACATGACTTGATGTTTTTGGGGGAGAGAAAAGCCCAAAAAGTTCGAGAGTCCAGAGTCATCCCCAAATAGAGAATACTCTGAGTCGGAATCATCTGGGACTTCTGAACACTGATCAAAATGCCTGACTCCTGTGTTAGGCAAAGGGTCATTTTCAAGTCCTTCGTGCACTGATCCTCTTACGTAAAGCAGAGAAGCCAGTCGTCCAGGTAGAGGGATACACTGATCCCGAGAAGATGAAGCCACTTGCCAAGGGGAGCCAGAATTTGAGTAAAGACTTGTGGGGATGTGGCCAGGCCAAAGCACAGTGCCCAAAACTGGAGAACCCTGCCCCAAAAGATGAACCTCAGGAACTTTCTTGAGTCTGGATGGATGGGGACATGAAAATAGGCATCCTGCATGTCTAGGGTGACCACCCAGTTGCCCTGATGGAGACAGGACATGACAGAACATTCATTTCCATATGAAACTTTGTCTTTACTACAAACAAATTCAGGGCGCTAACATCCAATACGGGTCTCCAGCCCCCCGAAGACTCGGGGACTATGAAAAGAATGTTGCAGAACCCTTCCGATGACTGGTCTACTACCTCCTCCACTGCTCCTTTGCGAAGGACAGATTCTACTTCTTGGGCAAGAGCCGAAAACTTCTCGGACCCTGCCAAGTAAGCCGTCAAGGTGATCGGCGACTTGGAAAGTGGCGGCTTCTCTTTGAAAGGAATGGAGTAGCCTGTCTTCAAAACCTGCACTACCCAAGGTTCTGCACCCCTGTGACTCCATTCCTTCTTAAATTGGTGCAATCTGGCAACTATTGGCGGGGTGAAGGGCACAGTTCTCTCTTGCTGGTGCCGGTTTGGAAGACGACTTCTTGAAGGACTTCAATGGGGGATGAAGGTTGGAATGCGGTCTCAATTGTGATCTGGCTCGTCCTCCTTGAAAGGGCTGGGGATGCAAAGGAAAGAAGGCCTTCCAAACAACTGCAGGAGCTACCTTGGGGTGCTTCGTGGATTGCACCAGCAAATCATGCGTCGATTTCTTCTGCAGTGCAGACAGAACCTCTTTCACAGTGTCCTCAGGGAAGAGGTACAACTTGTTGAGTGGAGCAAACATAAGGGCCAACTTCTGAATCGTGGTGGCTCCTTTGGTAGTAAAGGAGCACCACAGCTCCCACATCTTCAATGAACCCATCGCATACAAAGAAGCCAGCTCTGCTGAGCCATCCCTAACCACCTTGTCCGCACAAGACAGAACATTTAACCAAGCCGAGGCAAAGTCCTCTGCCAGGACTAGACAGTCCTCAATCTTCCTTGCCAGTGCTCCCACTGTCCAATCAAGGAAGCTAATAATCTCCAGATTGAAAACATCGCGTACCAGATGATCCAACTCTGGAGAGGAGAACATAACTTTAGCGGAGGCGAAAACAGTGTGTCGCATAGCGTTGACCAAGCCGGAGAAGTCCCCCTGGGAGGAGACAGACGCTCCCAAGGAAGGAGCTTCTCCAGTGGCATAAAAAAGGTACCTTCTCTTGAGAAGCTTCAAAGGAGGGAAGGTGAACGTAGCCTTGCCTGAGTCCCTCTTAGAAGCCAACCACTCGTCAACTTCTTTCAAGGCTCTCTTCGATGAAGAGGAGAAGACTAACTTGGGAAGGCAAGAGTCACTAGCTTGCTTCCTCATCAGCTTGGGAGAAGAAAGGCACTCCGGAATACGAGAACACTTAGGCCGACGCGATGAGCGCTTGCGATGAAAGTGCTTCGGCGATAAGACGGGATGTTCTCCAGGTCCAAGAGACTCTGGGCTGTTCCAGACCGACTGATGATGTTGCACTGATGAAGCAGAAGGAGGTGGATCAGCAAAGCTGCAGGAGAGTTGTGGACACACGCTGACCTCCTTAAGCCTCTTGACAGGAGGCAGAGAGCTGTCCACCATGGCAGAATGCCTCTTCCAAGGATGAGAGGCACAAGACCGACGCCTACGACACCTTCCATCAGATGAAGAATCTTCAGAATAAGAAGACAGGCGATGTGCACTAAAAGAGATGCCTTTCCAGTGGCGCTCTGTCGCAGCCTGGGACTGGGCAACAGGCTCGATGGAGGGGTGACTGCCTGTGGGCAAACCCTACCAGCCTCCTTTCGACCTCCGGTATGTCTTCTCCCCGGTGCTGGGAAGCAGGACAGCAACCTTCGTCTAGGAGCACTGGTAGGATGGACAGCCACCTCCTCGAAAATCACAAGACTCTCACTCTGCACTGCATTTGCACTGGGTACAGTCAAAGCTTTGTCTACAAAAGCTTTAAAAGATAAACCTACTTCCACGACCATATTGGCCAGGAACTCAAACTTCTTATTGAACCCAGATTCAAGACTGGCAATGATGTTGAGATCAGAAGCATGGGAACTTAGTAAAAGAGTTTGCAGTAAGACAGCAGAAGGGCTCAGGATGGGAGAAAAAGAAGGGATAAGCTTAAGGTGAAGAAATAGCGCTACCCTCAACCATTGAAGGCAAAGGAGTAGCCTCTACAATAGCTCTATTTTTGGCTCTAAGAGCTGCCATCCTCTTTCTATCTCTATCAAGTTTATCAGAATGAGATCTAAAAACCTTCCACTAATGTCCATACCAGTCCTGGCACTCTGGACATGTAACTTCCCTATTACAATCCTGCCCCCTACATTTTATGCACATAGTATGACAATCATGTCACTTTGACTAATCTAGTCTTGCAACCCTTGGTACAAAACCGAATGCTAGAAGAACTAGAATCTGACATCTTAATTAGGAATTATGTTAACCAAAGCTAACAAATAACCAATCGGAAAAAGCCACACAAAATTCGAATACGTCACCAATACTGGACCAAAAATCCAACAAATGATGAAAGGTACTGCCCAAAAACCACAGGTGTTGATCGGGAAGCCAGCAGAAAACGAATTGAAGTTATCTGCTGAGTTGTACCTGTCAGTCCCGTTAGTGGGCGGGACCCTGTCACCTACACTAGCAATGGTGGCGCCACCACGAAATTTGGATTTTTGGTCTGCCATGGTAGGAAGCTAATATCTATGTAATTGCTTGGTAAGTCACTTATATAAAACTGGTATGTAGGGACTACCTGTATATGAAAATAAAATTGCATAATCCCCATAATTAGAGTCCTATTTCCAGTCTTTTTTTTTATATAAGGCAATTCATCATCATCTTCAGTGAAGATTTGATTGAGAGAGAAAGGTAAAGGTTGAGACTGTACTCAGTGTTTACCTTGGGATTTCCTGTACAATACATAATTTAATGCGAAGTAAGTAAGCTATTGAATTCTTTTAACATTAAAGCAATCTGCATTTATAGTTTTACTGTGCACTACTTATTACTCTATAGAAAGAATATCTGTATGTATAGTACTGAATGTGAATGATTTTTAAGGTGAAAACACCATGATTGTTGTACTGCACAATTCATTATCGTTATTGCTTTTCAGTATGTACGTACAGTATGTATTATGAACTTTGCTAGTGTGGCGGAATTCAAAAACACAAAAACAACACACAACACAGATACATAGAACATATAACCACACACAACACTCACCCTTATCCTCGGTTGCTGGGAGATGGATTAAGGTGTCCACAGTCGCCAACACAGCACACAAAACCACACAAACAAAACTGAAAACAGACTCTCAACCACAACAAGGAAATATAAATAAAAAAAGGAAATAGAACCATATACACACAATAAAATAGCACACCAACAAGAAAAACTAACAACTCTCGGAAAAACATACAAAAAACTGTCCAACACGAAACCACTGACCAGCACCAGCTCTGACTCAAGACTCCCCCAAAACCGAAATCTCCTTCACATTTTCACAGACAGACAGCGCCGTAAACAAACTCTAACGACCCTTATCCCTCTTCCAACAACCGAAACACTCACTAACGACAATTACGCTCGCTCTCTCTCTCTCTCACTCAAAACTTACGTTACTTTACAAAACCATCTCAAACGGCAAACTCACTCTCTCTCTCTCTCTCTCTCTCTCTCTCTCTCTCTCTCTCTCTCTCTCTCTCACACAGAACGTTGGGAAATGCAAAGTAAAAATTCATTCATCCCTCTATAATTCTCCCCCTTTTAGCATTTTCCAACCAACACTTTTCACACTGCATTCAAATTGCCTTACGCAACACCCACGGATGCTCACTAGCAGGTCCTTTAGAACACGTTCGCGGGCACGCAATCATTCTCTCAGACTCGCTCTCTCTTCCAGCAACATTCAGATTTACATTTTCTCCTCCATTCTCTCAGATTCACGCTATCTTCTTCACTATTACCACTCTCAATTTCATCCACAGTCTCATCTATACCCTCTATCTCGTTCCCAAATACCTCCCCCAATTCTTCAACTAACCCATCCCATTCGCTCATTGACCTTTCCAATTCTTGCAACGATTCATTCATGCTTTCAATCACTCGTCTATTACTGCTACGCTCTCTTACTCTTACACTTTCGCTCACCTCCAACCGTTCACTCACCCCTACACGTTCAGTCAACTCAGTTATATCACACCGGCATATGCTATACGTTCTATTCATACCATCCCATTCATCCGTATTACACACTTTATCACTCATTTTCACTTTGGCACTCACACCCCTATCACACAATTTACGATCATTCCATTCACTTACGTTCTTCCCTTTCTTACGTTTCCTACCATACTCTATCAAAACCAATTGCGGATCCTCCATACACAAGCTCTCATGCATACTTGGTTCACCCACATTCGATTTCAACCATTTATACACCCCATTCTCTCTCACATATTCCGGTACATCCTTCCCCAAATACAAATCCCCAAGCACATCCTCTTTCATACGTAATTCAATTACATTCATACTAGGACGGACCACCATCCCGCATTTTTTCAAAAACTTACATCCCAATAAAATATCATATTTATCATTCGTACTCTCAATCACACAAAAATCACTTTCTTCCATCATTACACCCCCAATTTCTAACCGTTCACACACTCTTCCAACCACTGCTATCCCTAAATTTCCAATCCCTCTTACTTCCCCCTGACAATTCCTAATTTCACACGTATTCCTCAATTTCTCACATCCATTCTTAAACATGACATTCATACTACACCCGGTATCTACTAACGCAATCAATCTTACTCCCTTACAACACACTTGCACACTCATGCACTCGTCAGTCTTTCCAGCAAAGCCTCCCTCATGCAACAACCCCTCACGTACATGCATCACACGCACCGCTTGCATCCTGGAGGATCCGATCCACCCATTTGAACCCCTTTCACACTACCCATTTGAACCCCCTCCACACTCAGTTTCCCGAATTCGCTGTCACAGTCACCCTCTTTCGTCTACATACACTTGATACATGCCCTTCCATTCCACATTCGACACACTTCACTCTCGGTTCTGAACACATTCTCGCATAATGCCCATTCTCACCACAGTTGCCACATATTACATTCACTGGGTACCCCTACAACCATTAGCAATATGACCCACCTGTCCGCACCTGTAGCATTTAACCCCTATCTTTCGTACACTCACTTACCAAATGTCCCGATTGCCCACACCGAAACACACTCCTAAAGCCCACCTACACTCATTCTTTGTATGTCCTTCCTTTCCACATCTAAAACACTTCGCTCGACTTCCACTCACCGACCTTCCCTTTGTACACTACTATCCCTAACCCGTCCAACCCGTTGTTCCCTTACAAACCCACCATTCATCCTCACTGGCACCTCCACATTACTTGCTCTTACACTCCTATCTATTACACTATCTGCCATTCTCATTGGGCCCCTCAACACTGCATCCCTAAAGCTTCCAAACTCTGGCACTCTCTCATCTACCCCAGCCCTTACACTCACACTTCTGCTCTCTTTTACAACCCTGTCAAGCTCATAATCTTCTACAATTTCCAAAATTTCTCCCCAAGTCAACCTTTCACTCGTCCATCTTTTCTTCTCCTTCCGCTTCAAGTTCACAAATTCTCTCACTTCATCTGGCACTGTCTCTAACAACTTTCGTACTAACTCCTTACATCCATCTATCCCATCATCCCCAAACTTCTTCCTCGCCAACATCTCCAGCCTACAAGCATACAGTGACAAGGTTTCCCCAGCTTTCATTCTTGCCTCATCAAATCCATTCTTCCTCTTATACTTAACACTCGCTTTCATACGCCTCGCTTGCTCAACTAGTCTAGCTTTCACCTTGTCATACTCAACATCTCCCACACTCATAATAACCCTATACATATCAAGCAAAATCCAGTCAAATATTCTCCTAATTCTCGTGCCCACACTCTCTTACTCTCCCCATACTTATCCTGACAAAACCTTTCATACTCCTAAAGAAATCATGCACATCCCTACTTCCATACTCATTATACCTTTCACACCGGGTACCTCCCTCACATACATAGCCTTTCTCACTTCTTTCTCACTTTCACTCACTTTCGCTACTTTCACTCTGTCCTTTCATACCCTCTTCCGAATACAAAGAGTCCACTTCCGCACTTACATTCATCTTACTCATTACACTCTTCTTCCCTTCTTTTTATCCACTTTTATCCATTCACCTCCATCCACCTCACTATCACTACTATTTTTACCCTCTCTTTTCTTTCCTGCCTTTCCCACTTCCTTACCCTTCTTACCAGTTTCCTTTCCTTTTCCCTTCTTCTTCCCCTGACTTATCCTTACTTTCCCTCTGTTCCTTCCCTTGCTTTTCATTCCCCTTTTCCTTACCCTGCCTCTCATTCTCTCGTTTCTTACTTCCTATTCCCACATCACTTTCATCACTCACGCTTCCATTCACTTCTTCCTCCTTTTCTTTCTCTCTTGCCCCTTCACACGTTGCAGAGGACCTGCCTCCAACAGCCCCTTCTCCAAAAACAGCCTTGAACATACCTTTCACCATTTCTTCCACACCTTTCATCATTCCCTCCAACTTTTTATCCACCCTCTCTTCTGACTCTTTCATCTCCCCTTTCATTTCCCCTTTCGCTCCTTTTACCAATGATCCCATCTTTTCCAACTGAAGCCTCAATTTCTCATTCTCACTCTTTAACCATGCATTCTCCTCTCTTGACAGCTGCAACTCCTCTCTCAACCTCACCAGTTCCTCTTCCATCCTTTCCTCCAGTCACACTACCCGCCACCAATCTTAATTGCAACTGCAACACCAGTTGCCCTACGTTGGGCGCCAATATAATGTGGCGGAATTCAAAAACACAAAAACAACACACAACACAGATACATAGAACATATAACCACACACAACACTCACCCTGATCCTCGGTTGCTGGGAGATGGATTAAGGTGTCCACGTTCGCCAACACAGCACACAAAACCACACAAACAAAACTGAAAACAGACTCTCAACCACAACAAGGAAATATAAATAAAAAAGGAAATAGAACCATATACACACAATAAAATAGCACACCAACAAGAAAAACTAACAACTCTCAGAAAAACATACAAAAAACTGTCCAACACGAAACCACTCACCGGCACTAGCTCTGACTCAAGACTACCCCCAAAACCGAAATCTCCTTCACATTTTCACAGACAGACAACGCCGTAAACAATCTCCAACTAACGACCCTTATCCCTCTTCCAACAAACGAAACACTCACTAACGACAATTACACTCGCTCTCTAAATGCTAAGTAAAAATTCATTCATCCCTCTATACTAGTAACTGCACATAGTTACAGATACTGAACCAGTAATTCCTTTTCATGGTTGTTGTGCACCAGTGTTGTTGATTGGTGTGCTGGCTTGTTCATAATGTTTGCATACCCATCATCCATTCTTCACTGATGAGAGAAATTTTCTCTGCATTTTACAGGTTTCCTGCAAGAACCTGTGCTGGCATAAGGTCAACATGATCTAACATCATCATCATCATCATCTCTGCTTCCATTCCATATTCATTTCCTTTTCCTTTTTCATATATTAAAATTTATCCACTCTTTATATTTACTGTATTGATTTTATCTCTCTGTGTAGTGAGTACAAAAAGTGGCTGGGAGGAGTGGATGGGAAGATGGTGTTTTTCTTCCTCCTCTACATTTGGGTATAGGGGGTGAGCATGTTTACATCATTTTGCTAAGAGAGCTGTGTCTGGCCATGTGAAAAAGGAGAGGGGGACCCAGAATGGGAGTGAGATGAAAGATCAATTTTGCTTTGCTTTTTACTTTTAATATCATTACAGCATTGTGGTGCTGTATATCTGTTTGTGGTTTCCATTCTGTTTTGTTGATGTGTTTTGTGTTTAGTCTGCAACTGTAGTTCTTGAACAGATAATCTCTCTCTCTCTCTCTCTCTCTCTCTCTCTCTCTCTCTCTCTTTCACTCAATCTTTTCAAGTAGTAAAGAAATACAAGATTTTGATTTAAAAAATGAAATATCAGTAAATCTTTGTAATGCATATGTATTCCAGTATTTGCAAATCTAATTAACGTACAATAAAAAGTTTTAATCAAACTGTATTTTCAATAAAACTACCTTTTTTGATTGTATGGATTCTCCAAGTTTTACACACTTGAATATGTATGAATTTGGTAAGTTTTGTAAATTACAAAACTAGGTTTAAAAGATTTGGAATACACTAGCCACGGCTAGGGATTGACTACACCCCACACCTCCTTTTCCCCCATATTCATCATCCCCGTGGCTCTATCAGTGAAAATTAGGGCAATTTTTCACTATTTCTCTTATGCACACTTGGTTGAATTCAGTGGCATTTTGGTTACTATCAACTTCTTTTGTCCTCCTCCACTAGCTAGGGAGGAAAAAAAGAAATAGGGTGGAACTTCACCACAAAGAACGCCATAGACTTGTCTCTTGAAGGATAAAAGTTACCAGTGTCAGGAAAAGGAAAAGGAAAAGGAAAAAGAGAATTTCAATGTTTGTCAGTAACAGGAGAGAGGCAGTCGATGAACTATGCAATCCAAATATTACCAATTTTCACTAACTCTGGGAAGAAGTAGCCTGATGGGTGTTAAAAGACTGCCTGATAGGAGGAGGGTTTTCCCCTTAAGTTCAATAGAACATGACTACAACAGTACCTACAAATTAGAAAAACAAGTGACCTTGCAATCAAGAAACAAGGTGAGAGCAGCATCATTGTTCAGTGCACTACCTGAGATCTAATCGCAATGAAAAGGGTGAAAAAAGAAGAAGCACTAAAAGTGAGAGCAGTACTCAAATAGGGACTAATATCTGACACAAAGCTTTATTACCTAATTTGAAATAAATTTCTAGCATATTAACGCTCGTCTTAACTTAATCCTTTGTTGGGGTATCTTTCTTAATAAGCCTCCACCAGCTGTATACATCTTGAATGGCTTACTTTATAATAGGTTATGGTAGATGTCTGACAGATGGATGCCCTGCCCAATTCCAACGGTCGCTATATATCCATGCTTGAGATCAGCACTGAACTGGGCTGATTTGTACACCCTCACCCCACCTAAATCCAGTGTCCCAGAAGTAGATTTAGCAATAAGATCAATGCCACTTTTTCAATTCAAGTTAGAAGCAACCTGGATGTCTAATATGCTGGCAGAAATGGAAGGTTCTACTAAATTTCCATAAAAATAAAGAAAAGGGGACACTTTAACCTAAAAAGTTCAATTTTACCTACTTACTTCTTTTCTCAAATCCAATTCTTAAATTTGCTCTGATAAAACTTTTAGTGAACATTTAGCCTTCATCTTCATTTTGGATATCCAAGTCACTCCAAGCTTGTCTTTGAAAGATCACAGTGAAAATTGCTAACTCTCATTTAAATGAATGTGTTTAAGTTCTTTTCTTAAGATATTAAGCTAGTTTCAAAGGCTATATATTGGTTTTATTTTTCATTGTTCGGAATAATGTTCTTATATGCTAAGTATTTCTTATCTGTCTCCCTCTTTGATTTGACTAAATCAAAAGTGTTTGATCAATGGCCCTGCCTTTACCTTATCTCTTGGTTCTCTTTTTATAAGCTACAAAGCTGCATTTCTGTCTCTTCTTGATACTCACTGTTTTTGTCACTGTGCTACAGAGCTCAAGGAAAGAGTCCACCCTCATATCAGGCAGTTTTAAAATACTTGTAAAGCCACTTCTTCTCCAATTTACTGTGGAAATCAGTAATCTTTAGAGTGCATGGCTTGGTGACTGCTTTTTTCCTTCTACCACCTAGTTTGTAAATTTCTTCCTGCTTTCATTGTCCCTGTCTCTTACAACCTTCATCCATTAAGAGGTAAGCAATCACTTCTTTGAGTTTAAGATCCTCTCTTTTTCCCTTTCTCCTGGCTTATAAAACAACTTGATGTCATGTCCCATTCAGTCAGAAATTCTAGACCTATTCTTATGCATGAACCCAACAAAGTCTAACCCATAATGCAACTGGATCCGGTTTTATTCAACAGCCCAACCCTATACTAATGAAAACAGACTTTTATTAAATCTACCCAAATAACTTAAGCTTTTGCCTTAATTTCTGTTTCTTTCATACAAATCCATTAATCACAATTAGTTTTAGCCTGAATGCCATATTCCCCAGCCATGTAGCTTTTGATCTTGAAAATGGAAAGGTAATAGTAACATCTCTTGAAGATTGAAAGATAACAGCTGTTGAATCAACCACTAAGACATGTGTGAATATGCAACACTGACCCATCGGTAGGCAGGTCGTCAGCCTCATTCCTTTGCTTGGTTACAATGGCCATGTATGCTTCTAAGCTTGTCTGTTTAGAAAGTTAATATTTAATTCTATTTCTGTTTAGTTTATTTCTTTTTTCTCCCTTTTCTTTATTTATTTTTTCTTTTATTGCTGATGCCTTCACTATTGCTGTCTATATGGTTTTCACCTAATATCTTGCCAGAATTACACTAATTTTATCTGGTTCATTACCTCCGTCCTTTTAACAAGCATTAAAAAGTGGTAATTTATTTTGGTATGAAGTTGTTTTGTCCACTTCTGTTTTTTTATTCACTTGATGATTTCTTTGTTGCATTAAGACTATATGTACTTTATATACAGATTCTGTGTTCACTGGAAGACATTTACATCTTAATGCTTAGCATTAAGCTAAAAAAAGTGATTAAATTATGCCAGGGATCTTATTCATATAGTGAAATATTTAGTGAAACACTTGGACACAGATGACGAAGAAGCCACCTGAGCTTTGCAAAAAAAGCTATCTTTTCAGGAAGTCATGTGTGGGGCCTCTGAGACATTCAAGCTTCAATGCCTCCAATGACCCCTTGAACGAGGCTTTTGCAGCTGAATTATGATCTGAAGATACACTTTTTGACAGGGGCTGTAAAACTAACAGCTTCCCATAACTCCTGCAGTTAAAAGATATCCTAGCAGATGTTGAACTGAAAATGAGAAAGAAAAGAACTTAAGGAGGTTGTGATTGATCAATGGTGGCCCCCCACTCTACATCTCCTGAACCACTGACTCCATTTTTTTTTAAATTCAGAGTTGCTCTAACCAGGACCACAATATTTCCTCATGACTCACAACACTGCTAAGAGGACACTAGCTTCTTTTGCTACATCTTCAGTTTTCATTTTACTAGCTGAGATGGAAACCATGTAGAGGTTTTCAAGGGATCCTTTAACAACTACCAACTACCAGATGGCAAGAGTGGTGTTAGGTACTGTCGGTAACATTTTTACCAAAGAAAGTAAAGCCTCAGCTGTAGCAGAAAGGTCCTAGAAGATGTTACACTCACTCAGCAGAGCTTCAACTTTACACATTCATATCACTGTGGCTGACCAACACAGTGATGAGGAAGAGGGATGCAACATCTAAGAATTTCTGAATGTTGCTTTTATCCTCAGACCTGAAGGATGTTAAGAGTAGTTGATCTGATAGATTGGGACACCTTCCAGAGAAGATGGTTAGGGAAGTTTCAGAAGTGGCAAGTAGCATCAACAGAGCAGCCATGACTATTTTGGGTAACCCTCTTCTAAGTTGCCAACTAAACCTAGGAGGACTGTTTGTACTCCTGTGGGTTCCTCGAACGTATCCAGATACTACAAATCCCCTTATATCCCACCCAGGCAGAACCAAGCTAAAGCACCCAGATCCTTTATGCCACATCAAAATTTCAATCCTTAGAGGTATATATCCTCTAGCAGACAGTGTCCTCACTTTTGTCAAGGGATAGGCTGCTGCCCATCAGGAAGATCTGTGGCCAGAAGGGAACCTAAAGATCTATTGTAGTAAGTGACAGGCATGGAACCAAGGGTAATGGATACAGTCCATCAGGAAAGGGGACTTCCTTGTCTCTACAGATCTGACTGATGCTTACTTTACCTTGCCCATTCATCCATCGTCCAGGAAATATTTTAGATTATATATCTTGAATATCCATCGTCCAGGAAATATTTTAGCTTATATATCTTGAATATCCATCGTCCAGGAAATATTTTAGCTTATATCTTGAATATCCATCATCCAGGAAATATTTTAGCTTCTTCTTGAAGGGGAGGATTTACTGGTTTCATGCTTTGCGCTTTGGCTTGGCTACAAATCCACAAGTATTTATGCAAACTCTAGCACCAGTAGGAGCTTAAACAAATCAATCTGGCCCAAGTCTGTCACTAGATTCAGCAGTGGGTTGAGGAAGAGATCTGAATCACTTTTGCAAATGTGTCATTTTCTGGGTCTTCAAATCAGTTCTGTAACTCCAATCTCATACTTTCCACTTTGGAGATCTACCTAGGTAAGGAGATAGACACACTGAAAATTTTAGTGCATCCTGCTCAACACAACAGCAAGATTGAATCAAGTATTCATCAGTTTCAACAACTTTAAAGTCCTCCAGCCAAGGTGTGGCAGTCCCTTCTAATTCATCAGACCTCTATGGAAAAGGTTGTTTCAGGAAGCAATTTTTATCTGAGGTCTCTGCAAATGAAGCTGACAAAGCCTTGGTCAGCTGCAAATCAGCCAGTTTCCCTGTTCAGGCTTAGGATGTACTGATAGATCTGCAGTGGTGGCAGGATCCAACCTATCTATCAGTCAGGAAACTACATCTCTGTTTGGACATATCAAATAAAAGTAAGGGGTCTTTCTGTTATATCAACAACTTACAGGTACTGAGTCAGATACTGTTTCCACTGTGAGAGGAAGAGTTGTGGGAGTGATAGCAGAAAATATCACAACCACTGCTCATCTGAACAACCATGGAGGCGCAAAATAAGTCTCTATGTTCCTTGGCAATGGATATCTTTATGTGGGCAGAGCCACGTGGGATGGGAATAGCACATGTTTTGTTCATTTTAGGAAAGGAAAATGTGATCACAAACTGTTTCAAAAGAAAACCCTGGCAAATGAAATGTACTAGAGGACTCTAAAAGATCTCTTAGGTGTAATGAATACTGTGTGCATGGAACTGGTTTATTTGGAGATTGATTTGGGAAGTGCAGCTATTAATATCGTGCGTAGGCAATTGAATTTTTAAAAAATATAATGGAAAGACCTGGTTACAACCATGATTACTTTCACCAATTGATTAATAAAGCAACAGAAGTGAAGTCTCCTAAGGGAGTATATTTCCAAGCATTACAGCATACCCTGGGGGATCCAGTAAAGACTGAATTAGTCAGATTATGGCAAAAAGTAAGCGAAAACACTGAATCAAGTCAACAGTTAACTTACAAGCAGTTTAACCCTGAACTTGTAGCACCAACTGTCTACAACAGCCGAGAAATGGTCCCTGAAAACCACAGATTAGCCTATATTAGAACAAGGCTAGATTCTCATCAATTCAAGTTAGAATCCAGACACTGGTCTACAATACCACGAGAAAGATGTCTTTGTAGCTGTTGAGAAGTACAGGGCGAGGATCACATATTACTTAAGTGCCCCTTAGTGAGTAATATAAGGAGGGATTTTACAACATTAGTCAACAGTTCATTAGAACATTTAATGACACATGGAAATATTCAGAACTTGTCAAAATATTTGTACAGTATTTAATTATAAAAAAAATTAATGAAATAAATGAAATGAGGTAAATAGAAATAAGTGCTCTAGTTTCAATTGTTGTATTTTGCCTTAATGGTTATGTGCATAAATGATGTACTGTATTTGTATAATAATGGACAATTGTGAGTTATTTAGGCTTTACCCCCTTATAGGTGATAGCCCTATCATTGTAACATTTATATATAATGTCCTATATAATTGTACATTACTGTAAAAACTTTCTTCAGTAATTATTAATTAACCCTTAAACGCCTACTGGACGTATCATACGTCGACTAAAATTGTCTGTTGGGTGCCAAGTGGGACGACATCACGTCGACTACAAAAATTTCAACCTTCGGTCAACTTTGACTCGACCGAAATGGTCGAAAAACGCAATTGTAAGCTAAAACTCTTACATTCTAGTAATATTCAATCATTTACCTTCATTTTGCAACAAATTGGAAGTCTCTAGCGCAATATTTCGATTTATGGTGAATTTTTGAAAAAAACTTTTTCCTTACATCCGCACGGTAACTCGGCCGAAAATTTCAGAAATTCTTTTGTCATTTTGTCGTAATTTTTGCACTGTTTTATATTAGCCGTTACATAAAGTTTTATATATGAAAATGTGCGCAATTTCATGTAAAATACAACAAAATACAACACATGGTTGTAGCTTTTATGAGTTTGGAAATATTTTCATATAAATCTCGATAACTGCCAAAATTTCAACCTTTGGTCAACTTTGACTCGACCGAAATGGTCGAAAAACGCAATTGTAAGCTAAAACTCTTACATTCTAGTAATATTCAATCATTTACCTTCATTTTGCAACAAATTGGAAGTCTCTAGCACAATATTTCGATTTATGATGAATTTTTGAAAAAACTTTTTCCTTACGTCCGCGCCAGAAATTCTTTAAATCACGTTGTCGTAATGTTTGCACCGTTTTATATTAGTCGTTACATAAAGTTTTATGTATGGAAATGTGCGCAATTTCATGTAGAATACAACAGAAAATAACTCATGGTTGTAGCTTTTATCAGTTTTGAAATATTTTCATATAAATCACGATAACTGCCAAAATTTCAACCTTTGGTCAACTTTAACTCGACCAAAATGGTAAAAAAATGCAATTATAAGCTAAAACTCTTACATTATAGTAATATTCAATAATGTACCTTCATTTTGCAACAAACTGGAAGTCTCTAGCACAATATTTCGATTTATGGTGAATTTCTGAAAAAAAAAAACTTTTTCCTTACGTCTGCACGCGGTAACTCGGCCGAACATCTCGGAAATTCTTTCGTCACGTTGTCGTAATGTTTGCATCGTTTTACATTAGTCGTTACATAAACTTTTATATATGAAAATGTGCGCAATTTCATGTAGAATACAACAGAAACTAATTCATGGTTGTAGCTTTTATCAGTTTTGAAATATTTTCACATAAATCACGATAACTGCCAAAATTTCAACCTTTGGTCAACTTTAACTCGACCGAAATGGTCGAAAAACGCAATTGTAAGCTAAAACTCTTACATTCTAGTAATATTCAATCATTTACCTTTATTTTGCAATAAATTGGAAGTCTCTAGCACAATATTTCGATTTATATGGTCAATTTTTGAAAAAACATTTTCCTTACAAATGTAACTTCGGCCGAACATCTCAGAAATTCTTTCATCACGTTGTCGTAATGTTTGCACCGTTTTATATTAGCCGTTACATAAACTTTTATATATGAAAATGTGAGTAATTTCATGTAAAATACAACAGAAAATAACTCATGGTTGTAGCTTTTATCAGTTTTGAAATATTTTCATATAAATTACGATAAATAGAAAAAATTCGACCTTTGGTCAACTTTAACTCGACCGAAATGGTCGAAAACTGCAATTGTAAGCTAAAACACTTACAGTCTAGTAATATTCAACCAATTAGCTTCATTTTTCAACAAACGGGAAGTCTCTAGCACAATATTTCGATTTATGGTGAATTTTTGAAAAAAACATTTTTTTACATCCGCGCGTTACGGATTCATGCATCATATTGTGATAATATTTTCTGTGTGTTGCTTTGATCGTTTTACAATTTGTTATATACCAAAATCATCGCAATTTAGTGTACAATACAAAGAAAAAATAATCTGTTAGCTTTAACGTTTTGCTCACAGCGCGATTTGTATAAAATTATATATGAAAATTTTTTTTGCGCTGTCATATATTTCAATATTTATATATGATAATGATATTTCTTTCATTTCTGATGGTTGCATACTAAACTTCAGGCAATGACAAAAAAAGGAGCCAAAATGAACTCTTAATCTTAAAAACTAAGCGTGCTGTGATTTTTGAAAAAAAACTTTTTTTCCGCTTGGCGCTAACTCCCAACGCCGCCGGCATACGGGAGACGTTTTTGTAAATAGAGGCTCGGCGTTTAAGGGTTAATCAATTAGCTTGGATAATTTTCTCTCATCCTCCCACCTGTAAAGCAATTAAGGCTAATTATGACTACTGTAACGAGTCTGTGCTCTACAACTGAATCCCATTGATCAAAGGTGCACATGCACATACTGTCCTTAAGCTATTGATTTTGTAGGTGTTCTTTTTCTGCCTTCAAGAGTCCAAAAGCTGTGTCTGGGGAATTTACTGTGCAAATTAAGGATGACTATGATAGATGGATTTACATGAAAAATTGTTTTGTTTTATGAAATCTACAACTTTAGCAAAATAACAATTAAAACCTTTAAAATAAATATAAATGGTAATAAGTTTCCTGTAATATTATTTTCAGTATTAAGACAAGACAAAAAGTCTGTAGATTACCTGTGCAATGATAACTAGGAGAATATTATTTAGGAATAGTGTAAATATAAAAGAGAGAAAAAGAAATGAGAGAGAACCAGTAATAGAAATGACAGACAGAGAAAATGAGAGAGAGGGAATAACGACACTTCCTGTGTCATGATTATAAAGCTAAAACACGGGTGCCAGTAATCTAACCGCAACCATAACAAAAATACCTAACCGTCCTACCTGTGAGCTGACCTTTCAGCTTTTGCCAGAACCAGAAGACTTCCAGTGACATCACTAGTCCCACCCACAAAGGAGGACTTAAAGTCAATTAATCACACCCAAAGGGATGTCGTTAGATAATCTCCAACCACTTAGGACATCTACAAGGCGGAACAGAAGCTACTGCCCGCCTGTTGGTGGGATGGACATTTTCCTTTGAAGAACCTTCAAAAAGCAAGGAAGGAAGGAAGGAAGAGAAGCACATAGAGAAGAAGATAGATAGAGAGAGAAGAGCCTTAGAGGAGTGAGTTCGTGAGCCTCACCAGTTGTGGGTTAAGACGAAGAAAGAAAGGCTCATACTGTACTTCGATTCACTTAATTTGTATAAATACTATATATTTTACTAGGGTGTTAATGAAGTAAGAAAGCTGCACTGTGTCTTTCTAAGCCTCCTGGGACTCTAACTAACAACAAAAAAAGCTATAAACAATAAAGCAAGAATAAAACAATAAAGAAAAGAACATCATAAGACTTGGTGGAAACATCATTACATATGGTGACAGCTACGTAGGATCCAAAGAAGACGTAAAAAAGTGCAGTGTGAAGGATGAATCAACAAGCAGACCTCAAGAAATTTAATAACAAGCAGCGAAGTGAATCATATCATAAATGAAAACATTCCCGCTACAAACGTCAACAGCCAAAAAACAGAACGAAGTGAAGGAAGAATTATAAATATTACTGCTTAGAAAACCCACAACAAAGAAATATTATTCCCCGAAGATTGAACTATGAGAACAATGCAAGCATACCAGTCAACGTGAAATGGCAAAACAACATTGCCTTTTTGTTGGTAGCTATTAACACACATCCAAAGCAGATTTCTATACACAATCTGTTAAAATGGATGACTGCACTTCACATGTACGACAAACATTCCCGGGTGAAATCTGAGAAGATGATGAATCCCTGATGGTCGACGAAACAAGAAAAAGGCAGTTTTAGTCAAGATTTAAAAACCAGAAGTCGTACCCTGAGTGTCTACAGTGAACTACAGTGCTGATCGCAAAAAAGGAAAAGTGAAAAACAGTTCAAGAGAAACAGTACTAACAATACACAGTTAAAACCGAACCACAACACAAATAAGTAAGTCGTGATTGGAAAGTTATTTTAATTATTCTCTCTCTGTGTGAGTGTATGAAAAAATTTTTTTATACAGTTCTCTCTCTTAGAAAGTATAAAACTTTATGATTCTCAAAAATTTTAACTTGTTATTTTTTTGATGTTTAATAACAACATTTTTTTCATGAAATATTTTTTGAACACTGTTGTATATTTGTGTATAAATTTTGTTATGATTTTTAGCATACTGGTAATATGCAGGATTCATTTGACGAACTGTTGAATACTATTAGAAATAGACATTATAATTTAAGACCAACAACAGTTAGACATAGTCGAATTCCAGTGCCAAGTTCTCGAATATCATTAACTCAAGAAAGTACTAACACTAATAACACAAATAGCGATAATAAACGGGGTTTGAACCTGAAGGGAAATGAAAACCCTATTTTTAGTCTGGGAGCCGCGAGAGCCTCATGCAGTTACGTCTGCCTTAGGCAGCGCCCCGGCTTAGCTAAATCCCTTATCAGAGAACTTATAGCACAGGGTTGGCACGTATCACGTATTCATTCCGGTTAACGGAAGCTTGTCACTATTGTGATAGGATATCAGGTCTCGGGGTCTGCACTTTGACCCCTATCCGCCCGATTGATGAATTAATTCATGGCTCAACATCTCCACTGGTTACACCTTTCCATTTGCGCTTCCGTGGCTAGTTCGAATGAATTGGGTCAAAACGCAACTACGCATCTACTGCGCATGCGCATGTTGCCAACCCAATGTAGGAATAGCCGCGCCTCCCTAAAAGGTTATACTCCCTGCAAATGAAGGGTGGGTATAATCCAATACACTTAATGCTAACTGGGAGGGTCTGAGGCTCTCGCGGCTCCCAGACTAAAAATAGGGTTTTCGTTTCCCTTCGGGTTCAAACCCCGTTTTTTGGTCAAAGGGAGCCGCGAAAGCCTCATGCAGGTGTACCAGAGAACATTTTAAAGAGGCTTTTTGTATATTTATAAAGCTGTCAAACATCACTTGACAGGGAGGATGGACTTTAGCCACTATCCCTGACCAAAAAAGCTTTTTCGCTTCCCTTGGGTTCAAACCAAAATCTAAAATCCTTTCCCTTTACAGCTGTAACAGCCCACCCTTTAAGCTGTCTCCGAAGAGACTGTGTATTGGTGAAGAGCAAAAGAAATAGACTATAATAGGAAAAAATAACCTACCGGTTTTTAAAACACTCACTCACTTTAAAGGAAGAGTTCCTCTTGCCAGCCAATTCACCTTCCGGGTGTCCTTATCTCTTGCTCACGACTTTGCCGAGGGATATGCACGCAGTCTGGACACCTCGTATTTGTTTAACATAGTGTTTGACAAACACTCCATGCCCAGACCACCCCGTGTACATGGATACGTCCTCCATACTAAAGTTACCGAAAAGGGCAAATGAGGCTGCGTACTTACAGAGGTCATGTGACTTTGGATCTGATCCTGGGCATAGATCTACAATTAACTTACAAATGCTGGTTCTGAGGCTTTCTAGGCAAAGTGGGGTGCTTTCGTTTGGTACCAAAAAGAGGGGGGCCCTTGCGTGATATGGTTGGTGCGATCAAGGTACTTTTTCACTGTGGCCACTGGACACAGCTTCGGAATAGAGGGCAAAGAAGGGATAACTATGGGTTTCCGTCTATGAAACGGATTCTCGTTTTTAGCTAAAAAATCTCAGAATGAAAAGGTTACTTTATTCTTTCCGAAAGAACAAAACTGATCTCTTTTTAGCGCATGGATCTCCGCTGATCTGGTTCCCATCGCCAGGCCCACTAAAAACGTTTTTTCTGACAAGAATTTCATATTATTGTCTGAATGTCTGTTCAGAGCAGCTAGGACTATATCTAGATCCCATGATAATTCACATGGTTGTTCGCTCGGCCTGCGGAGAGCCACTGATTTCATCATCATTTCAAACACTTCTGAATGCACCTCTACTCCGAATCCGTACCTTAAAGGAACCGCAAGGGCCGCCTTGTGATTTTTAATAGTGGAGGAAGCCAACTTTTTTACGTCAAATAAAAACACAAAGAACTCCCCCACAAAGTTATTATCGATGGTAGTTGGTTTACGGTCCCTAACAAATGAGAAATTTGTTCCACACTGACTGATACTGTTTGGCGGATTTCCCCTTAATATTAGTGATTAAGAATTCCCTGACTTCAGGTGACCATTCCATGAAGCACAGGGATCTGAGAAAGTCCACATGTGAAGGCTTTTCGTCAGAAAGGAGGAGGCGTAGACAGTTATCCCTTGAACCTGCTGGGAAAGAATAGGAAGATGTAGTGGCTTGTGATGAAAAGTCAGCTTCTGTAGGGTTGGAAACCAAGGGCTGTTCGGCCACATTGGAGCAATCAATACTCCCCTCCCCTTGAACTCGTTGAGGAGTTGTACTACTCTCATTAATAAATTCGTTGGGGGAAACAGATAAATGTTCCCCAGCAAGTTCCAGTCCAGCGAAAGCGTGTCTCTGGCCACTGCTCGAAGGTCATGATAGGGGGTGACAAAATTCGGTAATTTGTGATTGTCGCGTGTTGCGAACAGATCTACCTGAAGATATGGGTGATCTTGGAGGATTCCGCTGAATGACCCGCTGTCCAATTCCCACTCCCCTTCCTGGGCTTTGAATCTGGAGAGGGAGTCCGCTAGGACATTCTGAGCTCCCGCAAGGTGGGATGCTGACAGAGTCCATTTCTTCACCTGAGCTAATCTCACGATCCCCAGCACTATATGATTCAATGGCTTTGACCTTGATCCCCCACGCTTCAAGCATTGTACCACCGGCTTGTTGTCTATGAACAACTGAATGTGAGATCCCCTCTTGGGTTTCAGTCCCTTGAGTGACAGGAGCACTGCCATCATTTTTTTGATATTGATATGGCAAGATTTGAGGGCTCCCGACCACTTTCTGGACACTTTATTCTGATCTGAGTGTCCCCCCAAGTCCGTCCTTCGCTGAAGCATCCGTATGAATGGTCACTGAGACTGGTTTCGGGACTAGCCGGACTGAAGATTTCAGGGCCTGATTCGATGCCCACGGTTTGAGCATTGTTTTGCACCTCCTTTTCATCGGGACCTTGTGGTCTCTGAATGATTTGTTTGCCTTTAAAATGAGAATCCGGTTCAAATCCTTCAAAGTCGTTTTCAAGACTGGATCTACTATTGATGCGAATAGTAGTTTGCCCTGCAGCACTTCTAGGTTCCTTCTAGAAAAACTCTTGGCTTTTCTGAACCTCTTTACCTGATCTACTATTGACCTCCTGGAGGTCTCTGGTAGGGCTAGCTTTCTGCTTTCTAGACACCATTGTAGGCCTAGCCATTTGAACTTCTTTTCTGGCTTCAGCCGTGACTTTTCCCAGTTGATTAGGAACCCGAAGTCCTGCAAGGTCTGAACCACTATTCAGGACGCTTCTAGACACTCTTCTATCGATTCCGCCCAGATCAGCCAGTTGTCCGGATACGCCATGACATTCACCTCCTGTAGTCTTAGTTGTTCTAAGATCACTTTGGTCAATTTCGTGAACACTGGGGGCTACATTGAGGCCGAATGGCATCACTTTGAATCTGTATGACTGGCAACCTAGACGGAATCCTAGATACTGGCGAAAATGAGGTTGGATTGGAATGTGCCAATATGCGTCTTTCAAGTCGATAGAAGAGGTGTAGCTGTCCTTTGGCAAGGTATGTCTTATCTGATCTATCGTCAGCATTTTGAATTTGGGACAGTTTATTGCTTTGTTGAGGACAGAGAGGTCCAGAATGACTCTCCTTTCCTGAGAGTCCCTCTTTGGAACACTGAAAAGCCTCCCCTGGAACCTGATAAAGTGGCATTTCTCTATTGTGTCTTTTATTAGCATTTTGTTCACAAATAGGATCGACTATTTTGTGCTGCGCTGATGAAAGTATTTGTTGCAGAAGGGGACCTTCCAATCCCAGCGCAGACCTTTCGATACCACTTGATAGGCCCAAGGGGACACTTTCCAGGCTTCCTGGAACCTCTTCAGTCTGCCCCCAACCTGAAATGTCTCATTGGTTGAATTGACCTCTACCACCACCTCGTCCTCCCGTTACCTTTCTTCCCTCGAAAGGATCTGCCTCTTCCACGACCGCCTCGAGCCTCCTGGAACTGCCTAAATTGGGATTGTTGAGATGGCAGTGCACTGCCGCTCTTCAAGGATGGCTGAGAGTGAGGCATAGGGAATTGTTTCTGGGAAGAGGGACCTTGTCCTGGGTCTGGCGCAGGAAGAGCTGGTGCTTTAAAAGCCTTCTTATATTGCTGCTTCTTCCTGCAGTTTAACCTCCTTGGGTCTGCTCCCGGGTCATATCCTAGTAACTCCTCAAATTTGATACCTCGGTGGGTAGCAATATTATTCAGCTTGGTTACTAGGTCCCTAGGGAAGAGGTCACTACACATAGGGGAGGTGAAGAAGAGCTCCTTTACTGGCATAGACTTCTGGTCAGCAAATTTCAGGGTTTGACGTCTAAGTTTTAATTTGGACGCTGCCCAAGCCTCCAGAAGGTGAATGAAGATTGGGCCCATGTTCCGAATTTGTAACCTTGGGAGCACTGAATCTCTTTGCTGGTCACAGCGGTATGACTGAGATTCCATTAACGTCAAGGTTGTAATGCAGGACATTAATAGTTTTCTCGCCTCGAATTCCTTGACATGAGATGAGGAAAGCTGCAAAGGAGCTGAAGGAAAAGGAAGGCATCACAGTGCGTCGCGCTGACAAGACAGCAACTTTTGTCCTTATATGTACGGAGGAGTATTTCGACAAATTGGATGCCATCCTGTCGGACACAACGAAATTCAAGAGGCTGACGAGGAACCCCATCGAAGACATCAAGAGGGAAGCTAATAAGATCATCAGCACTGTGAATGCTGCCAGCAATGCTGTCCATCTTCCCCCCATCGCAGGTAACTTCGAACTTGGTTACTTGTATGGGAATGTCAAGACACACAAGGCTGGCAACCCCCTCCGCCCGATCATCAGCCAAACACCTGCCCCGACCTACTCCCTCGCCAAACAACTAAATCATATCTTGACCCCCTACGTCCCGAGCAGTTATAGCCTGAAGTCCTCTGTGGAATTCCTCGAAGTGATCCGAGACTCCCCAGGCGCAGGGACCATCGCTTCTCTGGATGTAGAGAGTCTATTCACCAACGTACCTGTGGCTGAAACCATCCACATTATCCTGAACAAAGTCTATAGAGAGCCGACAACGACCCTGCTGAACATCCCAGAAGGTTCCCTGAAGGCTCTGCTGGAGATCTGTACGAAGATGGCGCCTTTCACTATGCACAGAGGGCACATGTATAGACAGAAGGATGGCGTTGCAATGGGATCTCCATTGGGCGTCCTCTTTGCAAATTTTTACATGGGCACCGTAGAAGAACGTGTCTTCGAAAGAATCCAGCGGCCAAAGAAATATGCCCGATATATCGACGACGTCTTCGTTCAAGCAGACAATGAGGAGGAGGTTGAAGCCCTTCGTCTGACCTTCCAACAATGTAGTGTGTTGAACTACACTGTCGAGTTCAGCACAGACGACAGGCTCCCCTTCCTTGACGTTATGGTCACAAAGATGAACGGAACCTGAAGACATCAGTCTACACAAAATCCACCAATTTGGGACTTTGCTTGAACGGGGATAGCGAGTGCCCTGCTAGGTTTAAGAACACGACAGTCAGGACCTTCATTAAAAGGGCCCTCTCCCTATGCTCCACCTGGCAGGACACTAACAAGGAATTCGACCATGCTGCACAAATGTTGGTGAACAATGGTTTCACCAACAAACTCGTCAACAAAGAAATTCGAACTGGCCTGGAAAAATGGTACAACGGTGAGAGCACGCAACCTGTCCCCCCAAGGTGACATCAATATACTGTATATTATAAGGCCCGGATGCATCCCCAGTACCATGAGGATGAGAGCTCCATGAAGAAAATCGTCATGGAAAACGTCACCCCGACCGAAGACAGTAAGAAAATAAATCTTGTAATTTATTATAAGAACCGCCGCACCCGTGATCTTGTGATGAAAAATAACCCCTCTCCAACAGCAAGAGAACCCATCAAGCAGAAGAACGTGGTCTACCAATTTGTATGTCCTGTCCAAGGATGCCCCGGCGCTTATATTGGAATGACCACGATGCGTCTGTCAAAAAGGATCTCCTGCCACGCCCAGGAGGGTGCCATCATGAACCATGCCCGTGCTACCCACAATATTTCCATCTCCGCGACAGTATTATACAAAATATAAGTATAATCGGGAGAGCCACCGACCCTCGACGTCTGCGCCTGCTAGAGGCGCTCCTCATTGCCGAGAGAAAACCAACAATGAATATGACACAGGAGGCATCGCTCCTACCCACGAATTTAAGAAGAGTAATGCAGAACACCCACCAAATCCAACGAATACCTGAAAACGACAACCTTGAGAATTGAGATGCCCCTGATGAGCGAGGCGCCCTTCGAGACAATCCCCCGACTACGACAGAAAGAGTAGATAATGACATCATTCATCCTCAGCCCAATAGCAGCCAAACTACCGATGATGTCAGCTGGCATGACATCACGCAATGGCAGGCCAATGGGAACGCTGGAATGAATGATATTCCCAGGTTGCGAAGATCTGTCAGGATCGAGCCGCCGCAGAAATTTGGCTTGAAGTTCGCCGACTGCAACCAATCAGAATTCGCGCCGTCCATGACCCCCGCTGAAAGCGTGTATAAGTTCAGAAGGACCTATGCAATCTGCCAGTCCTCTACTAGCTCCCACTGGAGAATGACAGAAGAGTCTGTCGAAACGTCGCGGCAACAATTGTATAGAACTAACTGTACAGAATATATAAAGAAGCAGAATCCAGATTTCGACTTTTCCCCCATGAAATGACAAATATAGGCGAGCTGTTAGCACGCACCTCCACTGAAGAGAAGTCCGCAATAAGGAAAACAGAAAAAGTCTTCTACAAAATAAATGCAGCTGAAGCAGCAATAATATTCAATACTAATAAAGGGATTTTGACAAAGGAAAAATCTATTTCTGAGGGAGGCCCTGTGTCACCCGGTGAAATTCCTATCAAGCACGAATTTCTAGGTATAGATATTGCTAAATATACCAGAGAAAAAGCTATCAGGAAATGCTGGGGTTACTACCCCCAGATCGAACATCTATTATGGAATAGACGTCGGTATAGGTAAGGGTGAGTGATTGTTGTCACTGCCACAGGACTGTACTCTGTAGATATCCCAATGACAAAACCCCCGGAACGTGAGGAGCCGATCTAACGCCCACACTCACCTGCCCGCCAACCGACAACCCCAGCGCCATCTGTACTCATTCCAGGCTAGCACCCTCCACAAGCTTGGTATGCCTACTCGGGGAGGGAAAACTAGAACCTGGGAGGGTCACCAGGTGACACAGGGCCTCCCTCAGAAATAGATTTTTCCTTTGTCAAAATCCCTTTTCTGAGCTCATCCCTGTGTCAGCCGGTGAAATTATGACAGAGAATCATACTAAGCTTTGGTGAAAGTTTAAAAGGAGCGAACAGTTAGGTGAACATGTATAAAAACACTATTACTGAAAATAGTTTTAATTATCCCTCAAAACATGATTAAATACCAAGGGTATAGGCAGATAAACTGAGTTATAACTAGGGGTACAATTAATATCACAGTAAAAGACATGAGAAACAACTATATACATAAATAATATTATAATGGGAAGGTACTAAGACTAAATAAACGACAGAAAAATTTATAAAGGTACCTCCTGCTTATAACTAAATTACAGTAAACATAACAAGCTGCAAACTTAAAAACTAACACCGCAAAATTGTACATCATAATATGAGGAGCTAGGCTGTGAAGCATGTCTGGTCCAGGAGAAAATGGCTGGGCAAGTAAATGAGGCAGGCGGGTGGGGGGGGGAGGAGGATAGGGATTAAAGGTTAATTTTAAGGTGGAGGGACAATGCTCCCTACAGCCACCGCAGGGAACTTCAGAGCTTCCAGTGATTTCAGATAGTGGCGTTTGAACACTGATGGAGATTTCCAGCCCATGTACTTCTTAAGCTCATCAAAATTCATAGTATGAAAATAATTAGTGGAGGTAGCCACTGCTCGGATATCATGAACCTTACGGACTGAATCCGGATTAGCTTGCTTAATGAAGTACAGAATTTGTTGTCTTATAGCCTTTAAAGAAAGCGTTCCTCCTTTTTCCCTGATAAAAAGAGGACCAGACAAACACTGAGAAGTTCTTCGTAAATAAGCCCTCAAGGTAGCGACTGGGCATAAAGACAGGTCTTGTGGAAGAGGAACAACCTTCCAGGGGGACCACCTATCCTGAGGGTCTTCATTTTTTGCTAAGAACCTTTGATCTGGGGAAAGCAGAACTTCTCCTGACGGGAGAAAATCCACATGATTCGCACCTCTAGAGAGAGCAGACAGTTCTGATATTCTGGCACCTGAAGCTAGACTAATTAGGAACAACGTCTTCCTTAACAGATTCAAATAAGAACACTGATCGTTATTAGTTTCTGAGGCTAATTTTAGAACATCGTTAAGAAACCAGGAAACCGTATGTGGACGGGTCGCTGGTCTCAAACGAGCGCATGCTCTGGGAATGGATGAAAAATATGAATATGTTAAATCAATCTTAAAGCCATGCAAAAACACCTTTTTCAAAGCTGATTTCGCTGTGGTAATGGTGGCGGAGCCAGACCTTTTTCAAACAGTGATCTAAAGAATGATATTGCCAAATTGGTGGTCATGACTTGAGCTTCAGATTCCTTCAAAAAGATGCTAACTTTTTAACTGCTGAATCGTACTGTCTGAGGGTAGAATCTCTTTTATCTGATTCCAGAAACAGAGTATTAAGGGGATCAATATCCGCACCTCTCTGAGCGGCAAATTTCATAAAGTCCATAAAGCCAGGGCATTCAGAATTCTTGAGGAAGCTGACACAGTCTGTGTTTGCACTACTTGAGTCAGCTGTGGCTTGGGTATTTGATGACACTGTAGTTTGAGCTCCAGAAGAAGAGGGAACCAATTGCTCTTCAGCCAGTTGGGAGCTACCAGGGCCACTTGACCTTTGAATGACCTGAGCTTGTGCAACACCTTTAACAGCAGGTTTATTGGCGGGAAAAGATAGATTTTCTGCCATTTGTTCCAGTCCACTGACATTGCGTCCGTAGCGTAAGCTCGAGGATCCAGGTTGGGAGCAACATAACAAGGGAGTTTGTGATTGCTCTCCGTGGCAAACAAGTCCACCTGAAGGCCCGGAACCTGACAGCATATCCATCTGAAAGAAGCTACGTCCAGGGACCATTCTGACTCCAGCGGAGTTGCCCTGGACAGGGAGTCTGCGATGACATTCCGGACTCCTGCTAGATGGGTAGCTGATAGGTGCCAGCCGTGCTTCTCCGCCAGGGAGAAAATGGCTATCATCACTTGGTTTATCCGACTCGATTTGGAACCCCCTCTGTTTATGCAATGTACCATTACTGCGCTGTCCAGCACCAGCCTGATATGAATCTGGTTGGTGGGGCAAAGTTTTTTCAGAGTTAGAAACACTGCCATTGTTTCCAAAATGTTTATGTGGAATTGACGGAACAGAGTAGACCATGTACCCTGTACCTTTTCTTTTGGTGAGTACCCTCCCCAGCCGCTTAACGAAGCGTCTGTGTGGATTATTAGAGCTGGGGAAGGGAATTGAAGGGGAACTGACTTCGAAAGACCCTTGACTGTGGACCACGGCCGGAGTCTTTTCCTCAGCACCGGAGGAATTAAAGACACCTTGTCCCTGAGTTTCACATTGGCTCGTCTCCACCACACTCTGTTTATGTCTTTCAGTTTTGCTTTTAGGAGCCGGTCTGTTATGGATGTGAACTGAAGAGAACCCAGGATTCTTTCTTGCGTTCTGCGAGAGGCTTTCCTGCCTTTGAAGAATTGCCTGGTGGCTTTGGCTATTTCTCTCCGTTTGGCTGGCAGAATAGACAGTTTGTGTGAAATCAGATCCCATTGGATACCCAGCCACTGAAATCGAGCCTCCGGAGTTAGGCGGGACTTCACCCTGTTTATCTGAAAGCCTAGGGATTCCAGAAACTTGATCACCATGGCCGTAGCTCTCCGGCACTCCCCGGCGTTGGATGCCCAGATTATCCAATCGTCCAGGTATGCGGCCAGCGATATCCCCCGGGACCGTAACTGCTGCACTACCGTGTCCGCCAGTTTTGTGAAAATTCTGGGTGCTATGTTGAGCCCAAATGGCATGACCCTGAAGGAGTAGGCCTGTTTCCCCAGTCTGAAACCGAGGAAGGGAGAGAAGTTCCGCGCAATTGGGATGTGATAATATGCGTCTGAAAGATCTATAAAGGTGGTGACGGCTCCACGAGGAAGTAGAGTCCATACCTGCGCGATTGTAAGCATGCGAAATTTGTCACATTGTATGTAAAGATTGAGACGCGACAGATCCAAGATTACCCTTTGTTGACTGGAGCCTTTCTTAGGAACACTGAATAGTCTGCCCTGAAATTTCAGGTGTCTCACTTTCTTTATGGCCCTCTTTTGGAGTAATTCCGCCGCAAAGTCCCGCAGAGCTTTGGAAGACAGCTGATGAAATCTGATCAGAGGGGGAGGGCCCTTGATCCAACTCCACCCCAAACCTTTGGAGACTATACTGTGGGCCCACGGACTGAAGGTCCACTGGTCCCTGAACAGGTGAAGTCTGCTGCCCACCTGACTGGTCTCACTGGGAAGGTGTAGGTTTGCCTCCTCTACCTCGGCCTCCTCTCCCCAGGGAGAGGGGTCGCGAGGCAGCCTTGCCTCTAAAGGAGGCCCTTGCTCTACTCCCCCTTGCGCCCCTGTAAAGGCCTCGAAATGACCCCTGGCCCTCATAGGAGGGGTTGAATACAGGAGACGTCACGAAGGAAGGCGCGGCAAGGGAGTGCTGAGCTGGCTGCACCAGCACGAATTGTTGAGGTTGGGCCTTAGAGGTAGAAGGCTGGCAAACTTGCGAGACAGGTACAGCCTGGACAACAGCCTGCTGGTGTTGTCTTCTGTGCCTCCTGTATCTCTTGCCAGGTCTATTTTGAGGGCCGGCGGACTCGGGGGTTTTCCTTTTAAAGGCGGGGATACCCCAGCGGGAGCGCAGACTCTGATTTGCCCTGGTTGCCTCAGCCAGGACATTATTGACTTCTTCTTCTGGGAAGAGACTAGCTCCCCAGAAGGAGCTTTTCATGAGCTTGTTAGGCTCGTCTTATGGTAGCGTCGGCGAAGATGAATTTGCGGCAGTTCATCCGCGCTACCATGAAGTCAAACAAGTCCGCCTGAAATCCCGCTAACAGAGACTTCGTCAGAACTTGAAAGAGTGGCTCATCATAAAAAGTCACTGCGGTTGATTCCGCCAGGCACAGGGAGTTCAATGATCGGCTCAACCGACACCTAGCCTCAAACTCTGCTTTCAGGAGGGCTTCCGGCAGTTTGGGAAGCTGCTCGCTGAATAAGGTGGATGCGCACTTCGGGTCCAACTTACCCGTTGTAAAAGTGGCCGGGGCATCCTTCCAAAATTCATCATCTCCGGGGAAGATCAGAGAGGTGGGATCAGTCTCCCAGAGCTGAGGCAACGGCTTACCTTCCGAGCATGCTTGGGCGGTCGCAAGAGCCACCTTAGTCATGCAGGGGGTCGGGGTCCTATCTCCCAATGAGAACATCGTGAAGTTGCCCTTGAAGAGGGTTAACTTCATGTTCTCCACCTGCCACTCATTAAAGGTGCGCATCAATGTAGACTGCGCCTGGTCCCTTGGGAAGATCATTGTCTCCTTCGGGACCTTGTCCGTCCTTACCCAAGCTTCCTCCGTCAGCCTGGCGAAGCCTGGGTAGGGGGGCAGCAGATCAGGAGGAAAGAATTCCAATTCCTCAAGCTTGCGCGTGCCTAGACCCTCGATCGTTAGGGTATCTTCATGCCAGGGAGCATGAAGGGCCAAACGCCAGGGATTTCCCTTGTCAAATGGAGGGAGGGCAGAGGCATCCGGAATGGGGTAATGAACTGCTGACCCACCGGAGCGCATGAACCCGGAGAGCATACTCTCCTGGCTCTGC
This sequence comes from Macrobrachium rosenbergii, assembly GCF_040412425.1. Lineage (NCBI taxonomy): Eukaryota > Metazoa > Arthropoda > Malacostraca > Decapoda > Palaemonidae > Macrobrachium > Macrobrachium rosenbergii. The sequence continues at coordinate 5,433,743 of NC_089782.1, forward strand.
AGCCTCTCCGTAAGCTTGTTAAGCGCATCAACCTCCGAGGAAAACTTCTGTAAGAGCATTTCGCAAACGCCCGGGTCAAAGGCAGGAAGGCGAGGAGGGCTAGCCTTAGCTGCCCTCAAACTTGCTCCCTTAGCAGAGGGAGTGGCCTTGCCTGCGGAAGCCGCTGGACTAGCGTCCCGTGGCTTCACCGGAGGGAAGGGAGTTGCTTTGCGGGAGGCTGCAGACTTATAGCCCTTCGCCTTCCAAGACTTCTTCAACTTGGGGACAGCGGATTGCGCCCTGTCCTCCAAGTAAGAAGATTTTTGAAAGCCCTGAAACGAAGAAGAAGCGGTGGATGAAGGGGAATCAAAAAGGGAGCCCGCCCCCACTGCCTCACTTACCTCCCTACCTACCTCCTGGTCCTGTTCGGTGTTCACAGGTTCCAGGTCGAGGTTTATGGCCGCCACTTCCTCCGACACCTTCACGTACAAATTCTCGTCCTGGGGAGGGTGGGTTTCTACCCGGATCTGCTCGATGACAGGAGCGGCGACTTCGGGTGGAACAGCCGCCGAGATCCGGGCGCCGGGGTAAAGCAGGTTCTGGATGTTCTCATCCAGAATGTACGGCTTCCCCGACAGAACGTTCCTGCCACAACCAGCCACCCAGGCTCGAAGGGAACCCAAAGCGTCGTTATGGGAAGGTTGGTCGGCCTGGAAGAGAGCAGGGACTTAATGACCTAGTGCTCGGTAAAGAGATATATATAAGCAATATATCAAGAATATAACATACTCGAAACAATTGAGGCAACCAGGTAAACTAAAGGCGGTAACTATAGGCTTACCGACTCATCCTGGACACGCTCATACAGAGCGAAGCAAACCTCACAACCGTCCGGGTGCCATACGATAAGATTGTCGAGACGCACTGCACAGCCCGAATGAGACTGGCAGACGACGTGCCCATAGGGCTGGTGCAGCACAGCAGTGCACCTGGGCTCCTCACAACGTACTGTCTGTAAGTAGGAGAAGGTATATGAACACACTAATTTAAGGTGTGCCGGAGCAGAACCGGCGGAGATAGGGGCCTTAAACAACAGCAGGTAATGGAGCATGCTAATTAATTTATACCGAACCCGCCGGAGTATTCCGGCGGACGACAAAAAGGATTTTGACAAAGGAAAAATCTATTTCTGGGGAGAGACCTGTGTCACCCGGTGAAATAACCATTCAGTACTTATTTCTAGGTAAATCCATTGCTAAATATATCAGAGAAAAGCTAAATGCCAAGCTGGAGTTACTACCCCCAGTGCGAGCTCTATGAAATGGAGTCGTGTATGTGAAAGGGTGAGATTGTGACAATCACAGGTCTCCGCCCTGTAGACATTCCCGATGTCAAAAGTCCTACCGAGTGAGGTGCCGATACAACGCCCGCACCATTCGCGGACCGTCAACACACCAGCGCCACCTACATTCCATGTTAACACCCACCACCTAGGAATAGTATTTTTATCAAGGGGGGGAAAAGAAAGAAGAGAGGTGGGTCACCGGGTGACACAGGTCTCTCCCCAGAAATAGATTTTTCCTTTGTCAAAATCCTTTTTCTGGGTTTTCCGACCTGTGTCACCCGGTGAAATAATAACAGAGAAACAAAATACCATCCTGAAAAACTAAAGAAACTTGTAATGGAAAGAAATAAAACTATAATTCCACAAGAACTTTAATTGTCCAAGTAGCAAAATAGATATTCCAAAACATAAACTATAGTAAGGTGGGGGAACTATGTCCCGCAAGACAAGAGAACAAAATGACATAAAACGTACTTAAAAGTTACAAACAGGGGACAAATACAAAAATTGCAACATGGTCAGGAGACAGGCTGTGAAGTATGCCTGACCCGGAGGTGATGGAAAGGGAATAAGTGAGGCAGGTAGGAGGGAGGAAAGTGACCAAATATAAAGAAAAGGAGTAAAACAGAGGAAGGAACAATGCTTCCTGCCACCACTGTGGTGAATTTTAGAGCTTCTAGGGATTTCAAATAGTGGCGTTTGAAAACCAGGGGAGACTTCCACCCTGTATATTTTGTAAGATCCTCAAAATTCATGTGATGGAAATAATTAGTGGAGGTGGCCACCGCTCTAATGTCATGAACCTTTGGAACTGAGTCTGGGTTTGCTTGTTTAATAAAATATAAGATCTGTTGTCTGATGGCCTTCATAGAAATAGTTCCTCCACCTTCCCTTATAAACAGAGGCCCCGAAGTTATTTGCGAGGTCCTGTCTAAATAAGCCTTTAAAGTAAAAACCGGGCATAAGGATAGGTCTTGTGGGAGGGGACGACCTTCCAGGAGACCATCTATCTCGAGGATCTTCATTCTTAGCTAGGAATTTAAGGTGAGGGCTAGCAACACTTCACCTGATTGAAGGAAATCGATATGATTGGGCTCTCTAGACAGGGCAGACAGCTCGGAAATTCTAGCACCTGAAGCTAAACTAATTAAAAATAAGGTCTTCCTCAATAAACTTTGGAATGAACAAGATTGATTATCAGTTTCTGAGGCTAATTTAAGGACATCATTTAAGAACCAGGAAACCGTGTGTGGGCGGGTGACTGGTCTCAAACGGGCACAGGCTTTAGAGATTGAAGAAAAATAAGAGTCCATTAAGTTAATATTGAACCCGTGTAAAAATATCTTTTTCAAAGCTGATTTGGCTGTAGTAATGGTACTCGAGGCAAGACCTTTTTCAAATAAAGACCTAGGATAATTAAAAACTCTTGTGGAAATTTAGTTTTATTACTTTCCTCTACAAGTCTCCTATTGTTTCAGGATGGTATTTTGATTTCTCTGTTATTATTTCACCGGGTGACACAGGTTGGAAAACCCAGAAAAAGGATTTTGACAAAGGAAAAATCTATTTCTGGGGAGAGACCTGTGTCACCCGGTGACCCCCCCATGATTCCTTCTTCCCCCCCTGGTAAAATACCATTCCAGTGTGGGGTGCTAATGTGGAATGTGGGTGACGCCGGTTTGTTTACAGTCCGTGAGTGGTGCGGGGGTTTGTAACGGCACCTCACTCGGAGGGACTTTTGACATTGGGAATGTTTACAGGGCGGAGGCCTGTGATTGTGACAATCTCACCCTTTCTCATACACGACTCCATACCATGGAGCTCGCACCGGGGGTAGTAACTCCGGCTTAGCTTTTTAGCTTTTCTCTGGTATATTTAGCAATAGCTTTACCTAGAAATAAGTGCTGAAAGGTTATTTCACCGGGTGACACAGGTCTCTCCCCAGAAATAGATTTTTCCTTTGTCAAAATCCTTTTATTATTATTATTATTATTATTATTATTATTATTACAGGCAGTCCTCGGTTATCAGTGATCCAGTTTTATGGGGCTTGTCTAGCGATGAAAATAGGCAATTTTTGCTCATCGGTGCCGATAATCAGGTACTGGCGCCAATACATACCTAACAGAGGCGCCAATCTCCGTTATTGGCAATTTTCACTTATCGTCAAAATGGGACTCCCGCCTGTAATATTATTATTATTATGATTATGATTATTATTATTATTATGTCTTACTTTTCAAGATAATCATTACTAGCAGGCGTACTTGTACCCCCAGCAAAAAGTGCTGTAGTTTCACGGCCAACATTGAGAGAGACCTTCATTTATTTAATGTGCACAGTAATCCTTATATGACTCACGTGTGGCCTCCATAGCTTACATGAGTTATTTTCAATGACTGCTCCTTGACCCAGTTGTCATATCACTGCAGTAGCAGTAGGAGATACTATAAGCATATCAATATGCCAGGCGAAGACAATGTTGTTAACATGGAGGTTTCAGTGACCCCAATCTGCTTCAGTTTCCTCTAGACCTTCTTCAGTGTCATCCCATAATGTTGAAACCTCATTAAGTCTTTGAAAAGTTGTTTTTCAAACTATAACACCAACCAGAGAAAGAACTTGTATAAGCTCTGACATAATTGACATCATGATTGCTTTTGTGGGCTCTGAGGACTGCAGACCGTCTTTTCTTTGTTGTAAGCAATCTTGCACTCAGGATGGTTTAGATGTTAGTTCTACTCTAGGTAAGATTACAACCAGCCCAGTTTCACCTTGCACACTCATTTTGCCTACCCTAGTGCTAGCTTACCTACTGGGGCTATTATTATTATTCAAGTAGTTTAACCTGACCACTGAGCTGACTTTCAGCTCTCATAGGGCTGGCCCAAAGGATTGGAATAAAATACCAGCTCTAGGCCTGAGGCCAAGATCTGGAACTGAATAGTTCATTCAGTGTGATGACAAATGAGTTTTTCTCACACATCCATACATACATAAAAAAATCAGAATGAGTTAAGTACAGTAATATTTTAAAATTTTGTTTTTTAAGTTTATTAAATGACCCAAGGATTTTAATACTTTCATCTTTTACTATTACAGTATTTATACTTTATCAAATAAATTACAACTCATCAATAACATCAAAATTGGAACGACTAAAAATGCAGATTCTGACAAAATTTCCTTCAAAGATTTATTTCCAAAAGTTGATAGTGGCTGTTGGTCATGCTTTGGACACTCGCACAACACATGTATGACCATTATTATCACTTTGCACTCTGAGCACTTGGGAGCAGGGCTACATGGGTTGCTCATTAAGTGTCCACGTGTCAGACGAGTATGGCCTATTCAGAGACAAGTCAATTACTTGCTCATGTCAATCTCTCTGATATGATGAACTCCAGGATTTTATCTTTATCTGTTTCACCTGATTATTTTTGGGTTCTGCATTCCATATACAGGCAGCCCCTGGGTTACGATGGTTCCGGCTTACGACGTTCCGAGTTCACAACGGTTTTTCAGATACAGGCAGTCCCCGGTTATCAACGATCCGGTTTTGTGGCGCTTGTCTAATGATGATGATAACCGGATTTTTTACACCGATCTCCAGTTATCGGCACCACCCCCGGTTATTGGTGCTGATCCCCACTTATTGGCAGCTCTGATCCCCGGTTATCGGCGCCGATAACTGGATATCAGTGCCAATAACCAGGGATTGGCGCTATTATCGCCAATTGTCAATTATGGGCAATTTTCAGTTATCATCACACTGTTGGGAATGTAACCCCTGCCGATAACCGGGGACTTCCTGTATATTCATCAAAAAATCCAGTCTGGTTTATGAAACTTGTTCCGAGTTTACGACGCGGCCCACTTATGATGTTCCAAGTTTACATACATTCATAAAAAAATCCTGGTTTAACAGTATTCATAAGAAATCCGTTTCTGTTTACAATATAATACACACTCCAAGGTTACGACGCTTCAACACTTTTTACACTGCGTTGTAAGCGGAACTAGTTTTCTGAGCGTGGCTGTTCTCTGTGTTTAACTGCATTGGTACTTGACCGGACAATGGCCTTCCTGGGTCGAGCATGCAGGTGAGCGTAACAATATCAAACAGTCAGTCACTTGGGTGTTTGCCTCCAATACGCTAGGTTGTCTACACTACACTGTTGCTTTATGTTGCTGCAGTTTCACGTTACTGTACCTTTACTATGGCTCCAAAACAGCAGAGTACTTCGTCTGATGCTAGTGCATCAAAGAAGAGGAAGAGCATCACCATGGAAGTTAAGTACCATGTAATTAAATGTTCGGAGAAGGGAGAGGGTAACACCGAGATAGGTTGTGCTTTGGGCCTTAGTAGGATGATGGTTGTGACCATAGAGAAGGACAAGCAGCGTATTCTGAAGCATGTGCAAGATGCTGCACCAATGAAGGCGATGGTCATTAACGTGAAGCAACATAGTCAGAATGTGGAGATGGAGAAGTTATTGTTGATCTGGCTGGAAGACCAGAACCAACGACGTGTTCCAGTAAGCCTAAGTGTGATTCAAGAAAAGGCTAGGGAGCTGCATGCCGCAGTAGTGAAGAAAAATGGGTTAGGCAGTAGAGGTTGGTTTAACCACTTCAAGGCTCATGCAAGTTTGCACAATGTGAAGTTGCAAGGTGAAGTTGCTAGCACTGATAGCATAGTAGCAGACAGTTTTCCTAGTGGTCTGGGTGAAATAATTAGGGAAGGTGGTTACACTGCTGACCAGGTATTTAATGTAGATGAGACAGGGTTATTTTGGTAAAGAATGCCAAACTGTATGCACCTTTCCAAGAAGGAGAAGTCAGTACCAGGCCATAAAGTTGGTAAGGAGAGACTGACTTTACTCTTTGAGGCCAATGCTAGTGGTGATATAAAGCATAAGCCTTTCTAGTGTACTTGGCAGAAAATCCCAAAGCTTTTAAGGGCATTTTCAACAGTCAACTTCCTGTCTTTGGAAGTCCAACAAGAAGGCTTGGGTTACCTTGATGGTCTTCCAGGACTGGTTTAATGACCACTTTGTGCCAGCAGTGGAAAGGTATTGTGCCTCGATGGGTCTGCCTTTCAAGGTCCTGCTTGTTTTAGACAATGCCCCTGGTCACCCTGAGAATCTGAGTAACATGCACCCTAATGTGAAGGTGGTGTATCTTCCACCAAATACTACATCTCTCATACAGCCAATGGACCAGGAAGTCATTGCTAACTTCAAGGCATACTACCTGCGGAGGACAATACGCTCTGCTTAAAGGGCCGTTGAAGGTAACAAGGAGTTGACCAAAGCAATTTTGGAAGGCCTACAATATTGCAGATGCTGTGAAGAATATTGCACGTGCGTGGGACGAAGTAAAGGATTAAAAGTAAGGTTTTCCTAACTTTTATTTCAAATTTGTATACATTTTTCTGGTGTCGCATGCCGTTGTTCCGGTTTACAACGATTTTCGGCTTACGACGCAGCGTAGGAATGGAACCACCATCGAAAACCAGGGACTGCCTGTACTTTGCCATTTACTTACAATGGTTGTTCTTATATATCTTATAGTCACTAATAGGGAAGTTTACATTTGCTCTTTTCATGTGGAATGCTTCTTTAGCTGCTTTATCAACCTCTTCATTTCCTTTAATCCCTACATGGGCAGGGTCCAACATAATTCAATATTTTTTCCATTACTACACAACTTATGGAGTGAAAACTTAATTTGTTGCACAATGTTATTTTTGGATTGTAACTTTCAATGGCTTCTATAGGGCTTCTGGAGTCGCTATACATCACAAAATTATTAAATGAGGCTTCTTAAATTATTTTTATGGCTGGTGCTATTGCACATAACTCAGCTGTAAATACTGAGGCATTATCTGGTAGAGAGAACTGATACGTTTTGTCCTGGGACACTGCAGCATACCCACCTCCGTACTGTGACTTAGATCTGTTGGCGTGTATTGCGTGATCTGGGCCTTTTTGGATTATATGTTCTACTGTGTGTTGTCTATAGTCTTCTGGGGTATATGAATAACTTTTTGATAAGTACTTTACGTGTGAACAAATTCTCATTTTATTCACTGCCCGAGGAGGAGGTCATTTTACTATTAAAGGTAATTATATATTTATATTCAGCGACTCAAACAATCTAGCTCTGATTGGGAAAGGAGGTGGATGAATGATTATAAATACATCTCTTAATTCAAATAGTCTTTTGGTTGGAGAATCATTTGTCTGACTTCTCAGGCCACTCTTCATTGTTACTAGCTCTCTCTCTCTCTCTCTCAGAGAGAGAGAGAGAGAGAGAGAGAGAGAGAGAGAGAGAGAGAGAGAGAGAGAGAGAGAGAGAGAGAGAGAGAGAGAGAGAGAGAGACGTAGTTCACCACATTCAACTTGTAAAGATGACGTTGGTGATGATCTAGATTGCTCCTGAACATATTCTAAGGCCTTCATTATGAACTGGGTCTAACGTTTTCAGCGTTGTGTCTGATGCTGAGCCATATATTTTACTTTCATAATCAATGATAGACAGCAGTTGCTTTATACAGTACAGTAAGGGTATGTCTATCGGCTACCCAAGTAGTGTTTGATAGTTTTTGAATTAGATGTAATGCTCTTTTACATTCTGATTTCATTTATGTTATGTGGGTTTTCCAGTTCAAGTGAGCATCAAATACTAATCCCAAAACTTTTGCTGTTTAGCTAACTGATATACTATGGTTTCTGATTTTTAAATCTATTTCTTCATCTTTTTTCCACTTTTTATTCCACTTTTTAATTTTATAGAACATGACTGCTTGAGTTTTATCTATGGAAAATTTAAAGCATACAGATGAGCCCATTCATCTATTTTTATTATGCTTTTATTAATGATTCGTTCTGCATGTTTTATTTGAGATTCTGAATAATATATGGCAAAATCATCCATATACAAGTTACTTTTAATTCCAATAGGTAGATTTTTACTGCTCTCATTCATTGCTAAAGTAAACAGTGTGCCACTAAGGACGCTCCCTTGTGGAACACCATTTTCAAGTGGAAATGTACTCAATACATTATCAATTCTCATTTGAAAAGTGCGATCTGTCAGAAAGTTTTGGATAAACCTGGATAAATGTCCACAGATGCCGTTTTTATGTAATGTTTTCAATATTGCATATCTCCATGTAGTATCATTTGCCTTTTCTCCACAGATGCCTTTTTATGTCATGTTTTTAATATTGCATATCTCCATGTAGTATCATTTGCCTTTTCAATGTCACAAAAGACAGCTATAGCAATTTGTTTTCATTCAAATCCTCTTTGTATGTGGTCTTCTAAGTTAGATAGAGAATCCAATGTAGATCTGTTACATTGTGACCCGGATTGAGTGGGAGTAAAAATTTTATTTTCTCGAATGTGCCATGTTAGTCGAGCATTTACCATTTTTCTAGTAATTTGTATAAACAACTTGTCAAAGAAATTGGTCTGTAATGGTTTACATTACTGGGATCCTTTCCAGGTTTGGGTATAGGAATAATTATAGCTTTATGCCATTCATCAGGAAATAAATTTCGAAGCTATATGTGATTATAAAACTTATAAATACTGTATGACTTTGCCAAAGGTGCTAAGTGGCAGATCAATTCAAAACAAAAAACCTCCAGGGGCAGATTTACTGCTCTTCAAGAGAGCAAATTCCAACTCTTCCATATTAAATTTTGTATTATAATATATATCTTCTATTGTTTCAAATTTGGTTATTAATTCTATTCTGTTTTTCTTTGTGCAGAAGTGTTCATCTAAATTTTTATCACTGCTTACTTTTGCTAAGTTTTCTCCTATTACATTACTTATTTCTTTAGGATCACGTGTTCTTTTCCCATCTTTTGATAAGGCATGTCTAGGTGTTTAACATGGGTACCATTCATTTTCCTGAATTTTTCCCATATTTTTGGTATGGGAGTATTAACCCTTTAATGTCGACTGGACGTATTTTACGTTGACAAAAGTTGTCTGTCGGGTGCCAAGTGACGTAAAATACGTCGACTACAAAAAGTTTTTTTAAATTTTGCGGAAAAATACTTATAGGCCTCGTTTGCGAAAAATTTTAAATCACACATCTTGAGGGATGCTGGGAGTTCACGGATCATGCTGTTGTTTTGTTTACAAGCATGACCAAGCTGCGCATGTACAAATTTCTTTCTTATCCCAAAAGAAAGCATCAGCTAACTCTGCTGAAAATCTCAGAAATTCTTTAGTCACTTTGTCGTAATTTTGGCACCGTTTTCTATTAGCCTTTACATAAAGTTTTATATATGAAAAATGTGCGCACTTTCATGTAGAATACAACAAAAAAATAACTCATGGTTGTAGCTTTTATCAATTTTGACATATTTTCATATAAATCACGATAAGTGCCAAAATTTCAACCTTCGTTCAACTTTGACTCGACCGAAATGGTTGAAAAATGCAACTGTAAGCTAAAACTCTTACATTCTAGTAATACTCAATCATTTACCTTCATTTTGCAACAAACGAGAAGTCTCTAGCACAATATTTTGATTTATGGTGAATTTTTGAAAAATCTCAGAAATTCTTTAGTCATGTTGTTGTAATTTTTGCACTGTTTTCTATTAGTCATTACATAATGTTTTATATATGAAAATGTATGCAATTTCATGTAGAATACAACAAAAAATAACTCATGGTTGTAGCTTTTATCAGGTTTGAAATATTTTCATATAAATCACGATAAGTGCCAAAATTTCAACCGTCGGTCAACTTTGACTCGACCGAAATGGTCGAAAAATGCAATTGTAAGCTAAAACTTTTACATTCTAGTAATATTCAATCATTTACCTTAATTTTGCAACAAACGAGAAGTCTCTAGCACAATATTTCGATTCATGGTGAATTTTTTAAAAAACTTTTTCCTTACGTCCACACTAACTCTGCTGAAAATCTTGTAAGAGCCTGATGCCGTCTCTTCCAAACACGTGTGTTCGTGTGTTCATCGTCCATCGGAGTGGACAAGACAACAAGAGCATCTCGTTTTCTTTCTCTAAAGGAACGCGATTTCAACCGTACAATATTTCCGTCTGTTTCTCCCTAATCATTGTTGTCTTGATGTATGTACAATCACCACTACTTGCATTGCCATGCAAGCATTCTAATCATGTACTCATAATGTTCCAATGAATCTTCTGTATCAAACTGTGTGTATGTTTCTGTTTGTGAAGACGCCAAACGTCTCGCCACTCCGATGGATGACAAACACACGAACACACGTGTTTGGAAGAGACGGCGTCAGGCTCTTACAATCTCAGAAATTCTTTAGTCACTTTGTCATAATTTTTGCACCATTTTATATTAGCCGTTAAATATTTTGCACCATTTTATATTAGCCGTTACATAACATTTTATATATGAAAATGTGTGCAACTTCATGTAGAATACAACAAAAAATAATTCATGGTTGTAGCTTTTATCAATTTTGAAATATTTTCATATAAATCACGGTAAGTGCCAAAATTTAAACCTTTGGTCAACTTTGACTCGACCGAAATGGTCGAAAAATGCAATTGTAAGCTAAAAATCTTACATCCTAGTAATATTCAATCATTTAACTTCATTTTGCAACAAACGAGAAGTCTCTAGCACAATATTTCAATTTATGGTGAATTTTTGAAAAAACTTTTTCCTTAACTCCGCGCTCTAACTCTGCTGAAAATCTCAGAAATTCTTTAGTCACTTTGTTGTAATTTTTGCACCATTTTATATTAGCCATTACATAATGTTTTATATATGAAAATGTGTGCAACTTCATGTAAAATACAACAAAAAATAATTCATGGTTGTAGCTTTTATCAGTTTTGAAATATTTTCATATAAATCACGATAAGTGCCAAAATTTTGTTATCAAAGTCAAATTTGACTCGACCGAAATGGTCGAAAAATGCAATTGTAAGCTAAAACTCTTACATTCTAGTAATATTCAAGAATTTTCCTTCATTTTGCAACAAACAAGAAGTCTCTAGCACAATATTTCGATTTATGGTGAATTTTTGAAAAAACTTTTTTTTACATCCGCGCGTTACGCATTCATGCATCATTTGGTGATAATATTTTCTCTGTGTTGCTTTGATCGTTTTACAATTTGTTTTATACCAAAATCACCGCAATTTAGTGTACAATACAACGAAAAAAATAGCTCATTAGCTTTAACTGTTTTGTTCACAGCGCGATTTGTATACAATTATATAAGAACATTTTTTTTGCACTGTCATATATTCCAATATTTATATATGATAATGATATTTTTTTTTCATTTCTGATGGTTGCATACTAAACTTCAGGCAATGAGAAGAAAAGGAGCCAAAAATGAACTCTTAATCTTAAAAATGAACTCTTAATCTTAAAAACTAAGTGTGCTGTGATTTTTTGAAAAAAGCTTTCTTTCCGCTTCGGCGCTAACTCCCAAACCCCGCCAGCATACAGCATACACTTTTGTAAATATAGGCTCAGAGTTTGAGGGTTAATGGAGAGATCTGATATATATTTCCTCCATGAAATTATTTCTTTTTGATATTTCGTAGATATTTTGTTAAAGGCTTTAATGTACCAATTTCTAATAATAATATTGGTAGTTTTTGTAAATTTTCATCTAATATCGGTAATATTTTATTTATTTTACTGATCTTTCTATTGAAATACAATATAAGGCTCAAGTCAAGTGATGGCTTGCACTGAAAAATTAATCTTGCAACTAAAAAATTACAGTGACTCTTGTTTTCCTTATATTGCCTCAAAGAATATCAAGACCCAAACTTCATGATCTGTCTTAACTTGAAAAATAACTAAATACCTGGAGTAATTATAGTGCCCATAACCATAGGTTCACTAGTACTGACAATATGGATTGGATCTGGCCAATGACTTGGATTGGTGACAATTATTTCTCTTCCACCATATTTCTCTATAACTTTTTCACCATGCAATTCAACCTGTCAGGAAAAAAGGAAATAATTAACAAATTATCTAGTAACAATGCCCTTATTATACAGTACCATAATGTATCTGTTCAATTAAGACATGCAGCTGTAATAATTGTAATTCTTAATACTAAAAGACTATGGAAGGATCAGCTATTGTTACTAAGACCTGAAAGGAAAAGATTAAGAGGAAAAAAGACGAGCCTAACAATTGAGAAAGTTATAAATAATCTTTTAATATAAAAGTAAGCTGTAAGAACTGAAGAAATGTGAGGGGAGGATAAATTCCACAGATTAGTAGAGTATCAGTAAAGCAAAAGAGGCAATCATTTAGCTGTGCAACATAAAGACTAGGCCTGATGAATCTGAGCCAAAGCAGTTGTAATATCACTGTCTAGCAGTACAGAAAGTACAGCAAGCAGAATTTTCCTAGCAGAGAAGCCTCCATGAACTTCTATACTGCCTGGCAGTACAGTATAAAAGTTTAGGATATACCACTACCCCCTAGAAGGTAGAGACACTTCCTGACAGTGTTGGGTGGTAGGGTCCCCTCAGTACATGGTTGCTGCATGGGAAAGGCAAGATTGTCATTTGAAGTATCTACCTCATGTAAAGCAGAAGCCTGTTCCCTAGATCTTCAGAATTCACAAGGGAAATTTCAGTGGCTATACCCACTTCATGTAGGGTATCAGTGACCTCTCTCCCAAGAAGAGACTCTTCGTCTCTATTGGAGGGGTTGAAGTGGGAGTTCCTGAAATCCACTGCTTCTGGAATATTGGCCCAAATGTGGATTCTGCTCGGAGAGGGATGGAAACACACTGCCATAGTTCTCCTGGAACATGTACAGTAATCTCCTTCCCCTGCACTCCTATTGAAATCTATAACTCATAGAGACAGTTTAAAATTGAGTTATATCATCAATTAAACTTGCTGCCAAAAGCATGTGGCATATTACACACGTCAGCCACCAACCAAATCCTCCTTTATTCCTTCAGGGGCTGGTTCTTGGCAGATAGTTATGAATCATTTCTACAAGTGAAAAGCAGACCAACCAATTTGCTGTGGCACAGGTAATGTGTAATAGTAGCCAAATAGTGATAAAAGGAACAAGTGTTTAATAACAACTACCTAGTCATGGCCACAAATACATGTCCATGGTGTGATGTAAGGTAACATTATCAATGGGTCATATCCTTAATAAAGTAGTAATGTATTAAAATTTTAACTCACAGTTACTACAGTAACATTGCCTTAAAGGATTTACTCACAAATGCTTCTCAATTCAATTACGACAAAACTAAATGGATATCCATATTGTATATTTCTACTGTACACATTTCATAAGCTATGATTACTTCGTCTGTTCCCAAGTACCAAGCAAGGGTTATGTAGCCTATAGGCTACATTAGTTGGCACATAAATAAAATTAATAATTATTGGAGTTATTCTACCAAAAATATATAAAATCAGTATTTGTAAGACTTTAAAATGTTTGGCAAAGCTCATGATTGCAAAAAAGTAATTTTGTATTCCCTTAGGAAAAGCAAACGGCACTTCTCAACACTCTGTGACATCACATGGCAATTATAGCATAGCCTAGTGGTCTACTCCAAACTTCTCCTTGCAAGAGACTTATTGGCTCCTAATTGAAACAAGTATAAGCCTGCCCATTAAAATTTTAAGAAACTAAAACTTTTCACTGGGTCTTAAAACTAAGTACAGTACTTAGCTTGACTTATGTTAAGAGTTAAGAAGGTTGAAAAATGTGTAGCCGAACACAATTTCTGAAGCACAACCTGGGAACTTGAGAACTCTAAGACAGACGAGAGAGCAATGAAGATGGCTGTCAAATTATGTTGTTGTCACATCTGTGCGAGCATGACATACAGCCTAGTAGGGTTTGTCGTTTGGAGCTTTTTCTTTGTCCCGGGATTTCGGGATATAATTAGCCCTAATCCTGGGATCCAGGGAATTCCCGGGATTTTCAATTGTCTAAAATTACACATTATACCTTGTTATCCTTTCAGGATTTTTGATGTGCTTATTATTACTAGATAAGCAGAAATATTACTGTGGACTGACTGTCTTATTAATTCCGCCTAATGTTTAATTACAGCATACACTTTGTTTGTCAACAAAGTAAGAGGAATAAGAACAAGAGCTAAAAGAAAAAAAATTTCTGTTTTTACTTTATTTTTGTTCTGCTTCCAAATTCCAGTGCGAATGAAAATGTAATTATAGTTCATTATCATTGATAAAAAAAAAATACATTTGTTTTCACTTATACTCAGTGAAATGAAAAGAGTACTTAATGACATAAAATGTAGTAAAAATAAATGAAGAAAAATTAAACGTATGCATTCTTTATTTATAACACGAACTAAAGGAATAAGAAGTTTCTCACAGAATAAGATCTTATATAACACGACACAGTGGACGGTACCCAACATGGGCTGCAGTCACTCATCACAAACACTTCTTGTTCAAAACCACATAAACTTGTTCAAAGCATACACTCTGTTGGGACTATTTTGAGATCGTGATTACCATCCCAAATATACAAAATAAAGCATTAGGTAAACAGTAATACTACGTTTCCACATGGTAAAGAAGGAATATGTTCCTCTTGAAAAATCTGCAAACTTATACATGATTATTTTGTCACAGTCTAGATTTAGTTACTGCAATAAACTGGAAACACTGAAACTGATGCTTTATCTTCCCTCCATGGATTTATTTGACAGGCCTTATCTTGCAAAAGCATTGCAACTTTAAATTTTACAATATTTTAGCAATTTTAGCAAGATGCTGTTGATGGGAAAATACAATTCACTGGAAATATAAAGTATTTTATATAAATATCAAAACAGTGACATAATCTAGACATCTCTCATTATTATCATAAGGATAATGACAGAAATTGACTGTATTTACAGTATATAAAAATATAAACAGAACAGCAAGTCCACAACCATCCTGCAGTCAAATTTGTCCCTATTTTTGTACTTAAATTTTATCCGGGGATTTGCAAAAATATCCCGGGATTATTAAACCTTGAAAATTGTCCAGGATCCCGAGATCCCAGGAAACAAATCCTAGAGCCTAGGTAATTGTTGTAGGGCAGGAGATAGAGCCCTCCTGTTCTGAGTCCTTTAGACTCTGTCACTGTGCCAACATGCACTGTTCTGGCTGAGAACAACTATAAGAGAATTCTTTGTAACTGGTTGGTCTGATCTTAAGGAGCCCTGGGGGGACCATGAGAGTGTAACTATGTATATTACATATATATTGTATCTGTAAACTCCTCATACTTATGGGTTCACTATAAAGTCCCCCCTTGGGTATTATAAAGGGGTCCCTCCTGAATCTATGGAAGGGAGAGAACCAGTTTTTTACCAGCCAAAGCTAAAACTGCATAAGCTTCTCTCTCTCTGAGTTATTACAGTGTTTAATCTTATTATTTAATCTTATTACTATTATATTATAGGTACAGTAGTATTATTATTATTATTAATTAACACGTTGACTGCTATGTGCTCCATATATGGTTCTGGGGACTCTCTGAATGAGCGATGTGTACCTATGTGGTACACATGCTAATAATTATATCTTTTTCAAGTATCCAAAATTTAATCAAAATGGGCTTTTTATACCAAAATATTATTGTAATATATTGGAAATTAATTAAATTAAGCTAGAACATTAACTAAACACTTTATTTATTACTGAAAATAATCTTCATATGCTGGCAAAAGGGGCATATTTTTTTTTTAATTCTTTCCTTCTTTCAGTAAAAAAAATAGAAAACATTATCATTAGATCAACAAAAATGCTATTCTTTTAAACCTAGATTATATTTATATAAATTCAGTAGAAAAAATAAATCAGTTTGGCAAACATTTTACTTCTGAAAAAAATTAATTGGTGTATTATTTTACTTATGGACATTAATTGCTTTCAACATAAAATATAGGTTTTTCCGTTGTATTATGATGTGATTTGCATGATTTTGAGGTTTATTTCCATCGCAAATGAATACTTATCCATCCCCGGCAAATGATATACTGTATACAAAATTAATAAAATTACGACTTGTCAGAATACTGCACCCCTCTCCATAGCTAATACGGCAAAACTGTGTTTACTGATTACAGTTTTGCACGTATTAGCTATGGAGGGGGTGCAGTATTCTGAAAAGTCGTAATTTTATTAATTTGTATATATCATTTGTTGCTGGGAAGGATAAGTATTCATTTTGCGATGGAAATAAAACCTCAAAATCATTCAAATCACATCATAATACAACAGAAAAACCTATATTTTATGTTGAAAGCAATTAATATCCATAATAAAATAATACCTAATAGTGTCCTTTTCTTGGTGAAAAAAATATCCATTTATATTTTGTATGATGAAGGAAATCATGTAGTATTTAGAGTACAAGTATAAAATTAATATTCTTTCTGTTTTTGCTTCTACATAAGAAAAACAAATGAACTTTTCATCATATTGGGACAATGGGTAATTTGTATATCAGTCTATATATGTATGTGTGTATGTAATGCTTGTATGTATGTATGTATGTATGTATGTACACATATGTATGTATATATATAAATATATATATATATATATATATATAAATAAATATATATATATATATATATATTATATTTCTGAGTTCAGTCCCGTGTCAGCCGGTGAAATTCCATTTACAGCACGAATTTCTAGGTATAACATTGCTAGATATACCAGAGAAAAGAGCTTTCAGGAAAGCTGGGGTTACTACCCCCAGTCGAGCGTCTTCTAGGAAGACGTCGGTATAAGGAGGGGTGAGTGAAATACCACTACCACGGAAATATACTCGAAAGATCTCTCCTTATCAAAATCCCGGAACAGAGCGGTGAGCCGTTACAGCCCCCACACCCAACACCCGCCAGGACGGCGACACCAGCGCCACCTACCTCATTCCATTTTCTAGCACGTGAATTCGCATCCGTTTCTTTTGTGTGCTCGTCTTCATTTTATTTGAATTTTTCTTGCATCTGTGATGGCATCGAGCAGCTTTACCATTTCAAGTTAAGTACCATCTTCTTGTGGGGTTTTGTTCTATTTTTTGGCTGTTTTGGTCTCGTATTTTCATAAATATTGAGATCTTATTATGAGCGCCAGCGTCCCCCGCCAGCCATGTCGACCGCGAGGCGACTCCTTCTGTTCTTTTCAGTTGGAGTTGTCTCCTCGTCGTTATAGATAGATTTTGCCCCCTTGGTTCCCTTCCTGGTGGTTCCTTGCGGTGGCTCCCCCTTTTGTTGAATTACATTTCATTGGCCTATCGGCCTTTGTGGGAGTGATGCCCACCCAGGTACCCCCTCCAGGTTGGGTTCCTTTTTATTTTTGGTCTCACTAGGCTAATTATTTTTGCTTGAAGATGGTGCTCTCTTTTAGTTTTATTTTTATTATTTTATTTTGTTGTTTACCTCTGGTGTGTGGGCGGCAGCCTCAGATCTAACCGCTTCCCCGTGGTAGGCTACGCTCCTCTATTGAGCATATTTTTTTTTTTTATGTGTGATGGTTATTTTGTGGAGTAGGCTTGTTTGCTTCCATCCCCTTGCCCTGGGTGTGGAGTTCAGGTTGAGGGAGTTTTTGGTTGCTGTTTCCTCCGGGATCGTTTTTGGTGGGCAGAGTGAGCCCCTTAGTTCTCTTCCTCCATTTGGGGGAATCGAGTTCTTTGGATGTGTTTCCTCTAGGCTAGTCGCCTCCTTGCCCCCATTCTCGATCCCGGTTGGTTCTCGGCACAAAATTTCTCTCCCTGTTGCTTCCTCCTCCCTTCTGCACTCCTCCCTTTTCCTAGCCTATACTTAGGTTAGGTCCATATTAGGCTTCGCCTAGGAAGGAGTCGGGCTTCGGGTTGGTTGCCCCCAGTTGTAGATTACCCTTCCAAGATTCATTGTCTGGGAGGTATGGGTGCAGTTGAGCGGGTGATATGTTTCTCCCTGTCTCCTGTTCCCTTCCTGGTAGCCTACTCCTCCCCCCACCCCCCCCTCCTCCCCTCCAGCCTTGCTCTACTCGTGCGGGTGACGCTAGATGGCGTTTTCTCCGAGTTCAGGGACTTCTCCTGTTGGTTGAGGATTCGCTCCTCCCATATCGTCCCCTAGCATCGCTGTATTGGGGTTGGTGGTTTCGTTTACTCGAACGTGTTCGAGTCACTATCCATACCTCTCGTCTCCCCGTCCGTTTACGTTGGGGGTGAAATATAATTGCTTCAGCTTATGTTATGAACATACGAGCATTTTACCCGTCTTGTTTCTCCGGCGGGGAAGTAGGGCGGAAGGTTTTTCATTTTATAGAGGAAGCGGATCCTCTCCGTTCTCTTGAGTTTTTACCATCACTTGTTATTGTTATTATTTTTGTTATTGTTTTTAGATAAGTCTGTTTATTTTACTCTCCTTTATTTATTATATATATATACGTGAGTCCAGTCCTATACCGGGGGCTCCGTTATTTTACTGGCAGCCCTTATGGTTAGTTCCTGGTTTCTCTTTCCTTCATTCCCGGAGTACTCCGGGTCTGAAAACCTTTACCTTCCACTCTGTGTAATTTAGAGCTTATTGGCCCAGTTTATGATAGGGAGTTCTTCTCCGCCGGAGTATTCGGTTGTAGTTGAGTTTCCCGGCCTTGCCAGCTTTAGATTGCTTAGGGTGGGAGGTTCATGTACTTTTCTACTTACAGACTGTTCGCTGTGAGGAGCCGGGGTGCACCGCCTCCTCCAACAACCCACGGTCACGCGTAGTTTGCGGACCCACGCTGGTTGTGCGGTCCGACTGGATGACCTGGTTGTTTGGCACCCTGATGGTTGTGAGGTTTGCTTTGCTCTCTGCACAACTGTCCAGGATGAGTCGGTAAGTGACAGTCTTTTTACTCCGGTTTATGCTCCTCATATTGTATATTGTTTATGAGGTTCCCGGTCTGGTTTTCGTTCTTAGCTAATTGTTGGTTTTCTTACAGGCGGACGAAGCTTCCAAGAAGTCTGCCTTGGAATCCCTCCGGGCCTGGGTGGCTGGGTTTGGCAGGAATGTTCCGTCCGGGAAGCCCTACGTCCTCGACGCCAGGTTGAGGGACTTGCTCTACCCAGCGCGCACGGGTGGCGGCGCAGTGCCTGAAGATCTTGCCACCCCTATCATCCAGCAAATCCGGGATGAGACCCAGCCACCCCAAGTGGATATCCTCTACGCTGAGGTCTCGGAGGATGTAGCCGCCTTGGATCTCAACCTGGAACCGATGAACACAGAGCAGGACCAGGTGGTAAGTGGTGAGGTAAGTGAGGTTGTTGGGGCGGGCCCCCTTATTTGACTCCCCTGCTTCATCTGTCTCTTCCTTTGCAGGTTTTGTGAAGTCTTCCTCCTTGGGTGATAGAGCTCCATCTGCTATCCCCAAGTTGAAGTTGAAGACTTCATGGAAGGCGAAAGGGCTACAAGTCCTCGACTTCCAAGAAGGCATCGCCCTTTCCCCGTCGAAGGCTAAGGTTTCAGGACCTGTAGCCTCCGGGAACAAGTCTGGTTCCTCCAGCAAAGGCGCGAGTAAGAGGGCTGCAAAACCAAGCCCTCCTCGCCAACCTGCTTTTTGATGCAGAGGCCTTTGCAAATCAACTTTATAAAAGTTTACAGAGGACCTAGACTCGAGATTTAGAAAAATCTCTGAGAAGTTGGCCAGTCATGATAACATACTGGCGGGAATGGCTCACCCACCCCCAGCGAACCACAGTATGTTATCCCCGACACTGCGGACCTCCCGCCGTTCGATGTCGGTAACCCTTGGCGTTTCGCACTCCGGGCCATCCAACATGATGGCAAACTGACACTTGATGGTCTTGGCACGAGACGGTTGGAGGAATTGGAGTTCTTCCCCCGATCTCCTGCCCCCTTACCCAGGCTTCGTGAGGCTCACGGAGGAAGCCTGGATTCGGTCAGACAAGGTTCCTAGGAGACTGTCATCGTCCCTAGGGACCAAGCTCAGTCGGCTCTCCTGCGCACTCTGACGGAGTGGCAGGCAGAAACACGAAGTTGACTCCTTTCAAGGGCAACTTTACTATGTTCGCCCTGGGAGACAACCTTCCCACCCCTTGCTTGGACAAAGTCGCTCTGGCTACGGCCCGAGCGTGCTTTGATGGTAATCCGTTACCACAGCTAAGGGAGACAGACCCTACTTCCTGGTATTCCCAGGAAGTAATGAGTTCTGGGTGGACGCCCCGTCCACTTTCACGGTCGGGAAGCTGGACCCCCTTCTGCGCTTCCACGCAATTTAGTGAGCAGCTCCCAAGCTGCCGGAATCTTTATTGAAAGCGGAGTTTGATGCCCGGACTAAGTTAGCCGGTCCTTGAACTCCGTCTGCTTTACAGAAGCTACTGCCGTCTCCTGCTCGGACGAGCCATTCTTCCAGGTTTTGGCTAAGTCCTTGCTGGCTGGCTTCCAGTCTGACTTGTTTGAGTTTATCATGGCCAGACTGGAATGCAGGAAGTTCATCTTTGCCGATGCTACTATCCGCCACGAGCCTAACAAGCTCGTTAAAAGCTCGATCTGGGGACCTAACCTCTTCCCTGAAGAGGAGGTCACAAGCGTTATGGGCGAGGGCACGGGCCAACCAGAGTCTGCGTTCTCGCTGGGGCATTTCTGCCTATAAGCGCAAGACCCCAGAATCGGCCGGCCCCAGGCGAGAGGAGGCAAACGCTTCAGGAGGCATAAGAGGCCCCACCATCAGGCGGTAGTCCAAGCCGTCCCGGTCTCGGCAGTAGCACAGCCTTCCACTTCCAAGGCTCACCCCCAACAGTATGTGCTGGTCCAACCAGCTGCACCCTCCTATGTGGCTTCACCAGCATACAACCCTACATATGAGGGCCGTGGTTCTTTCACGGCCTTAATAGGGTTGCAAGGGGAGGAAGAGGCAAAGTCCCTCATAGAGGAAAGCCAACACCACCCCAAGGGGAAGACCTGGACGTGGTAGGGGAATAAACCCGCTCCCTCCCACTGAGAGAACACAGGTAGGTGGTCGCCTGTTTTGGTTCAGGGACCAATGGACCTTCAGCCCTTGGGCACACAGCATTGTGTCCAAAGGACTAGGATGGAGCTGGATCAAAACCCTCCTCCTCTAACCAGGTTTTACCAGCCACCCACATCAATCCTACAGGATTATGTGACAGAATTGCTCAACAAACGAGCAATAAAGAAAGTAAGGCACCTAAAGTTTCAAGGCAGGTTATTCACTGTTCCCAAAAAGACTCCGATCAGCAAAGAGTGATCCTGGATCTGTCGCGTCTAAATCTCTACATAAAATGCGACAAATTTCGCATGCTTACGGTAGCTCAGGTACGGACTCTACTTCCGCGTGGAGCCGTCACCACCTCTATCGATCTTTCAGACGCTTATTATCACGTCCCGGTTGCGCGGAACTTCTCTCAGTTCCTCGGTTTCAGACTCGGGAATCAAGCCTACTCCTTCAGGGTCATGCCCTTCGGTCTGAACATTGCGCCCAGGATATTCACCAAGCTGGCGGACACGGTAGTACAACAACTCCGGTCTCGAGGATATCCCTAGCAGCATATTTGGACGATTGGATAATTTGGGCACCAACAGTTCGGAGTGTCAGAAGGCCACGTCCATAGTCATCAATTTCCTGGAGTCGCTGGGTTTTCAGCTGAACAGAGAGAAGTCCCGCCTGACTCCGGAGTCCCGGTTTCAGTGGCTGGGTCTCCAGTGGGATCTGTCATCTCACACGTTATCTCTTCCGCCTCCCAAGAGGAAAGAGATAGCATCTCTCACCAGGAGATTTCTCAAAAATCCATCAGCATCCCGCCGATCCCAAGAAAGGGTCCTTGGGTCTCTTCAATTTGCCTCAGTGACAGACCTGCTCTTAAAAGCGAAATTAAAAGACATAAACAGAGTGTGGCGAGTCGAGCCAATGTCAAGCTCAGAGACAAGGTCTCCTCTATTCCTCAAATCTTAAAGACAAGACTGCGACCTTGGACCACAGTCAGAGGCCTGTCCAAAACAGTTCCGCTTCAATTTCCCCCTCCGGCACTAGTTGTTCACACAGACGCTTCCCTAAGCGGCTGGGGGGGATATTCACCAAAACAAAAAGTACAAGGAACGTGGTCCACAATGTTTCAGCAGTTCCATATAAACACCCTGGAAGCTATGGCGGTCTTTCTAACTCTGAAGAAAATCCGCCCCCCCAACCGGATTCATATCAGGTTGGTATTGGACAGCGCAGTGGTAGTTCATTGCATCAACAGGGCGGCTCCAAATCAGGTCGAGTAAACCAAGTAATGGTTGCTATCTTCTCCCTGGCGAACAAGCACGGCTGGCACCTGTCAGCCACCCACCTAGCGGAGTGCGGAACGTGGTGGCGGATTCCCTGTCCAGGACTACTCCGTTGGAGACGGAGTGGTCCCTGGGCGTGGAATCTTTCAAATGGATTTGCCGCCGGGTTCCGGGTCTCCAAGTGGATCTGTTCGCAACGGAGAGCAACTTCAAGCTCCCCTGTTATGTGGCCCCAACCTGGACCCTCAGGCGTCGCCACAGACGCAATGACAGTAGATTGGAACAATTGGGAGAAGATTTATCTTTTCCCCCAATAAATTTACTGCTGAAAGTTTTACACAAACTCAGGACATTCAAAGGTCAACCAGCCCTAGTAGCCCCTATTGGCCGAAGAGCAATTGGTTCCCTCTTCTTCAGGAACTGGGATTACGGAGTCTTCGGATTCCCAAGCCCATTCTGACCCAGACAGTACAAACCAAGACTGTGTCAGCTTCCTCAAGAATTCAGAATGCCCTAGTTTTATGGACTTTATAAAATTCGCAGCCCAAAAAGGAGCGAACATTGACCCTGTCAACACTCTGTTTTTAGAATCAGATAAAAGAGATTCTACTCTTAGACAGTATGACTCAGCAGTCAAAAAATTAGCCTCCTTCCTAAAAGCATCTGAAGCCAAAATCATGACGACTAATTTAGGAGTTTCCTTCTTTTAGATCACTGTTTGAAAGGCCTTGCTCCGGCCACTATTACCACAGTCAAGTCAGCATTGAAGAAAGTATTTCTTTACGGCTTTAAAATCGACCTTACAGATTCCTATTTTTCATCTATCCCCAGAGCATGCGCTCGTCTGAGACCAGTATCACGCCCACAGTCTGTTACGTGGTTTCTCAATGACGTCCTCAAGTTAGCATCAGAGATGGATAACTTTCATTGCTCTTATCAGGATCTGTTAAGGAAGACTTTATTTTTGATTAGCTTGGCTTCAGGTGCTAGAATCTCAGAGCTGTCGGCTCTCACTAGAGGTGATAATTTTGTGAACTTCCTCCCGTCTGGAGAGGTCCTCCTTTCCCCTGACCCTAGATTTTTAGCTAAGAACGAAGACCCACAGGACAGGTGGTCTCCTTGGAAGGTGGTGCCCCTTCCTCAAGACCAGTCTTTATGTCCAGTTTATACACTTAAATCTTACCTTTTAAGAACTCCACAGAGTAAGTCGGGTCCTCTTTTTATCAGGGAGAAAGGTGGTACTCTTTCACTAAATGCTATAAGACAACAAATTCTGTATTTCATTAAACAGGCCAACCCAGATTCAGTTCCTAAGGTTCATGATATTCGAGCAGTTGCTACTTCCATTAATTACTTTCATAATATGGACTTTTCAGAGTTATCTAAATTTACGGGTTGGAAATCACCTCTAGTGTTTAAACGCCACTATTTAAAATCGCTCAAGCCCTGAAATTTTCTACCATAGCTGTGGGAAGTGTCATCTCCCCACCTTAATTAATCATATCCTTATCCTTTCCTTTCCCCCGCCCGCCTGCCTCATTTACTTCTCTGCTTATTCTCCTGGTTGATTATACCTCACTGCCTGGCTCCTCATATTGATGTTTCTTGTATCTGTTGATGGAAAAGTGTAATCTGACATGCCATGATTGTTTTTTCTTATGGGGTACTGGACAGTTTTTATTTGGCTCCACGTACCCCAGATATATGTATATGTTCTGTATATGTTAATTTTCATTGATTTTGTCTCTTACGTGTTTAGCCTAAGTTTACGTGTATAGTATTAAGGTTGTGTTTGCAGTTGTTTTGTGCACATTTCATGTTTCACCTTGCTTTAAGTAATTTTAAGGTTTTTGGGGCTTTTCTCCGTCGTGCAGGGGACCTCCCACGTTTCATAGTATTAAGTTTTTTTGATGTGACTTAGATTTAGTATGCCTTAGTCTTAGTATTCTTGCTACATGGAAGAGATTGCTTGATTAAAATTATTTTCGTAAAATTTTGCCTTTTTCTTCAGATTACCCCTTTTTTCTTTTTCCTGGTAGTTGCAGCCTTGGCATGATTCTCTATCACTATTTCACCGGCTGACACGGGACTGAACTCAGAAAAGGGATTTTGACAAAGGAAAAATCTATTTCTGAGGAAGGTCCCGTGTCACCCGGTGACCCTCCCTGATCACCTAGTACTCCCCCTCTTGCACATGCCAAGTCTGGGGTTAGTGCTAGCATGGAATGAGTGTAGGTGGCGCTGGTGTCGCCGTCCTGGCGGGTGTTGAGACAAAAGGGGCTGTAACGGCTCACCGCTCTGTTCGGGGGTTTTGATAAGGAGAGATCTTTCGAAGTAGGTTTCCGTGGTAGTGGTATTTCACTCACCCTTCCTTATACCGACGTCTTCCTAGAAGACGCTCGACTGGGGTAGTAACCCCAGCTTTCCTGAAAGCTCTTTTTCTCTGGTATATCTAGCATTGTTATACCTAGAAATTCGTGCTACAATGGAATTTCACCGGTGACACGGGACCTTCCTCAGAGATAGATTTTCCTTTGTCAAAATCCTTTATATATATATATATATATATATATATATATGGACAGACACTACAAAAATGGGCTACTGTATACAGATGGGCAGATACAGTATATGAATAAGAACTGCAGAAGACCTAAATAATTTACTTGTAGAGTGATATAAATACTTTTATTTATGCAAAATACAAATTTATATTGCCAAAAATACAGCCTGTATATATGTTTCCCTTGTGTGTCTGTCTGTAACATGTATGTGCATCTTATATGTATTATATTCATGTGTATGTTTATATATATTCCTATATACACATGTGTGTGTACTAAAAATTTCATGTACATATGAAAACATACAATGTTATATATATATATAATATATATATATATTTTTATATATATATATATATATATATGCACTGTGTGTGTGTGTGTGTGTGTGTGTGTGTGTGTGTGTGTGTGTGTGTTGTGTGTGTGTGTGCATGTACATACATCTGCGTGTGTGTGCATGTGTGTCTGCAAAACACCAAATGACTAATAAATCAGTTATAAAATAACAATATATTACTACATTTTTCAGTTGACCACATGTGGTTTTATAAGGGCTTATAGTAACGTGTGTAGTCATTCAGGGCCATGCCTTTAGAGTCACACTGAGTATGAGCCACGTCTGGTAACGTTTGCCGGTAATTCCTAGATCAGTCTGAGCGATATGCACCATAACTGAACATCCACAGTGTGACCATATTTGAACACAACGCCAGCAGAACTGTCTCTAATACACACATGAGCCAATATGACCAATCTATTATGTCTCCTAAGACTTTTGTTATGTCAGGGAAGTGTAAACCACATAAAGTCAATGCTTTTTACACTGGCTGAGGGCTTACCTTTAGCTAGCTGGTTATGATTTTATGAGGGTTATGGGCGTTTCATTTCAACGTGTTAATATTTGAACATTAGTACAGTACTTATTATTACCTGTATTATTACAGGTACATTATTATTATCATTATTTAATCTTAATAAAGGGATTTTGACAAAGGAAAAATCTATTTCTGAGGAAGGTCCCGTGTCACCCGGTGAAATTCCATTATAGCACGAATTTCTAGGTATAATATGCTAGATATACCAGAGAAAAAGAGCTTTCAGGAAAGCTGGGGTTACTACCCCCAGAAAGCGTCTTCTCTAGGGAAGACGTCGGTATAAAGAAGGGTGAGTGAAAGATCACTACCACGGAGTCTTACTCAAAAGATCTCCCTTATCAAAACCCCAGAACAGAGCGGTGAGCCGTTACAGCCCCTACACTCAACACCCGCCAGCTCGGCGACACCAGCGCCACCTACCTCATTCCATGCTAGCACTAACCCCAGACTTGGCATGTGCAAGGGAGGGGGAGCAATAGGTGAGTCAGGGAGGGTCACCGGGTGACACGGGACCTTCCTCAGAAATAGATTTTTCCTTTGTCAAAATCCCTTTTCTGAGTCCAGTCCCGTGTCAGCCGGTGAAATAGTGATAGAGAATCATGCCAAGGCTGCAAACTACGAGGAAACAAGGTAATCTGAAGAAAAAACATAAATTACGAAAACAGTTTTAATTAAGGGAATCTCTTACATGTAGCAAGAACACTAAACCTATTACATCAAAAAGGCATATCAAAAACTTAATACTATGAAAAAGTGGGGAAGTCCCCAGCACGACAGGGAAGAGGCCCCAAAAATACTTAATACTACTAAAGCATAATTGAAACATATGTACAATGGTGTACATAGGTTAAATGGCATATACAATCTTAAAACTACACACGTAAACTTAAGCTAAACACGTAAGAGACAAAATCAAATGGGAAATAAAATATACACATATACATATATCTGGGGTACATGGAGCAAAATAAAACCGCCCAGTACCCCACAAGAAAATACAATCATAACATGTCAGATTACAGTTTTTTCAACAGAGACAAGATACATCAATATGAGGAGCAAGGCAGTGAGGCATGATCAACCAGGAGGATAAGCAGAGAAGTAAATGAGGCAGGCGGGGGGGGGAAAGGGAGGATAAGGATATGATTAGTTAAGGTGGGGAGATGACACTTCCCACAGCTATTGTAGAAAATTTCAGGGCTTCGAGCGATTTTAAATAGTGGCGTTTAAACACTAGAGGTGATTTCCAACCCGTGTATTTAGAGAGTTCTGAGAAGTCCATATTATGAAAGTAATTAATGGAAGTAGCAACTGCTCGAATATCATGAACCTTAGGAACTGAATCTGGGTTGGCCTGTTTAATAAAATACAGAATTTGTTGTCTTATAGCATTTAGTGAAAGAGTACCACCTTTCTCCCTGATAAAAAGAGGACCCGACTTACTCTGTGGAGTTCTTAAAAGGTAAGATTTAAGTGTATAAACTGGACATAAAGACTGGTCTTGTGGAAGGGGCACCACCTTCCAAGGAGACCACCTGTCTTGTGGGTCTTCGTTTTTAGCTAAGAATCTAGGGTCAGGGGAAAGGAGGACCTCTCCAGAAGGGGAGGAAGTTCACAAAATTATCACCTCTAGTGAGAGCCGATAGCTCTGAGATTTCTAGCACCTGAAGCCAAGCTAATCAGAAATAAAGTCTTCCTTAACAGATCCTGATAAGAGCATTGAAAGTTATCCATCTCTGATGCTAACTTAAGGACGTCATTGAGAAACCACGTAACAGAATGTGGGCGTGATACTGGTCTCAGGCAGCGCATGCTCTGGGGATAGATGAAAAATAGGAATCTGTAAGGTCGATTTTAAAGCCATATAGAAATACTTTCTTCAGGGCTGACTTGGCTGTGGTAATAGTGGCTGGAGCAAGGCCTTTCTCAAACAGTGATCTAAAGAAAGAAACTCCTAAATTAGTCGTCATGATTTTGGCTTCAGATGCTTTTCAGGAAGGAGGCTAATTTTTGACTGCTGAGTCATACTGTCTAAGAGTAGAATCTCTTTTATCTGACTCAAAAACAGAGTGTTGACAGGGTCAATGTTTGCTCCTTTTGGGCTGCGAATTTTATAAAGTCCATAAAACTAGGGCATTCTGAATTCTTGAGGAAGCTGACACAGTCTTGGTTTGTACTGTCTGAGTCAGTATGGGCTTGGGAATCCAAGACTCCGCAATCCCAGTTCCTGAAGAAGAGGGAACCAATTGCTCTTCGGCCAATAGGGGGCTACTAGGGCTGGTTGACCTTTGAATGTCCTGAGTTTGTGTAATACTTTCAGCAGTAAATTTATTGGAGGAACAGATAAATTTTCTCCCAATTGTTCCAATCTATTGTCATTGCGTCCAAACAAACTTAACGCCTGAGGGTCCAGGTTGGGAGCCACATAACAGGGGAGCTTGAAGTTGCTCTCCGTCGCGAACAGATCCACTTGGAGACCAGGAACCTGGCGGCAAATCCATTTGAAAGATTCCCGTCCAGGGACCACTCCGTCTCCAACGGAGTAGTCCTGGACAGGGAATCCGCCACCACGTTCGTACCCCGCTAGGTGGGTGGCTGACAGGTGCCAGCCGTGCTTGTTCGCCAGGGAGAAGATAGCAACCATTACTTGGTTTACTCGACCTGATTTGGAGCCGCCCCTGTTGATGCAATGAACTACCACTGCGCTGTCCAATACCAACCTGATATGAATCCGGTTGGGGGCGGATTTTCTTTAAAGTTAGAAAGACCGCCATAGCTTCCAGGGTGTTTATATGGAACTGCTGAAACATTGTGGACCACGTTCCTTGTACTTTTGTTTTGGTGAATATCCCCCAGCCGCTTAGGGAAGCGTCTGTGTGAACAACTAGTGCTGGAGGGGGAAATTGAAGCGGAACTGACTTGGACAGGCCTCTGACTGAGGCCCAAGGCCGCAGTCTTGTTTTAAGATTCGAGGAATGGAGGAGACCTTGTCTCTGAGCTTGACATTGGCTCGACTCCACCACACTCTGTTTATGTCTTTTAGTTTCGCTTTTAAGAGCAGGTCTGTCACTGAGGCAAATTGAAGAGACCCAGGACCCTTTCTTGGGATCGGCGGGATGCTGATTGATTTTTGAGAAATTTCCTGGTGAGAGATGCTATCTCTTTCCTCTTGGGAGGTGGGAGAGATAACGTGTGAGAGGACAGATCCCACTGGAGACCCAGCCACTGAAACCGGGACTCCGGAGTCAGGCGGGACTTTCTCTGTTCAGTTGAAAACCTAACGACTCCAGGAAGTTGATGACTATGGACGTAGCCTTCTGACACTCCAGAACTGTTGGTGCCCAAATTATCCAATCGTCCAAATACGCTGCTAGGGATATCCCTCGGGACCGGAGTTGTTGAACTACCGTGTCCGCCAGCTTTGTGAATATCCTGGGCGCAATGTTTAGACCGAAGGGCATGACCCTGAAGGAGTAGGCTTGATTCCCGAGTCTGAAACCGAGGAACTGAGAGAAGTTCCGCGCAATCTGGGACGTGATAATAAGCGTCTGAAAGATCGATAGAGGTGGTGACGGCTCCACGCGGAAGTAGAGTCCGTACCTGAGCTACCGTAAGCATGCAAAATTTGTCGCATTTTATGTAGAGATTTAGACGCGACAGATCCAGGATCACTCTTTGCTGATCTGAGTCTTTTTGGGAACAGTGAATAACCTGCCTTGAAACTTTAGGTGCCTTACTTTCTTTATTGCTCGTTTTGTTGAGCAATTCTGCCACATAATCCTGTAGGATTGATGAGGGTGGCTGGTAAAACCTGGTTGGAGGAGGAGGGTCCTTGATCCAGCTCCATCCCAGACCTTTGGACACAATGCTGTGTGCCCAAGGGCTGAAGGTCCATTGGTCCCTGAACCAATACAGGCGACCACCTACCTGTGTTCTCTCAGTGGGAGGGAGCGGGTTTGTTCCCTCTACCACGTCCAGGTTTTCCTCTTGGGGTGGTGTTGGCTTTTCCCTCTATGGGGCCTGCCTCTTCCCCCCCTGCGATCCTGTTAAGGCCGTGAAAGTATCCACGGCCCTCATAGGTGGGGTTGTATGCTGGTGAAGCAACATACGAGAGGGCAGCAGGGAATGAGCTGGTTGGACCAGCACATACTGTTGAGGGGTGAGCCTTTGAGGTGGAGAGGCTGTGCCACTGCCGAGACCGGGACGGCTTGAACTACCGCCTGATGGTGGGGCCTCTTATGCCTCCTAAACGTTTGCCTCTCTCGTCTGGGGGCCGCCAGATTCTGGGGTCTTGCGCTTGTAGGCAGAAATGCCCCAGCGAGAGCGCAGACTCTGGTTGGCCCTTGTAGCCTCAGCCATAGCGTTTTGTAACCTCTTCTTCTGGGAAGAGGTTAGGCCCCAGATCGAGCTCTTCACGAGCTTGTTAGGCTCGTGACGGATAGTGGCATCAGCAAAATGAACTTCCTGCATTCCAGTCTGGCCATGATGAATTCAAACAGGTCAGACTGAAAGCCAGCTAGCAGGGACTTAGCTAAGACTTGAAAAAATGGCTCGTCCGAGCAGGAGACGGCAGTGGCTTCCGTGAGGCAGACGGAGTTCAGGGACCGGGCTAGCTTAGTCGGGCATCAAACTCCGCCTTTAGCAAAGATTCCGGCAGCTTGGGAGTTGCTCACTAAACTGTGAGGAAGCACAGAAGGGGTCCAACTTCCCGACAGTGAAAGTGGACGGAGCATCCATCCAGAACTCATCACTTCCGGGAATACCAGGAAGTGGGGTCTGTTTCCCTCAGCTGCGGTAATGGATTACCTTCAAAGCACGCTCGGGCCGTAGCCAGAGCGACTTTGTTCAAACAGGGGTTGGTAAGGTTGTCTCCCAGGGCAAACATGGTGAAGTTGCCCTTGAAAGGAGTCAACTTTGTGTTGTCTGCCTGCCACTCCTCCAGAGTGCAAGGAAGAGGACGTGAGCTTGGTCCCTAGGAATGATGACAGTCTCCCTAGGAACCTTACGAACGTACCCATGCTTCCTCTGTTAATCTTACGAAGCCTGGGTAGGGGGCAAGAGATCGGCGGGGAAGAATTCTAATTCCTCCAACCGTCTCGTGCCAAGACCTTCAATTGTAAATTTGCCATCATGTTGGATGGCCCGGAGGGCCAAACGCCAAGGGTTACCGACATCGAAAGGAGGGGGAGGTCCGCTGTGTCGGGAATGACATACTGGGGTTCGGCTGGGGGTGGGTTAGCCATTCCCGCCAGTATATTGTCATAATTGGCAAACTTTTCGGATATCTTGTTGAACTTGTCATTGATATCCTCCGTGAACCTTTTAAAATTTCTTTCGCAAAGGCCTCGCGTCAAAGGCAGGCTGGCGAGGAGGGCTTGGTTTTGTTGCCCTCTTACTCGCGCCTTTGCGGAGGAACCAGACTTGCTCCCGGAGGCTACAGGTGCTGAGACCTTAGCCTTCGACGGGGAAAGGCGTGCTTTCTTGGAGGACGAGGACTTATAGCCCTTCGCCTTCCATGAAGTCTTCAACTTCAACTTGGGGATAGCTGATGGAGCTCTATCACCCAAGGAGGAAGACTTCCCAAAACCTGAAAAGGAAGAAATGGAAGAAGCTGGGGAGTCAAAGAGGGGGCCCGCCCCAACAACCTCACCTACCTTGCTACTTACCACCTGGTCCTGTTCGGTATTCATAGGTTCCAGGTCTAAGTTCAAAGCGGCGGCGTCCTCTGAAACCTCAGCGTAGAGGATATCCACTTGGGGTGGCTGGGTCGCATCCCGGATCTGCTGGATGATAGGGGTGGCAAGATCTTCTGGCACGGCGCCGCCACCCGTGCGCTGGGGTAGAGCAGGTCCTCAACCGGCGTCGAGGACGTAGGGCTTCCCCGACGGAACATTTCTGACCAAACCCAGCCACCCAGGCCGGAGAGATTTCAAGGCTGACTTCTTGGAGGACTGCAAAATCGTCCGCCTGTAAGAAAACCAGCAATTAGCCAAGGACGAAAAAACAGTCCGGGAACCACATAAACAATATTCAATATGAGGAGCATAAAGCGGAGGAAGACTGTCACTTACCGACTCATCCTGGATGGTTGCGCACAAAGCGAAGCAAACCTCACAACCATCAGGGTGCCATACAACCAAGATCGTCGAGCGGACCGCACAACCAGCGTGGGTCCGGCACACCACGTGACCGTAAGGTTGTTGTAGTGACGCCTGGGTACACCCCGGCTCCTCACAGCGAACAGTCTGTAAGTGGAAAAAGTACATGAACCTACCACTCTAAGCAATCTAAAGTCTGGCAAGGCCGGGAATTTCAACTGCAACTGGAATACTCCGTGGAGAAGAAATCCCCTTATCATAAACTAGGCCAATAAGCTCTAAAATACACAGAGTGGAAGGTAAAGCCTGTAAATTTCCAGACCCCGGAATACTCCGGGAATGAAAGGAATGAGACAACAAGAACTCACCATAAAGGGTTGCCAGTAAAAATAACGGGCGGAGGGATCCCGGGTGTAAAGAACCGGACTCACGTTATATATATAAATGAGAAGAGTACTCCGTTAGATAAATAACACTTATCTAAAAATGTATATTCATAAACAATAACATTAAACAAGTGATGGTACAAAGGGCAAATGCTCCTGAGACCGGAGAGGATCCGCTCCTATATATAAAATATATGAATCCCTTCTTCACTTACTTCCCGCCAGAGAAACAAGGTGGGCAAGATGCTCGTATATACAAAACATAAGCCGGAGCAAGTATAATAACCCAGCCAAGTAACCCGACGGGGAGAAAAAGTGTGGGATAGAGTGTTGAACACGTTCGAACTACGAGTAAACGAACCACCAACACCAACACAGCGATGCTAGGGACTGTATGGGAGGAGGGAGCTAATCCCTCTACCAAATGGAGGAGTCCCTGAACTCGGAGAAAACACCATCTAGCGTCACCCGCACGAGTAGAGCAAGGCTGGAGGGGTGGGGGGAGGGGTGGAGTGGGGAGAGTGGTAGGCTACAGGAAGAAAGAGAACAGGAGACAGGGGGAAATATATAACCCGCTCAACTGCACACCACACCACTCCAAGAAAATGAAACTTAGGAGGGTGGCCTACTACTAAGGGAGGGAAGCGACCAAGCCTCGATGCCCGACTCCTGCCTAGGCAAAGCCTAATAGGGACCTAACCTAGTATAGGCTAGGAAAATGGAAGGAGTGCAGAGGGGAGGAGGAAGCAAACAGGGGAGAGAAATTTTGTGCCGAGAACCAACCGGGATCGAGAAGAGGGGGCAAGAAGGCGATTAGCCTAGAGGAGACACATCCAAAGAACTCTATTCCCCAAAAGGAAGGGAAGAGAACTAAAGGGCTCACTCTGCCCACCAAAAACGACCCTGGAGGAAACAGCAACCAAAACTCCCTCAACCTGATGGATCCCCACGCCGAGGGCAAGGGGATGGAAGCAAAACAAGCCTACTCCACTAAATAACCATCACACATAAACATGGAAACAAAAATGTGCTCAATAGGGTGCGTAGCCTACCCGGGCAGCGGTTAGATCTGAGGCTGCCGCCACCACGAGGAGGTAAACAATGAATAAAATAAATTAAACAGAGAGCACCATCGCCAAGAATAAAATAATTAGCCTAATACAGACTAAAAATAATAAGGAACCCAACCTGGGGGGGAACCTGGACGGGCATCACCCTCAAAAGGCCGGTAGGCCAATAATATGTAAATTTCAAAAAGGGGGGGGCCGCAGGAACCCACCAGGAGGAGAACCATGGGGGTAAAAATAACATCTATAACGACAAGAGAGACAACCCCAACAGAAAAGAACTGATGGGGTCGCCCATGTGATCGACATGGCTGGCGGAGGACGCCGTGGCGTCATAATAAGATCTCAATATTTATAAAAAGACGAGACCATAACAGCCAAAATATAGAACAAAACCCCACAATAAGATGGTACTTAACTTGGAGATGGTAAAGCTGCTCGATGACATGGCGAAAGATGAAATAAATCCAAAAAAAGGCACGAGCACACAAAAAGGAAAGGGTAGCTATCACGTGCTAGAAAATGGAATGAGGTAGGTGGCGCTGGTGTCGCCGAGCTGGCGGGTGTTGGGTGTAGGGGCTGTAACGGCTCACCGCTCTGTTCTGGGGGTTTTGATAGGGAGAGATCTTTCGAGTAAGACTCCGTGGTAGTGATCTTTCACTCACCCTTCGTTATACCGACGTCTTCCCTAGAGAAGACGCTCGATCTGGGGGTAGTAACCCCAGCTTTCCTGAAAGCTCTTTTTTCTCTGGTATATCTAGCATATTATACCTAGAAATTCGTGCTATAATGGAATTTCACCGGCTGACACGGGACTGGACTCAGAAATCTTCATATTAATATCTGAAAATTAGTAAATATTTTTTTTATCATAAAAATTTATTTATTCAATGAAAATAACATAAAAATACACTAATTAGTGAATATTTCTTGACAAAAAAGTCTGCGAATTGCCAAATTTTTTGCAATAATTTAGGGATAAGTTCCACAGAAAAACCCATGAATTGGTGAGTCTGCAAACTGTGAGACCACAAAGAGTGGGGGTTGACTGTATATTGTACATGTCTATCTATATATATTGATATATCTATATATACAGTAGAACCCCGGTCCTCGACCATATCAGAACTTGACATAATCGGATTTCGACATGAAATTTCAAGTAAATTTTGCATCGGAGCTTGAACAACAAGCCGGAATCTGTCTTGATGAATCATATGATGTTTGTAAACAAAAGTGTTTCAGTCAGCCGCCACTAGTTGGCGTTGTTGGTGGCATTCTTCCAACGCATATTTAAAAGCTTATTTAAATCCCACACATGCTGCTGCTGTTGTTTTGAGAAGTACATATTTGTACAGGTATTGCATCAGTTTCTTTGACTTTCTGCACTGCATTTTCATTAAATCAAGGGTTCCAAGACAGCTGTTGCTGACAAAAAAGGAAGTGCTTGTAAGGTATGGGAGGCAGCGAGTGCTGATAAAAAAGCTGCAGAAAAGTATGTAAAAGATTTTCAACAGTTCGTGGAAGAAAATGGGTATGTATCGAATCAGATCTTCAACTGTGATGAGACAGGCCTCTTTTGGAAGAAAATGCAAAAGAGGACCTATATTACTAAACAGGAAAAGAAAGTGCCTAGCCACAAATCAATGAAAGACAGGCTAACTTTGTTGTTATGTGTGAATGCTAGTGGAGATTTGAAAATAAAGCCTCTGTTAGTCTACCACTCAGGAACCCCTAAGTTTT
Organism: Macrobrachium rosenbergii; assembly: GCF_040412425.1. Classification (NCBI taxonomy): domain Eukaryota; kingdom Metazoa; phylum Arthropoda; class Malacostraca; order Decapoda; family Palaemonidae; genus Macrobrachium; species Macrobrachium rosenbergii. Next base: position 5,469,097 of record NC_089782.1, read on the forward strand.
TAAGAAACATAAAGTGCTTAAGAGCAAATTAAATGTGATGTGGAAATCCAATGCTAAAGCTTGGGTAACCAGGCAAATTTTGAGAGTTGATTTCTGATGTGTGTGCCCCCACTATAAAAAAAATACCTTCAGGAAAAGATTTGCCACTCAAGGCACTTCTCGTCCTGAATAATGCCCCTGCCCCACCCCAAACATGGAATATGAGTTGGCAGATGAGTTTAGCTGGCTAAAAGTAAAGTTTTTGCCACCCAGAACTACCTCACTAATCTAGCCCATGGGCCAGCAGATTACTAATTTCAAAAAGCTGTACACCAAAGCGCTTTTCCAAAGGTGTTTTGAATTTACCAGTGAAACTAGCCTAACTTTGATCGAATTCTGGAAGGAACATTTCCACATTTCTGAGCTCGTCCCTGTGTCAGTTGTGGTGAAATTCCTTAGTATGAATTTCTAGGTATAAATATTGCTAAATATACCAGAGAAAAATGCTATCAGGAATGCTGGGGTTACTACCCCAGATCGAGCATCTATAATGAAAATAGACGAATCAGTATGGGCAAGGGTGAGTGAATTCATCACTACCACAGAACCACACTCTGAAGACATCCCAATGGCAAAACCCCGGAAGAGCGGAGAGTTTCACCCAAAATGACTCACCTGCATGATTGAATACAGCGACCCCAGCGCCATCTGAACACATTCCTTTCTAGCACGTGATTGCTCGATCTTTTATTTTTTTTTTGTGCTTTCCACGGAATTTTCCACTATTTTCAGCATGGCATCGAGCAGCTTTACTGTAGGGTGTTTTAAGTACCATCTTCTTTGTGGGTTTTTATGATAAGTCTGGCTGTTTAAGCCCGTATACATAAATTACGTGGTTTTGGTTTTTGTTTGGGGCGTTGCGTGCCCTCTTGTCAGCCATGCCGACCTCAAGGTATACCCATTCAGCCTGTTCTGTTTGGGTTTCTCTTGGTCGTTTACACTTTTTATCTTTAATTCCCCATCAGGGATCATCCTGGTGGCGTTCTCTTGCAGTGTGTCTTTGGGCCTCCTTTAATATTGTTCTTTGTGAGTTTCCTCTCATAGGGGTTCTTTCGATTGTTTAAGGTATCCGAAGTTTTCACTCGTTAGTTTTCTCCCCAGGATGTTTTCCTTTTTGAAAAGTGTGATAAAATTTTTCATTATATGTGCTTGATGACGCGAAAATTATAATAATTTTACCCGTGCGTGGCGTCAGGTACAGCCTGTTGGCTGTTTACATTCTGTCGCCTTGTTCGGTTAGGCTAAGGGAAAAGCACAAGCGTATATTTTTAGGTTTATTTGATGATTATTTTTGCTTTGGTTAATATATTCTTGAAGGGTGTTAGCCTAGTCCTATCACTAGTGGCTGGATTAGGCTACCTCTTTATTCACTGCTTTCCTAACCTCCTGCTCTCCCGTGTATCGCTTGAGAGGGTAGGAGGGGGATAGTCAGGTCGAGGGAGTTTCTGTTGTTGTTCCATCCGCCACCGCTTGTTTGGGTGGCTGAAGTTTGAGACATTTTTTCCCCCTATCACTAGTGGGGGGAAGGATTTTATTTGGGAGATCTCCTTCATGCTTCCCACAACCCCACAACCCTAGTCGGTTAAGGTTGGCCTTGACACAGGAATTTCTCTCCCTGTTCTTTCCTCCCCTTCCCTTCTCTCCTCCTTTTCACCTAGGCTATGCCTACTAGGAGGGTGAGAGCGTAATGTGGTTTGGTATAGTACTGCTCCCTATCCTTCCCGGTACTTGTAGTGGGTCACGGTCTCTCTGTAATACCTTTACGGGGTTACAGTTGAGCGGAGGGTATGGTCCCCAGTCTCCTGTTCTTATTATTCTCCGGACCCTCTCCTACTAGTACTGTCCTTCCCCCCTCCCCTACCTGAGGTTCTAGTTATTTGTCATCTCCTTGTGAGCGAGACGTCAGGCTTCCGATGGTCACCCCGAGGTAGACAGGCCTATCCTAGTAGAGGGACACGCTCCCTCCTGGGATTGGTTCTGCTGGCATTTACTTGAACAAGTGTTTCGTTGATTCGCTCTCTCCGGAGTTAAAAGCGGGTTTCCGACCACTCTCAGGGCAAAGTCTCCGCCATCCCCGGCCCTCCCTTTGCCCCGTCCTGCTAATGCTTCGGCATGTTGAGTCTTTATGGATAGGTTTGACTGGCTTTTCCACCTGACCATATTATGATCAGCTGTGATGTACTGCCTCGCCTTCCTACTGTACTCTAGCTTCGGAGGCTCGGGATCCCGGAGGGGTTTGCGCCGGAACCTGGGGGCTTATGATGTGTTATTCTTATTATGTTGTTAACCAAATATTTGTGCATCACTTTATCTGTTATACTAGTTTATCCCAGCGGCCTCATATATTCCCGCCGCCGGATTCCAAAATCATGACTAGTTTAACTATTTCGTACCATGAGTTCAGTGATCCTATCCTTGAGTTCGACCGTATTATCTCCGGCGTTCCTCGAGATAGCGTGTCCTGTCTGGCTCAGTAATTTCGTCCCGCCGGAGTATTCCGGCGGTATGGTGTGAAAATTCTTAAACCTGTAGTTTAAGTTATCTTAGATGAGTAGGTTCATACTCTATGATCTTTTTCGTCCCACCGGTGTGCTCCGGTAGCATGGTATGAAATTACTTAGTACCTACTTTAGTTTAAGGTATCTTAGATTAGTAGGTTCATAGACTCTTCACACTTACAGACTGTTCGTTGTGAGGAGCCCGGGTGCACTGCTGTCCTGCACCAGCCCTACGGGCACGTGGTATGCCGTACCCACGCTGGCTGTGCGGTGTGCTTGGACGACCTGATCGTGTGGCACCCAGATGGCTATGAGGTTTGCTTCGCATTCTATGGGTGTGTCCAGGACGAGTCGGTAAGCCGATTGTTTTTGTTTCGCCTCTCCGGGGCTCTTACATTTAATGTCAAATAATTTTCTGGTTTATACTGATCTTACCATTATAGACCGGCCTCTGATACTCCCCCTCTTTTCCAGGCCGACAAATCCTCCCAAAAGGATGCCCTCGAGTCCCTCCGTGCCTGGGTGGCCGGGTTCGGCAGGAACGTTCCGTCGGGGAAACCCTATGTTCTTGATGAGAACCTTACGAACATCCTTTACCCCGGCGCCTGGATTGCTGCGGCTGTTCCCGCTGAGGTGGCCGCCCCCATCATCGAGCAAATCCGGGAAGAGACTCAGCCCATCCAGGACGACTCTTTGTATGAGGATGTTTCGGGGGACGTCGCCGCTTTGGATCTCGACCTGGAACCGATGAATACGGAACAGAACCAGGAGGTAGGTAGGGAGGTAAGTGAGGCAGTGGGGGCGGGCAACCTCTTTGATTCCCCATCATCATCTGTGTCTTCATTTCAGGGCTTTCATAAATCTTCTCTCTTGAGGGACAGAACCAAATCTACTGTCCCCAAGCTGAAGAAGTTGTGGAAGGCGAAAGGCTATAAGTCTTCGTCTTCCCGCAAAGCATCCCCCTTTCCCCCGTCGAAGCCCCAGGACGCTGGTCCAGTGGCCTCCGGGAGCAAACCAAGTACCTCGGGCAGAGGTGCGAGTAAGAGAGCGGCCAAGCCTAGCCCTCCTCGCCAACCTGCCTTTGACCCTGAGGCGTTTGCAGGGATGCTTCTCGAAAGGTTCTCACGGAGGTAGAGGCATTAAGCTGAGCAAGCTCACTCTGGAGAGGCTTCAGAGCCAGGAGACTATGATCTCCAATATAGTACGTTCCGGGGGGACTGGGGTGCACTATCCCATCCCGGACGCCCCCGCCCTCCCTCCGTTTGACAAAGGGAACCCGTGGCGTTTAGCCCTTCATGCTCCCCCGGCATGAGGATACCTTAACTATCGAAGGTTTGGGCACTCGTAGACTGGAGGAGCTGGAATTCTTCCCTCCAGATCTTCTGCCTCCCTACCCAGGCTTCGCTAGGCTGACAGAAGAAGCCTGGGTACGCTCTGACAAGGTCCCTAAGGAGACAGTGATCTTCCCTAGAGACCTGGCGCAATCGGCTCTGATGCGCACTTTCTCACAGAATGGCAAATTTGGAGAACACCAAGTTGACCCCCTTCAAGGGCAACTTCACCATGTTCTCCCTTGGGAATAAACTCCCAACCCCCTGCTTGACTAAGGTAGCTCTTGCTACGGCTCAAGCATGTTGTGAAGGCAAACCTTTGCCCCAGCTTCGAGAGACAGACCCCACATCTCTCATCTTTCCAGGGGGTGATGTTTTCTGGAAGGACGGTTGCCGTTTACTTCTGGTAAACTGGACGCAGATTGCGCGATCCAACCAGTTTAGTGAGCAGCTTCCCAAGCTGCCGGAAGCTCTTCTGAAAGCTGAGTTCGAGGCACGGTGTCGTCTGAGCCGGTCTCTGAACTCGCTGTGCCTGGCGGAGGCAACTGCCATCTCGTTTTCCAAGGAGTCGCTGTTTCAGGTCTTGACAAAATCCTTGTTAGCAGGCTTTCAGTCAGACCTATTTGACTTCATGGTGGCGTGGCTGAATTGCCGCAAGTTCATTTTCGCCGACGCTACCATTCGACATGAGCCTAACAAGCTCATGAAGAGTTCCTTCTGGGGAGCCAATCTGTTCCCGGAAGATGAAGTCGCTAATGTCCTGGCGGAGGCAACCAGGGCTAATCAAAGTCTGCGCTCCCGGTGGGGTATTCCGGCCTTTAAGCGAAAGACCCCAGAGTCCGGCGGCTCCCAATATAGATCGGGAAAAAGGTACAGGAAGCATAGAAGGCAGCAGCTTCAGCCTGTTGTCCAGGCGGTACCTGTCTCGGAGTTGAGCCAACCTTCGACCTCCAAGGTTCAACCTCAACAGTTTGTGCTGGTTCAGCCAGCTCAACACTCCCTTGCCACTCATTCTTATGTGTCGTCTCCGGCATATACCCCTTCCTATGAGGGTCGTGGGGCATTTCATGGCCTTAACAGGAGTGCAAGGGGAGGTAGAGCTAGAGCCTCCTATAGAGGTAAGGCTGCCCTACGGTCCCTCTCCCGGGGAAGAGGAGGCCCCGGTAGAGGTAGTAAACCCGCCCCACCCCAGTGAGACCAGCCAGGTGGGCGGAAGACTATACTGGTTCAGAAACCAGTGGACCTTCAGTCCTTGGGCACACAGTATAGTGTCCAAAGGTCTAGGTTGAAGCTGGATCAAGGGCCCTCCTCCCTTGACCAGGTTTCATCAACCCTCCTCCAAAGCTCTACAGGACTTTGTGACGGAACTGCTCGAGAAGAGAGCAATAAAGAAAGTGAGACACCTCAAATTCCAAGGCAGGCTGTTTACTGTTCCCAAAAAAGACTCCAGTCAACAAAGAGTAATTCTGGATCTATCGCGTCTAAATCATTACATACAATGCGACATATTTCGCAAGCTTACAGTTGCGCAGGTACGGACTCTACTTCCGCGTGGAGCCGTCACCACCTCTATCGATCTTTCAGACGCATACTATCACGTCCCGATTGCGCGGAACTTCTCTCCCTTCCTGGGTTTCAGACTGGGGAAACAGGCCTACTCCTTCAAGGTAATGCCTTTCGGGCTCAACATAGCACCCAGGATATTCACAAAACTGGCAGACACAGTAGTTCAGCAGTTGCGGTCCCGGGGGATATCGTTAGCGGCGTACCTAGACGATTGGATAATTTGGGCTCCAACCGTCGAGGAATGCCGGAGAGCTACGACCATAGTGATTGAATTTCTGGAGTCCCTAGGCTTCCAATTGAACAGGGGGAAGTCCCGCCTAACTCCGGAGGCTCGGTTTCAGTGGCTGGGTATCCAGTGGGATCTAACCTCGTACAAACTATCTCTTCCATCGACCAAACGGAAGGAAATAGCCGCAGCTACCAGAAAGTTTCTGAATTACAGGAAAGCCTCCCGCCGGACACAAGAAAGAGTCTTGGGTTCCCTTCAGTTTGCCTCTGTAACAGACCTGCTCCTAAAAGCGAGATTAAAAGACATAAACAGAGTGTGGCGGAGATGAGCCAACGTCAGGCTCAGGGACAGGGTCTCATCAATTCCACAAATCTTAAAGAAAAGGCTCCGCCCATGGTCCACAGTCAAGGGCCTCTCAAAGTTTCCTCCTCCAGCTCTGGTAATCCACACAGACACTTCATTAAGCGGCTGGGGAGGATACTCACCAAAACAAAAAGTACAAGGGACATGGTCTACAATGTTCCAACAGTTTCATATAAACACTTTAGAAGCAATGGCAGTGTTTCTTACCCTGAAAAAGCTTTGTCCCGCCAACCAGATTCACATCAGGCTGGTGTTGGACAGCACCGTAGTAGTACATTGCATAAACAGGGGAGGTTCCAAATCGAGCCGGATAAACCAGGTGATGTTAGCCATCTTCTCCCTGGCGGACAAACACAACTGGCATTTGTCAGCTACCCATCTAGCAGGAGTACGGAACGTAGTGGCAGATTCCCTATCCAGATCGACTCCGCTGGAGTCGGAATGGTCCCTGGACAAGGACTCCTTCATCTGGATCTGCCATCGTGTTCCGGGACTTCAAGTCGATCTGTTTGCCACGGAAAACAATCACAAACTCCCTTGTTATGTGGCTCCCAACCTAGATCCTCAAGCTTACGCCACAGAGGCAATGTCCATAGATTGGAACAGTTGGGGGAAAATTTATCCGTTTCCCCCAATAAACATGCTAATGAAAGTCTTACACAAACTCAGGTCATTCAAAGGTCAAGTAGCCCTAGTAGCCCCCAATTGGCCAGAGCAACTGGTTCCCTCTTCTCCTGGAACTCAAGTTACGGTGTCGTCAGATACCCAGACCCAGGCTGACTCAAACAGTACAAACAAAGACTGTGTCAGCTTCCTCAAAAATTCTGAATGCCCTGGCTTTATGGACTTTATGAAATTTGCCGCCCAAAGGGGCAAATATTGACCTTGTTAATACTCTGTTTATTGAATCTGATAAGAGAGATTCTACTCTCAGACAGTATGACTCAGCAGTCAAAAAATTGGCATCTTTACTGAGGGCATCTGAAGCTCAAACTATGACCACTAATTTAGCAATAACCTTCTTTAGATCATTGTTTGAAAAAGGCCTAGCCCCGGCCACTATTACAACAGCAAAATCAGCTTTGAAAAAGGGATTTTGACAAAGGAAAAATCTATTTCTGAGGAAGGTCCCGTGTCACCCGGTGAAATTCCATTACAGCACGAATTTCTAGGTATAATATGCTAGATATACCAGAGAAAAAGAGCTTTCAGGAAAGCTGGGGTTACTACCCCCCAGTCGGCGTCTTCTCCAAGGAAGACGTCGGTATAACGAAGGGTGAGTGAAAGATCACTACCACGGAGACTTACTCGAAAGATCTCTCCTATCAAAACCCCCGGAATAGAGCGGTGAGCCGTTACAGCCCCTACACCCAATACCCGCCAGGACGGCGACACCAGCGCCACCTACCTCATTCCATGCTAGCACTAACCCCAGACTTGGCATGTGCAAGAAAGGGGGGGCTATAGGTGAGTCAGGGAGGGTCACCGGGTGACACGGGACCTTCCTCAGAAATAGATTTTTCCTTTGTCAAAATCCCTTTTCTGAGTTCAGTCCCGTGTCAGCCTGGGGAAGTAGTGACAGAGAATCATGCCAAGGCTGCAAACTACGAGGAAACAGGGTAATCTGAAGAAAAAACATAAATTACGAAAGCAGTTTAATGAGGGAATCTCTTACATGTGAGAAGAACACTAAACCTAAGGCACATCAAAGACTTAAAATCAGAAAGAGTAGGGGAAGTCCCCAGCACGACGGGGAAGGGGTCCACAAAATCACTTAACACTACTGAAGCACAATATCACACAAAAATTGGATAGGTACAATGGTGCATACAATCTTAATTGGCATATACAATCTTAAAGCTACACACGCAAACTTAAGCTAAACACGTAAGAGATCAACCAATTGGCAATCAAAACATACAGTGCACATACATATATCTGGGGTACATGGAGCAAAATAAAAACCGCCCAGTACCCCACAAGAAAATACAATCGTAACATGTCAGATTACAGTTTCCAGTTAACAGAGACAATTTACATCAATATGAGGAGCAAGGCAGTGAGGCATGATCAACCAGGAGGACAAGCAGAGAAGTAAATGAGGCAGGCGGGGGGGGAAAGGAGGATAAGGATATGATTGGTTAAGGTGGGGAGATGACACTTCCCACAGCTATGGTAGAAAATTTCAGGGCTTCGAGCGATTTTAAATAGTGGCGTTTAAACACTAGAGGTGATTTCCAACCCGTGTATTTAGTCAATTCTGAGAAATCCATATTATGAAAGTAATTAATGGAGGTAGCAACTGCTCGAATATCATGAACCTTAGGGACTGAATCTGGGTTGGCTTGTTTAATAAAATACAGAATTTGTTGTCTTATACCATTCAGTGATAGAGTACCACCTTTCTCCCTGATAAAAGAGGACCCGACTTACTCTGTGGAGTTCTTAAAGGTAAGATTTAAGTGTATAAACTGGACATAAAGACTGGTCTTGTGGAAGGGGCACCACCTTCCAAGGAGACCACCTGTCTTGTGGGTCTTCGTTTTTGGCTAAGAATCTAGGATCAGGGAAAGGAGGACCTCTCGGAAGGGAGGAAGTTCACAAAATTATCACCTCTAGTGAGCCGACAGCTCTGAGATTCTAGCACCTGAAGCCAAGCTAATCAGAAATAAGGTCTTCCTTAACAGATCCTGATAAGAGCATTGAAAGTTATCTATCTCTGATGCTAACTTAAGGACGTCATTGAGAAACCACGTAACGGAATGTGGGCGTGATACGGGTCTCAGGCGAGCGCATGCTCTGGGGATGGATGAAAAATAGGAATCTGTAAGGTCGATTTTAAAGCCGTATAGAAATACTTTCTTCAGGGCTGACTTGGCTGTGGTAATAGTGGCGGAGCAAGGCCTTTTTCAAACAGTGATCTAAAGAAAGAGACCCTAAATTAGTCGTCATGATTTTGGCTTCAGATGATTTTTAGGAAGGAGGCTAACTTTTTGACTGCTGAATCATATTGTCTAAGAGTAGAATCTCTTTTATCTGACTCAAGAAATAGAGTGTTGACAGGGTCAATGTTTGCCCCTTTTTGGGCTGCGAATTTTATAAAGTCCATAAAACTAGGGCATTCTGAATTCTTGAGGAAGCTGACACAGTCTTGGTTTGTACTGTCTGGGTCAGTATGGGCTTGGGAATCCGAAGACTCCGCAATCCCAGTTCCTGAAGAAGAGGGAACCAATTGCTCTTCGGCCAATAGGGGGCTACTAGGGCTGGTTGACCTTTGAATGTCCTGAGTTTGTGTAATACTTTCAGCAGTAAATTTATTGGAGGGAACAGATAAATTTTCTCCCAATTGTTCCAATCTATTGTCATTGCGTCCGTGGCGAACGCCTGAGGGTCCAGGTTGGGGCCACATAACAGGGGAGCTTGAAGTTGCTTTCCGTCGCGAACAGATCCACTTGGAGACCAGGAACCCGGCGGCAAATCCATTTGAAAGATTCGGCGTCCAGGGACCCCTCCGTCTCCAACGGGGTAGTCCTGGACAGGGAATCCGCCACACGCGTTCCATACCCCCGCTAGGTGGGTAGCTGACAGGTGCCAGCCGTGCTTGTTCGCCAGGGAGAAGATAGCAACCATTACTTGGTTTACTCGACCTGATTTGGAGCCGCCCTGTTGATGCAATGAACTACCACTGCGCTGTCAATACCAGCCTGATATGAATCCAGTGGGGGGGCGATTTTCTTTAAAGTTAGAAAAGACCGCCATAGCTTCCAGGGTGTTTATATGGAACTGCTGAAACATTGTGGACCACGTTCCCTGTACTTTTGTTTTTGGGAATATCCCCCCAGCCGCTTAGGGAAGCGTCTGTGTGGACAACTAGTGCCGGAGGGGGAAATTGAAGCGGAACTGACTTGGAGAGGCCCTTGACTGAGGTCCAAGGCCGCAGTCTTGTTTTCAAGATTCTATTGTCTCTGAGCTTGACATTGGCTCGACTCCGCCACACTCTGTTTATGTCTTTTAGTTTCGCTTTTAAGAGCAGGTCTGTCACTGAGGCAAATTGAAGGGACCCAGGACCCTTTCTTGGGATCGGCGGGATGCTGATTGATTTTTGAGAAATTTTCTGGTGAGAGATGCTATCTCCTTCCTCTTGGGAGGCGGGAGAGATAACGTGTGAGCAGACAGATCCCACTGGAGGCCCAGCCACTGAAACCGGGACTCCGAGTCAGGCGGGACTTTCTCTGTTCAGTTGAAAACCTAACGATTCTAGGAAGTTGATGACTATGGTCGTAGCCTTCTGACACTCCAGAACTGTTGGTGCCCAAATTATCCAATCGTCAGGTGCGCTGCTAGGGATATCCTCGGGACCGGAGTTGTTGAACTACCGTGTCCGCCAGCTTAGTGAATACCCTGGGCGCAATGTTTAGGCGAAGGGCATGACCTTGAACGAGTAGGCTTGATTCCCAAGTCTGAAACCGAGGAACTGAGAGAAGTTCTGCACAACGGGGACGTGATAATAAGCGTCTGAAAGATCGATGGAGGTGGTGGCGACTCCCCGAAGTAGAGTCCGTACCTGAGCTATTGTAAGCATGCGAAATTTGTCGCATTTTATGTAGAGATTTAGACGCGACAGATCCAGGATCACTCTTTGCTGATCTGAGTCTTTTTTTGGGAACTGTGAATAACCTGCCTTGAAATTTTAGGTGCCTTACTTTCTTTATTGCTCGTTTGTTGAGCAATTCTGCCACATAATCTCGTAGGATTGATGAGGGTGGCTGGTAAAACCTGTTCGGAGGAGGAGGTTCCTTGATCCAGCTCAACCCAGACCTTTGGACACAATACTGTGTGCCCAAGGGCTGAAGGTCCATTGGTCCCTGAACCAATACAGGCGACCACCTACCTGTGTGTTCTCAGTGGGAGGGAGCGGGTTTGTTCCCTCTACCACGTCCAGGTTTTCCTCTTGGGGTGGTGTTCGCCTTTCCTCTGTGAGGGGCTCTGCCTCTTCCCCCTTGCAATTCTGTTAAGGCCGTGAAAGTAACCCCGGCCCTCAGGTGAGTTGTATGCTGGTGAAGTAACATACGAGCGCAGCAAGGGAATGAGCTGGTTGGACCAGCATATATTGTTGAGGTGAGCTTTTGAGGTGGAGGCTGTGCCACTGCCGAGACTGGGACGGCTTGAACTACCGTCTGCTGGTGGGGCCTCTTATGTCTCCTAAAACGTTTACCTCTCTCGTCTGGGGGCCGCCAGATTCTGGGGTCTTGCGCTTGTAGGTGGAGATGCCCCAGCGAGAGTGCAGACTCTGGTTGGCCCTTGTAGCCTCAGTCATGACGTTCGTAACCTCTTCTTCTGGGAAGAGGTTAGGTCCCCAGATCGAGCTCTTTACTTAACTTGGAGATAGTAAAGCTGCTCGATGACATGTTGAAAGATGGAAAATTCCACAAAAAGGCACGAGCACACAAAATCAAAAGATAGTTATCACGTGCTAGAAAATGGAATGAGGTAGGTGGCGCTGGTGTCGCCGTCCTGGCGGGTATTGGGTGTAGGGGCTGTAACAGCTCACCGCTCTATTCCGGGGGTTTTGATAGGGAGAGATCTTTCGAGTAAGTCTCCGTGGTAGTGATCTTTCACTCACCCTTCGTTATACCGACGTCTTCCTTGAAGAAAACTTCGACTGGGGTAGTAACCCCAGCTTTCTGAAAGCTCTTTTTCTCTGGTATATCTAGCATATTATACCTAGAAATTCGTGCTGTAATGGAATTTCACCGGCTGACACGGGACTGAACTCAGAAAAGGTGTTTTTGTATGGCTTCAAGATTGACCTAACAAGACTCATACTTTTCTTCCATCCCTAGAGCATGTGCTCGTTTAAGGCCGGTAACACGCCCCCATTCGGTTACCTGGTTCCTTAATGACATTCTAAAATTAGCTTCAGATATTAATAACGCCCAATGCTCTTATCTAGATCTGTTAAGGAAGACTTTATTCCTGATTAGTTTAGCTTCAGATGCCAGAATCTCAGAACTGTCTGCTCTCTCTAGAGGTGTCGATCACATAGATTTCCTCCCGTCAGGAGAAGTTCTGCTTTCCCCAGATCAAAGATTCCTAGCGAAAAATGAAGACCCTCAAGATAGATGGTCCCCTTGGAAGGTGGTTCCTCTTCCACAAGACCTGTCTTTATGCCCAGTCGCTACCTTGAGGGCTTATTTGCATAGAACTTCTCAGTGTTTATCTGGTCCTCTTTTTATCAGGGGAAAAAGGTGGAACACTTTCTTTAAAAGCTATAAGGCAGCAAATCCTATATTTCATTAAACAGGCTAATCCGGATTCAGTTCCCAAGGTTCATGATATCCGTGCAGTAGCTACCTCTACCAATTATTTTCATAATATGGATTTTGCTGAGTTGACAAAATATACAGGGTGGAAATCTCCATTAATGTTTAAACGCCACTATCTAAAAACACTTGAAGCTCTGAAATTTCCCACGGTGGTTGTCGGGAGTGTCATCCCCCCACCTTAATATTATCCTTTAACCTTGTCCTCCCCCCCCCCGCCTCATTTATTTATCCTGCCAATTTTCCTGGGCCAATCATACCTCACTGCCTGGCTCCTCAATTTATGTGATATTTGGAACTGTTATCTTTAACACTGTGTTTATTGTGATTATGTTTTGATGTGTACTATTTTATAGATTTAAGTCCTGAGGTACCTCTATATTTTTGTATTCTCTATTTTTGTACCTCTTTTCATGTTTTCTACTGTATATTTGTTTTCATGTCAATTTATTTGATTACATAGGCTTTACATAACCATTATTCTAATTTCTTTTTTGTGAAATTCTGAATAAGTCATGAGAAATAATTAAACTTATTTTCTTATAGTATGCGTTTTTATGCATGATCACCTTAAATATTTATTTTCTTACATCTTCACAGTCTTGGTGTGGTTCTCTGTTACGATTTCACCGGGTGACACAGGGACGAGCTCAGAAAAGGGATTTTGACAAAGGAAAAATCTATTTCTGAGTGAGGCCCTGCATCACCCGGTGACCCTCCCAGGTTCTGGTTTCCCCCCCTGCACGGGCATACCAAGCCTGGGGATGGTGCTAGCCTGGAATGAGTTCAGATGGTGCTAGGGTTGCTGTTTGGCGGGTGGGTGAGTGTGGGAGTTGGGTCGGCTCTCCGCTCTTCCGGGGGTTTTGCCATTGGGATGTCTTCAGAGTGTGGTTCTGTGGTAGTGATGAATTCACTCACCCTTGCCCATACCGTGCGTCTATTTTCATTATAGATGCTCGATCTGGGGTAGTAACCCCAGCATTCTGATAGCTTTTTCTCTGGTATATTTAGCAATATTTATACCTAGAAATTCGTGCTACTAAGGAATTTCACCGGGTGACACAGGGCCTCACTCAGAAATAGATTTTTCCTTTGTCAAAATCCCTTTTTTAGCTGTGTCAGGCTGATAAACAAAGCATGGGCAGATGTTTCTAAGAGGACTCTATGAGTAGCTTGGAGAAACCTTTGGCCTGATGGGGCTCCTCTTACGGACTTTGAAGGTTTTGATGCCCCTAGTCAGCTTGCAGATGCCCTGAAGCTTAGCCCCTTCCTCTGCCTGACCCAGATATTGAGGAAATTGTTTCTGTGGCCAAGTCCATGGGCTTCGAGGTGAGTTCTGATGACACTGAGGAGCTGGTTGCAGAACACAACACTGAACTGACAACAGAGGAACTCCAGGAACTTCACGAGGAGTAGCAGAAGATTTTGGCTGAGGAGGTGTCTGGAGAGGAGGAGAGCAAGGAGTCGACTTCCAAAGAAATCAAGATGATTCTGCACTGGGAGAAATTCCAAGAGTTCTTTGAGAAGCATCACCATGATAAGGAACTAGTTTTAACTGGGCTACTGATTATTTAGTTAATGTATACAGAAAACAGCTGAAAAAAAAGCCAACAGCAGACACTATTAGACAAGTTTTTTTCTAAAGAAGAAAGCCAGCCCAGTCCCAGTAAAAAAAGGCAAAGAAGGGAAAAAATTCCTGAAGAGCAGCAACCAGATTTCATGGAAGAAGATTCCCCTTCCAAACAATGATGCTGTCTCCATACCTCCTCTTCACATCCATCTCCAGAGATCCAGATCCTCATCAGTGTCAAGGTATGGGCCCTACTGTAGTATTAAAAACTTTTTTAATGTTTATAAATGACCTACAGATACAGTGAATACTATATTCATGCAACTTCAAGCAATGAAAGAGGTCTATAAATACTGAGTTATACTAAAAGTACATTTCATTCTGTGTTTAATCCATAGGTTACTGCACAGTACTACACTTCATTGAATGAATGTCCTGGAGACATTCAGTGTGTGCTATTCATGAGTGTCAAGGTATGGGCCATGCTGTAGTTATTAAAAACTTTTTAATATGTTTAAAAATGACCTAGAGAGGGTTGTAAGATTAAGGATTTTGTGTATTATTACAGCTCATAACAGTAAATAGTATTTCTATATTTCATTCTGTGTTTAATCCACATATTACTGTACAGTGTACACTTCACTGAATGAAGTTCCCAGAGAAGTTCAGTGCATGTTGTGTGAGGAGCAACTGTAATTATTCAGCAGCATCAAGGTATGGGTCAAGCTGTACTAGTTGTGAAAAAATTTTTAATGTGTTTATAAATGACTTAGAAATGCTCATAAGATTAAGGATTTTTGTGTAGATTACAGCTCATAACAGAAGTAAATAATATTTCTACATCTGATTTTTTGTTTAATCCACAGATTTACACTTTGTTGTATGAAGGTCCTGGAGAGGAGCAGCTGCGTACATAGTGTAATTTCAATTTAGGTGTAGCAGCAACATGTATGTACAGTATAATGTCTTTATATGGGTGTGCTAGTATTAAGGATCCTTGTCTCCATATGTCTAAAAAAATTAACATTCCCTATCTTTTGTGTACAGTACGTTAGTTTTACTAATTACGTACAGTATTTCATACCAATTGGTACAGTAATAAAATGAAAAATTAGTTAATTTCAGGTTTTCTTGTTTATCCCTTTTGATGTTCATTTACTAGTCATTATTATATATTTTGTGTTCTCTATGTAGGGTACTTTCTGTCTCCCTCAAAACCCCATTTTTTTACCCCTTTAATATTGTATAGTACCGGGTACATGAAGGTGGTAGGCCTCTTAACATTTTGTGTTGTCTATGTAGGGTGCTTCCTCTCTCCCTCAAAACTCCATTTTTCTACCCATTTAATACTGCACAGTACTGGGCACCAAAGTGGTAGGCCTCTTAAGATTTAGGTTTGAAGGGTGTAGAGCAAAACAAACAGTATTGGAGGTTGTCTTCTACTGCCAGGTGTATGATGAAGCAAAACATTGCTGGCTATCTAGACTCAGACATTTGGATATTACATAATTGTGTACAGTATTTATACATGTGTAACAGTCACGGGGATGACCTTTGAAAGAACTATGTGATGACCTAGCAGGGCACTTCCACTGCAGAGGCGGTGGTATCGGTGGCGAGGAATGTCTGATGTATGCATTTGGGATCTGACGAATGCATTTGTGCTGACATTGGAAGTTTGCTCAGTACGATACAGAGCGCATGGAAACAATGTGTGTTCATTCGGTCACTGAACTAATGCAATGGAAATGCTGAGATTCCGGGGAGGGGTGTGTGTATATGTGCGATCCCCCATGATATATGACGGGAGGAACATTGACTCATGGGAGGACTTTGGTTTTGGTGGGTGGTGTGTCTGTTGCCTCGTGAGTGTTTAAAGACCACCACCGTGAAACTACCTTATCTAGCGGCCATAGAAAGTGAGTACCATAACTCATGAACACTTATATATTTTCCAGACTTTATATAGTGCTGCAGTGAAATCCTGTTGTGCCTCCCTTATGCATTTTCTGTTTTGAATAGGGACATTAATTTCAAGTTTTAATATAATGATATATTTTCTACAGGAATTCAAACATTGTCCTGGGAGGGATGAGTATTTGGAAGTGGTGTTATTACTCTTACATATGATATGACTTTTATTGGGGTCGTTACAACCTTGTTACTCTGTTTGATGACCAGGGTGTTAATCACTGGTATAGCTTGGCATAGAATCATTGTGAAACAGTATCTCCTCTAATTATGTGTGAATCACACCATTCCATGACCATAGCTTTTGCTGAGTTACTTTCGTTAAGGTTGTCAATAAAGTCTAGTTTTGTATATCAGTGTCTCATTTTAGTAGGCCTTGGTGTAAAGATAGGTTTAGTGAGAATCTTATGACGAAGGAGAAGGGATCTGCTGACCTAAGGAAGAGCCAGGGCTACCAGAGACATCTCAAGAAAAGTGGGATGCTTAGTTCTGTTCTTAAAACGGATACACCTTAAAATAAAGATGGCCTTCAAACCCAGGCTATTAACAGTGGTGGCAGAGGTGTTAGACATATATAGATAAGTAGATAGTTAGGGTTATGCTTCCGAAGAGAATTCTAGTATTGGCATCTCAGAATGGATTTTGATGGGTCAGCGGTTCAGATTAGGGAGTTGTTGTCAAGCGAGTCTGGAGAGTCAGTCTTTTTCTCAAAGCGTTCCTGTGTGTGTTTAATAACGTGTCTCGAGGCGCAAGTTGTTATTATGGGATGAATAGGGCGTTGGTTCATATTGGGGAGTGTTTAGGTATATGTGGGATATAGTGTAAAGTAATTGCAGTATCCTGGCAGCTTGTGTGTGTTAAAACACGTGAAAATAAGCGCAAGAGTGTGTTATTCTTTTTCTCCCTCTCTCTCTCTTTCTTTGGTGACAGAATTCATGTGTTGTTAACCCTCTAACGCCAAGCCTCTATTTACGAAAGTGTCTGTCGTATACCGGCGGCGTTCGGGAGTGAGCGCCGAGGCGGAAAAAAAGCTTTTTTCAAAAAATCACGGCACGCTTAGTTTTTAACATTAAGAGTTCATTTTTGGCTCCTTTTTTTGTCATTGCCTGAAGTTTAGTATGCAACCATCAGAAATGAAAAAAATATCATTATCATATATAAATACTGGAATACATGAAAGTGCAAAAAAAAATTTCATATATAATTGTATACAAATCGCGCTGTAAGCAAAACGGTTAAAGCTAATGAGTTACTTTTTTTCGTTGTATTGTACACTATATTGCAATTTTTCGTTGTATTGTACACTATATTGCAATGATTTTGGTATATAACAGATTGTAAAACGATCAAAGCAACATAGAGAAAATATTATCACAAAATGATGCATGAATTCGTAACGCGCGGACGTAAAAAAAAGCTTTTTTTCAAAAATTCACCATAAATCGAAATATTGTGCTAGAGACTTCCCGTTTGTTTCAAAATAAAGGAAATTGATTGAATATTACTAGACTGTAAGTGTTTTAGCTTACAATTGCATTTTTTTACCATTTTGGTCGAGTTAAAGTTGACCGAATGTCAATTT